>NC_080560.1:681666-1021250 GCF_030253575.1 Rhododendron vialii
CATGGAGGTGTTGGGGGATACTAAGAAAACATATAGCTTGGGACTTTCAGTAGTATATGTCGTAGTTGTACTATTGGATCCAAGATTGGGACGACATTTCAAGCCTTGGGTTCATATTGTAGTAATGCGAAGGCCTGTTACAATGAGAGAGTGTGTGAGAGAGATCATGATTCAAAGAGAAGTGGGATTGTGATTCACATAAAGCAGTTGGATAGATCATCCTTATTCTTTGTCTAGAGAAGGCACTTTATAAACTGCTCATTGGCATGAAGGACCCCTCTATGTTCGCATGCTAGGAATCTGTTAAAGATCCTCAAACCTTGTGATAGTTACCCTACGGCCACCTGCACATGTAGTACCAAAAATGACTCACATTTTGACAACAGGAAGTACAAAAGCTAAATATAGATTCCAGAGAAAATATTACTGTTAAAGTTGGAAACAGTACACACAGGAATATAGCAACTCTGATAAAAACTGCTATGGATGGTTGGAATTGTGTTGGACATAGGCTTGTGTTGCATATCATAAAGACATATGACAGTAGATTATCTCTCATCTAAAGACGGTTTGACTTGTAGCAAGTTTGAATTCTTTGAATGATCTCCCAACTAATAATGGATTTGACGAAAAAAACACTGAGTCTGTGGCCTAGGGTCTGAAGGTATATAACATTCAGTTGGTAAGTCACACTTTGGATGTTTCAACTGATCCTTACTAACAAAATGCTGGCTTACATTGAAAGAAAGTGTATATGAGTCATATGACATAACCATAAGCAAATAAACACTTTCATATCAAAATAGCCAATGCGCTTGTAACAATTTAATTTTTAAATTCCTTATTTTAGGCCTATAGGATAAAGTTTGGAAAAAATTCCAGTCTTTTTGCATGTGACGCAAGTATGAACTCTGGGAGTGCTTTTGTAAGAAACACAGTTTGAAGCGCCACAGGAGCAATTTTATATTTAGTTTATCACATTTGACAGTTGGTTATTAATCATTGTTTTAGTCTTAATTGGTTGATCGACTACTTGCCTTGATAGTTGCTTGATTCTCAGCTGCTCTATGGTTATTTTAAAGCTCTCAAGAAACAAATCTTACATGCTTCATTTTGTCTCTTTTGAATCTTTATCTAATCCCAGTAGATGGTGGGATCGGTTGCAGTTATTGTTTCCTTCACCATTTCTCGTACCTGCTTTGTTGCTTGGTACTGAATCGATTTTGTAAAATGCAGGCTATTTGTTTTCTCTAAATCACGCCCGGTTAGTAGTCTTAATGGCAACTATGTATGCTATATATTGCGTTAAAGTCCGAGTTGGATGGCTAGGAGTTTCTCTCTCAATACACCTTGCTTTTTTCTCAAATGATGTTCTCAATTACCTGCTTCAATGGTGTGATAATCTGAGTGAGACCACACATTTTGAGGAGCAGAAGGTACCAGAGACATTCACAGAAGATAACTTCTCCGGAGAGGGCGAATATTCTGTTCCTATTGATGAAGCTGAAAAGTTGAACTCCTGTAAATCTTCTTGCGAAACACCTCCTACTTCGTCTCTTGTCAACAAACAAAAAGAATCTTCTGGTAAACAGGTGGTCATAGAAGATACAAGTTCAATCAATGAGATGAAGCGGATTTTAAGTAGTTTGAATCACTATGATGCATTGGGATTTCCCAGGCACAAGAAAATTGATGCTGCGCTGTTGAAAAAGGAATATCGGAAAAAGGTATGCTACTTTCATCTGTATTGGTCTTCCTGTTAACCTTTGCTTAACTGAAGCATATGATTTGTGATTAGTAGAACTCTCTTTTCTGGTGGGCCTTATTACTCCTTTTCTCCATCCTAAGTGAGGCCAAACTTTCCAATAGACTTGCCTGGTTTATGGATGATCTTGTGATACACCAACCATTTGGTTCAGGATTAAATGGTTAGAAGACTACTGTTTCTACTTACCAGTTGAGAATTTATCCTACAGATGGTATTTTTGTGTCATATTCTGTTAAAATTGTCTTCAGTTTCCCTGATTAATTTTCTGTGATTGTGATGTCTCTCCCCTGTCATTCTAGTTCTGTTTGCTTACCGTTGCCTTTTATTGGGCTAGGCAATGCTTGTGCATCCTGATAAGAATATGGGAAGTCCACTGGCAAGTGACTCTTTCAAGAAACTGCAATGTGCTTATGAGGTATTTATGCCTTGATATTAGTTTATTAATTTCCTTATTGTTAGCATCTTCAGAATCTTAAACAATTGGGTGTGTCAAATGTAAATTGTGGTGTTCCCTCTGTTCTGCATGAAAGTCTCAGTGGTTTAAAATTTCAGGTTCTCTCAGATTCTGTAAAGAAGAGAGACTATGATGACCAACTGAGGAAAGAAGAATCTAAGAGTGTCTCCCACAAGTCACATAATACTCCACATCAGGTACTTTATTACATGTCCTTCTCAAGGAGAAATGGTTTTGTAGCTAACAAGAAATATCGTCAAAAAGTGAAAGAGTTGATTGTGCCTCCTTAGAATAGATGTGATATGTCATGCATTCAGCTCTTCTTTTTGTTTTTGTTGGCAATCATCTTCTTTTTTCCTCTGTCCCTTCCATCTATGAAAAGCAGGAGCTTGAAATGAAATAGAAGAACGTTCATCCCTGTCTTGTTGATGGGATATTTGATTAATCATACCTTCACAATATGCAGGATGTCCCCGATTTCTGCTCTGAGGAGTCAAGGCGTATCCAGTGCACAAAATGTGGCAATTCGCACATTTGGGTCTGCACTAATAGGACTAAAGCCAAGGCAAGATGGTGTCAGGTAGGACCTCTCTCTCTCTCTCTCTCTCTCTCCATTCAATCGTTATGGTAAATCCTTTTCGTATTTTGCTTTTAGGATTGCTGTCAATATCATCAAGCCAAGGATGGTGATGGGTGGGTTGAATATAAAGGATCACTGGTCTTCAATCGGCCTCAAAAGGTATCTTCCTTACAGTGGACTCTTGATTTTTTTTTTCATTCTTTACTTGTCTATTAAGTTAAAAAATTGCTTCTCTTCTTTGGATCTTCCAACGGTTTTTCTTATTTTAATGTGTTGGCTTGTAAAATACCAATAGCTCCTGTTTGATTTGGTTCTAACTTCTAACTCTTCCACATGCCACATATATGGAACCCAACTTATAGTTTCAGAGCACTAGTAGGTTTCACTCATTTAATGCTGGTTCTGGAGCAAAATTGTGTTTTTTCCTGCATGTCATACTTTCCATTACTTAAATAGTACATTAATGCTGTTTCCATTTCTTTTTCCTGCAATTTATTGCTTATGATTGGTACATGTTAACGAGTCTTGGGAGTTTCCCATGCTTCCTTCGTTGCATATTGGTGTGTAGCATGTAGTGCTTTTCTTCAGGTCACAAAGATTATGCACTGACTCTGTTTATTTCGTTGCTCTTTACTCTACTTCTGTCACTACACATTATTATGGTACCCAAGTGATTTGTTTGCCATTTTTAGGTGGAAATACCACGTGCTTTTGTTTGTGCTGAGAGCAAGATCTTTGATGTATCAGAGTGGGCTATTTGTCAGGTCAGTTTTCACTTAACAAACCCCTATAGCTAGTGTGTGCTTGTCGTGAATTCCTGTTTGGTAATATGTACTTGAAGTATGTCTGCTCGATGGAGTCAATTATATTCTTGCAAATGAATGTTGCCAATCATACCCGGCATGCAAAGAATTGAAATCTTCTAAATATTGGTAGGGATCTGGGGAAGTATTTCAATTGCCAAAGAAAAGGGGGTTGTGTTTTATGTAACTATGTACTATTTGTGCAAAGTTGAATTTTCAGTCTTCATATGTGATTTGTTTGTGAACCTGAGTGCACTGAGCCACTGAGGACCCATTTGAAATGAAAATATGTGACCATGAGTGCATATTTGTGAACAAAGAACCTTAAATTGGATGGGCTGCCTTTGCTCTAGTTGCAAGAACCATTTGTCACTGTAGAAAATACGGGACTTCGAATATAACATTTTTGTGGAGGAAATGGTGAACGAACTTGGTGATAACATATGGGGGATTTGCAGGCGCGTCTTAAGCCATAGTTTAGCGCGCCCCCCACCCCCAAGTGCATAGTAGCAAGAAGCTGACAAGCTAGGACTAATAGGCATGAGTCTCTCCAAAAGTCACTCATGTCCGACCCCAGGTGTGAGGACCATAGGACTCTTGTATTGTTGTCCATGCAGTGCTCACTCTTTGCTTTTGGTGATTTCCCACCTATCTATCCATCCATCTATGCTATACTATACACGGAAGAGGTGTAGTCGACGAGACACTACCTCTCTCTCTCTTTTTAAGAAAATCCAAATATCACACAATTCCACATCACTGTCTCCACTTCTCTCATCTCATGTTCTTTTCTTCCTCCATTTTACTTCCCTAGGCACTAATTTATCCTTCACCACTTCTCTCATCTAACTCCCTTTTCTTCCTCCACCCTTTCACTTTTCCAAGTCATTTATTGGTCAATATAACTTTCAAATTATTTTCATAATTTTAATTTCGTTTTTTAAATGGCGACTCTAAAGTTTTCTCAACACAGTTTTCTTTTCTATGATTTATCATGTTTTTTTTCCTTTTACAATATAGTATTTGTGAGTGATTAAAAAAACAACTATGTTGAAAAATGTAAGCATGATGCAGTACAGTATAATTTTTTCAATGCTTCCGTGCATAGCACGTACTATATCCGAGTTGCTATGTATTGAGTAGACTATGTGAGTTGTTTCCCAATATATTTCTGAAAGAGGAAAGAGGAAAAAACTGTATTTGAGCTATAGTCATGTCCACCTCTTTCCATCTCTGATACAAATCAAAGTATATCTACCTGATGGATGCTCTAGGAGCTTAACAGGGTCTGGAGTCTGGACAATTGGTCCATCAAACTTTCAGGTTTGCATTACGGTAATCTTGCAGTTTCTTGTTTTTGGAGATCTTATGACCCCACCCCATTTGTGGACCCACAACAACTACACCCCCAACCGAAAATAATATGGATAATAATAGGAAATAAAGAAAATAAAAAAAATCCTTGACCCTAGCAATGCCTGGTTTCTCTTTTTGTCAGAAGGCTGGCTGTTTTGTGCATTTAGAACATTGTAAATGCTAGAAGAATCAAGAGTTATCCTTCTCAGTTCCCTGTCATTTAACTTGAGAGCTCAAATTTATTTGTTTTACAGGGAATGGCTTGTAGGCCGAATACTCATCGGCCCAGTTTCCATGTAAACATGGTTGGGCTGGAGAAAACTACTCAGAGATCCAGCTCAAGCAGATATCCATGGGATTTAGATGCCGAAATGATGGATGTAGAAGAGGAAGATTTTGAACTGTGGCTACAGCAAGCTCTGGCCTCTGGCTTCTTTGGAGAGACATCAAAGCGCCGCCAGAGCTGGAGTCCCTTCAAGTTGCCTCAAAAGAAAGGAAAGAAACAATGGCGAAGAACATCCTCGTGAAGGCACGAGAGATTTCGTAGGGAGAGATCTGATTCCCCCAACTCTTTGACAAATTTAATGGGGGATATAAGATATACAGTTACCACGGGAGATTGACCGAAAGGTGCCTCTGATAACCTCATCAAAGAGATGAGAATGGAGATGGTTGGGTTTGGGATAGGCATAAATTGAAACCAACTACTTGATCCATGTGCCTGTAAATAACATTAAATTTTCTCTCGTGGCATTTCGACTTCTCTTGCAGAATAGTTGTCTGTCCCCGAGAAGATTTGTACTTGCTAGTCAGTGAAAGATACGCTATTCCATTTCACTAGCTTCTGATATGAAGTTGTAATTGTAAGAGAAAGGAAAATGGAAATTTGTACTCATTTCACTAGCTTCTGCTATGAAGTTGTAATTGTAAGAGAAAGGAAAATGGAAATTTGTACTCGTTATTTGTGTTATATAAAGGTTTAGGCAAGTTACGACGGTAGAGAAAGCTATGGGCCAAATTCTTGCTGGTACAATTCATGGTTTCCATCCGGCAAATAGTAAGGCTATCGTGCAAATTCAGAGTTAGGGGGCAAAGGCCAAGCATAGAGATGTGGCATATAAGCATGAGAAATCTCGGGAAAATTGTGATTACCGCTATTATTTAAAGAGATTGTACTAATTGAGTAATGCTTTCAAATAAAGCCAAAAAAATGCTGCGTCGTCAAAATAGTTGGAAAAGTTTTTACGCAATTTTTCAATATACAGGCGATCTCAGGCCAAACTGGTCTTTCAAAGCTTGCGAGCTAAAATTTTCAAGGCAACAGAGATTCGGGCTATATATAACAGTCTAAACAAGCTATAGGACAATTTTCAAATATAACAGACGGTGCCTACATAATTTCCAAAGCACCGAAAAAATAGGAAAAAGAAAAGGTGCCTACGAAAACTTTTTGGGCCGAGCCAAGAGAGGCATCTGAATTGATCCAACAAGCCGAGCCCATCCAAGAAATCAAACCGAGCCATGATATTGGGCCTTTTCTGAAACGTATAGGCCCTTATCAAGATTCGCCCGTCCCAGACTCCCATCTTAAGCCCAATATCATAAGCCGAGGCTGAGCCCTCAATTTATCACTTGCTGTTCTACATTCCTCAATTTATTTTTACGGTCCACTCATTTGGGTTAGTTGGGTTATGTGACTTTGCTCTGAATCCAGTCACAAAGCGCTTGTTACCAGCAAAATCTGAAACAATGTCTACACCACTGAAGCTGCTCTTAGACTCCTTTTGCATGTGATCCACGAGAACCATGCACTGCTTTTCACCATTTGTCTGCAGCAAGACCGAGAAAAACATTTAAAACTATGAAAATGCATTGGCATCATCCTGGTGAAACAGATTCAAACCATGTCCACGACCTCGACCACAAAGAAAAAGCAAACTTTTGTTGAATCTTGTTGCGAATAAGAATTACACATAGTTGCCTAGTAAATGTCTACGTTGCAGAATTTGCCGAGTAAATGAAAAAAAAAAATTGAAACTCTAAATCAATGTGGACGGACTCCTAGCCGGTCGGTAGTCTGGGTCTGTAAATACATTAACTAGCAGCACAATTTAAGATGGATACAACTGTACGGAAGAAGTAGCAAAATTTTGGACATTGTAAACTTGCATGTATCATCAACATTGTTCTGGTTGAGTGGGGCAGGCATCACGAGCCCAACTTGCATGCAGGTCACATATCTCGAGTTGATGAGGGAAGCATAGCTTCATAGATCTTGGAAATCCACATCATTCTCCTAATAAAGAAGACTTAAAAGAAATTTCTAGTGTTTGGAGATCCTCCATATGACATACCGTGCTTTGGAAGACGTGCAGATTTCAGCAGAAATGCTGTTAACCTACTAAGATGGGCCTGACTCTATATAGACCCACCATGGACATGAATAGGATTATTAGGAAGAGAGATAACAAATTGAGTCTGGTTGCTAAACATGCATGCATGTATATCCCCTGGTCCCAAATCCATTTGCAACATTTTATATGCTTGATTAACAGAGGTTTAATAAACCAGCATCAAGTTATGGGCACAAGATCAATCTCGGAGAGAGACTATAAGCACATTCAAAACAACCTCAAAGGTATATAATGTTGTGGGTTTTGAAAGTGATCATATTAGTGGAAAAGAAAATTCTAAGTTTAGAGAAAGTTTGATACCTCAAATGCAAAAAATCCACCGGGTTTCAACATTGAAGCAGCCCCATGGCACAGATGGAGTAGCTCATCCATGCCATTGGCACCCCCATCCAATGCAAGTCTTGGTTCATGTTTGGCAACTTCAGCTTGTAGACCAATAATATGATCGCTCGGTATATATGGTGGATTACTCACAAGACCCACAAATTGTCCTTCAACATTCTTCAAAGGTTCAAACCAAGATCCCAGCTTTATCTTGATTTTATCCTGAGTTAGAGATTTAACGGAAGCTTCAGAATCACAATATATAACGCTATGTAGAATTGGATCAAGGTAACTTTTGATGGTTGTTCTTTGAGAAATATGAAGCATTCATGATCTAAGGAGTAACTTCAAGTCAGGATCATAATAACGTTCCTACGTCATACGTACAATGGGGGAATAGCCATCAAGGAACGATTGGAGAATTTCTATTAGAGATAGAAAAGAGCACGAGGATTTTTAAGAGCACCACTCATGCTCAAAGAACACATAATAAAATATCCCAATCTCTTTCCAATTTCATGATCTTCAGAATTTTGAAGTTGGGCTCATTTTGGAGGATTACCACAAGAAGGGACTCATTTTTGCAGTCAAACCATGAGAAAGTGTACAAGGAAGGCTAAACACTCCTTTGCCTCAGTTGCCTAGGCTTTGCATATTCTTCACTTTTACGCTGTCAATCACTTGTTTGTGCTACATACTGAACGAGCTTCACCTTTTTCACATTTGTTTCTCATTATCTCTCTAGGCTACTCCCCTATCCTTCTTTGTTCCTTCCCCTATTTACAATGTGGCAGTGTCAATATTTAAATCCTAGACCACATGATGAGCGTTTTAGTCTGAAAATGAAAGGACCTCAAAGTTTTGAATGTCATGAAACATTTCCCTTTCAGAACCTACACTAACTGTTCTGAATGGTAGGTCCACTTCAGCATCAACCGGAAGTTTGCAGGCACCACGACTCATTTGTAATGTATGCTCATTTTCTGATGATAGAAATTATAGAATTGTAAACTAAGTTGAAAATTAGCACACTTTACGCACTTGTATGCACACCATCTCGAATAAAAACTAAACCAAATAGTGTGGGCTTCATGATGAATAAAGACTCATCAAACACAAAAAACTTTAAGTAAATGGTGTTTGTAATACTAGTCATATACAATTCTGTTAATAAGAAAAGGGCAGCATTAGCTCAACTCCATATAATTCTAAACCATTCCTGTCCACTACCAATAGAAATTCACTATTGCCTACAAAACAGAAAGATTAATATAAAGCACATAAACAATCATTGATTGGAGCAAACTCAATATCACTGACCTGCAAATTATACCTCTGAACATTGTAAGACGCAACAGCCACAGCAATAGGGCTCAAATCAGTGGCAATGACCCTCCCCCAAGGCCCCAAAATCCTCGCAATCCCAATAGCAAGTGCACCACTCCCGGTCCCCAAATCAGCCCACAACCCTTCCCTCAACTCTCCATTCCCCTTAACCAAATCACCCACTAAATCCACAATCAACTCAGTCTCAGGCCTTGGTACCAAAACCCCTTCTTCAACACTCAACACCATGTCCCTCCAATGCTCACACCCAACCAAATACTGAGAATTAGTTTGAACGAAATTAATATTTTGCACGGCATTATTTAACTTTTAGTTATTTTTTTAAGCTTTTCGTCACAATTTTCATACCGTAAATAAAAGAATAAAAAATATAGACCAAAGTTGAAGAAAATTCATACAAGACAGACGTTAAAAGACGCTAATCGACTGTTTTTTCTGTTCGTTTCTTTAAAAAAATTCAACTTTCGTCTATATTTTTATACTTTCTTCTCAAAGCGAACATATTAACCAAAATATTTGACCCGAATCTTGTAAAAATTAAAGTTTAAAAAAAAACACGGTAAAAAAGGACTCAAAAGTTTAGGCCAAAGGAACCTGAAACGGTCTCCTGTCTTCAATCCTCTGCTTCCATAACGTATAAAGATCTTCCATTTCTGCCCTCATCTTCATAACCGTGTCACCGTCGTCGGTACCCAAGTGGGTTAAGCGTAGTTTGGGGTTTTCAAGCGCGTCTTGCAAGAGCCAGTTGATTTCTCTGTGCAAGAGGGTGGGGTCGGGGCCGTTGTCTAAGTCGGTGAAGTGGGACCCAACTGAGGAGGCGAGGTTCTTGGCCCATTGTTGCCATTTTTGGAGGTCGGATAGGGTGGCTGAGTAAATGGGTGGCCGGAGAAAGAGTGGGGTATGGGGTTTTAGCGAAGTGGGTGGTGGGGAAATTGAACAGGAAATGGGTCGTACTGAATTGGCGCGAGAGAGGATGGGAGGGAATATAGAGAGAGACGGACGTGCCAAGCCCAGTCTCATCTCTCTCTCTCTCTCTCTCTCTCTCTCTCTCTCAAATTCTCAGTAATCAGTACAGTGCATAGCTTAAACTCACATGCTCAGGCGGTGCGGGACTGCGGGGGAACTTGAGGGGAACGTGGGATTACGGTAAAGATTGAGACCGCCGGCACAGAACAAGAATCGAAAGCAAGAGCGAAATATTTTATGTGACTGTGTTAACTACGTATAGTTTAGGTTGATTACACTGACCTCTCTCGAGGCTTCTGAGTAATGCGTTATGATCTTCTATCTTCTAGAAATTACATCCTATGTTGATATTTTGAGTCGTACAATGACGTGTCTCCACTTGTTAAGTCAATTGACGGAATTTGTTGATTTTCGCAATGAAAATATTTTTTCATAATGTCTAGGATTGGCTAAGTTCAAGAGTTGGAGATAGAGAACAAGAGAGGGAACAACCTCTCCATAAAGGGCTTATAAAAAAAAACCTCTCCATAAAGGTTACTAGTTCTCAAAGCAAATGGAGATGCCTCGACCTCAAATTGGAGAGGAAGTTGTGATAATGGACGGTGTGGGGAAGAACGTTTACATCAACTGTTGGAGAGTGTGGGTGACAAGATGAGCTCTCAATTGTTTTTTTTTTTCTTTTCCCGATAATGATGAGCACTCACTTGTTGTTCCACTTATTAGATGATTAGACTAAATCAATCGTTACATAGGCAAATCAAACATGAATACTTACAATCTATATCCAAAATTCAGTTGGATAATCTTATACTGTACCAAGAGAACCAAAAGTCACTCGTTTGAATTCGGCTAGAATGACAAATAAATCAAGCTCATTCTATATTTTCTGAAGCTAGTTAATTACATTTGCCAAATCAGGGATTGAATGAGCCATCAGCGGGTGAGTTTACAGATTTGGATAACTCTCATGAAAGTGCACCGGGCAAGTAATTTTTGCATTGAAAGAAACAGCGTACTTGTATCATGGTCTATTTGGGACGGATAGTGTATAGCTTTCTGTATGTCCTGGTCGATAGGGGGGCAGCTGCAGATTGCTGGTAAAACTGTCGAAAGGGAGGATGAATGAGTTTCCAAAGTCCAAAAGGTTTTACTATAATCAACTCGAACCAAAACACCTGTTTGGCCATAACCCATAAGTAATACGCAGATGCACCATGAACATGTCTGCAAGAACTTCAGTAATTTCACATTCTGTATTACAAATACCATTCATACAACTCTCATCACTATTCTTATTCTTCTCCCCTTTTAACAATGGCCGCCTTTATAGTACTATAAACATTGTACAGTCACACCAGTAGGAGCTCAATGGTACAATTCGTTAGGAATAAATTTTAGGGAACAAGATTAGCCACATCTAATCTTTCGTCTCCCTACACTGGGACAGCTTTCCCATTCATGATAAAGCCGGATTATTTGTTAAGATTAAGCTGTAATCCCCAATCGCTCTTTCCTTTTAAACATGAAGAACGAGGAAGCTTCCAATCAAATAAAGCAAAATCACAGTGGGAACTCCTTTTGGAGAACATCAAGATTCCGGGAATCACAAGCTTGCATCATGTCATTCCGAGAAGCACAACTGCAGAGGAGATAAAGATAGTTCACCCATGGGTCATAATTGAATTGCATAGATGCAACAAAGAGTTATTCCATTCAATGGACATACCTTAAAGAAATTCTCAAATATTGCCAGGCATTGTCTGCTTTTGGATTCATTGCAAGAGCTCGGACATAGTAACGGATGGACTCCTCATACATACCCTAAATGTGGGAAAACAGAAACAATGTTTACAGACAACAAATGATTACATAGAAGATTCAACAACACTTCATAGGAGGGATTTTTGGTTGACTGGCGGGTTGTTCAACACTTCATAGGAGGCATGACAGAGTTAAGTTGATCTCCCTCTCATATAGGTCATTCATCCCATGCATGTTCATGTTAATAAACAAATTGTTTGGCACTATTGCTCTAGCACATATGTGCAACTTGGCATATTATATGAGCTTATTCCTTTCTGAGGAAG
The DNA here is from genome assembly GCF_030253575.1 of Rhododendron vialii. NCBI lineage: Eukaryota > Viridiplantae > Streptophyta > Magnoliopsida > Ericales > Ericaceae > Rhododendron > Rhododendron vialii. The sequence goes on from NC_080560.1 coordinate 693,766, forward strand.
ATACATCATCTGGAAATCCCAAAACTAACACAAAAATAAAAACAAAACAGGAACGAAAATAGTTCAATGAATGTCTTCAACTCAAGACAAGCTTAATTATTAACAGAGGTAAGGATATTAATGTATCTGGAGGGTTAAGTTTTGCGGGAAAAAGTGGGAGGAAGACTGTGGGAATGTGAGCAGTCATTCTTTTAGAGAGAGAGATAGATAGATGGGGATGCATAGAAAACATACAAAAAAAAAAAAAAAAAAAACAGAATAAGAAACTTTGGAGCAATATAACCTTTTTGGCAAAATTGCTGACACAGATGGAAACTGCAGCTCAATCCAGACCAATATGGGGGGTTTTGAGTAAATTTCTAGACCACAGGGGCGTTGAAGGATGACTTTCCTTGTTTTGTTTTAATTTAACACAAAATAGTCAGAAAAAATTATTTATTTTGGATAACCAACATTGTAGTACCTTTAGAAATCCATCCAGCCCTCTGGAGGCTCGACATTTTGGTGGGGTCATGGCCGGTGCCCTCCCCACCATATATATATATATATAAGGGTAAAAAATAAAAAAAGAACATTGTGTACATCTCTCAACGGAAATACTGAAAGTTGGATAATATTAAATTAATAACCATTAAAAAGGAAGAACATGTAATAACCTGGTTGGCATAACTGATCCCCATGTTAGCCCATGCACGAACATAATTAGGCTTCAAATCTAGTGCCTGAGAAGCCAATAGCATCACTACATTAATAGCACAAAATGGAAAGCAAGAAAAGAAATATGGAAACTTGATCATGAAGGAGTGAATATAGTTACACATTGCAGATTGAAATCACAACTATAGGATCTTTTACATATTCCTCTTTGGGCAGTACATGACTATTGTTCACCACAAGTACAAAACTATTAATCCCACAGCGTACCTACAATACCAAAACTAGGGAACCAAACGAGTGGCTCACACACCAATTGGCAGCAAATCTAAGAGAGCACATCGGCTCGCCAATTGATGAAGGGTCAAGAGAGATGTTGACAAACATGTCTTGGAATCACCCTCTAGGCATGGGTTGAACGTACAAACAATTCTCAGAATGGAGGAATTTTATACCTTAGTTAAATACAACACCATCCTTTCTCCAAAGACTTGTGATCTCAAAACCAGATACACGGAATTTAAATGCCCCTTCTGATTTAAACCAGATCAGAACCCCAAAATCATCATAAAAGGAAGGAGAGAGAGAGAGAGAGAGAGAGAGAGAGAGAGAGAGAGAGAGAGAGAGAGAGTAAAGTCATCTTACAAAACCCCTATCTTTCACAAGACCCTCTGTGTTTGCCTCACCAAGTCTAAATTTAGGGCCTCAACACGATTTTATTTTGAGTTTATCATCACAGCCTCATATAACAAGTGTAAACAAGGTCAAACATTATTTTTTGTTTTTACTTGTTTTGGGTAACTCCAAGGGGTTTGGCCAAGTGATTGTGAGAAATCAATATGTGCTCCATGAGGTCACAGGTTCTATTCCCATGAAGGCCAAACATTTCAAACCTGCACAATCTAGCCCGGACATCCGGTTATCCTAATTGAACGCACATGCAATTCTCAAAATGGAGAAATTTTATGTACCTAACTTAAATACAACACAATCCTTTCTCCAAAGGCTTATGATCCCATAACTAGATAAACCGAATTTAAATGCTAAAACCATTCAAAAGGACACTTCATGTGTTTATTTCATATTAAACCATAGAATGGATCCAACCATAGACCATCTACTGTGACCTTTGACCCATTAAAGTTTTTAGTTTTAACTGAACTAACATCTTGTAAAGTAACATACATATCACAACTCAACTACGAGTACAAGAATAACTAACCCTTATTTCGAGAGGCACCATTAGATGTTATCCCATACAAGAACAACTAAACCTTGTTTCGAGAGGCACCATCAGGTGTTATCCCATATTACTTTCTGCAGTTTAGTATCAAGAAAAGAGCACATATTCACATGAAGAAGATATGTTAACTTCGAATTCCTGAATGGAACATGCTCCGCTTTATTTGCCAATGCAAAAATGACATCACTCAAGTAAGATAGACTTTTATCGATCGTCTGACCATGAGAGCAAATATGCATGGTTGAAATACGTAATGCAGGAATGTTGTTGTATCGTGGTTTCTAGCATTTTCTGCTTTAGTTGATTTGTGGCGAGACTTACACTTTGCGTTTTAATTTTCCTGAAAAACATGTAGGCATTAATGCTTGAAATCTACAATGAGACTATCTATGATTTGCTATCCAGTGGCTTAACACGTGCAGAAAGTTCTGGTGTGAGAAAGCCATATGCCATTCACGTTGCAGACATCATGCTTAATGGCATATGACTTTCCCACACCACAATTTTATGCACGTGTTAAGCCACTGGATAGCAAATCATAGATAGACTCGTTGTAGATTTCAAGCATTGATGCCTACATGTTTTACAGGGAAATTAAAACGCAAAATGCAAGTCTCGCCACAAATCAACTAAAGCATGAAACCATAAAATGCATGAAACTAGAAACCACGATACAACAACATTACTTGCATTACATATTTCCAACCATGCTTTTGCTCTCATTGTCAAGCAATCAATAAAAGTCTATCTTGCTTGAGTGGTGTCATCTCTGTATTAGCAAAGAAAGCGGAGCATGTTCCATTCAAGAATTTGAAGCTAACATATCTTCTTTAGGTGAATATTTGCTTTCACGTGTTCTTTTCTTGACACTGGACTGCAGAAAGTAATATGGGGGGACCTTAATATGGGATAACATCTGATGATGCCTCTCTAAACAATGTTTAGTTGTTCTTGTACGGGATAACACCCGATGGTGCGTACAAGGCAATGTTCTAAGAGTTGCTAGGCGCTAATCGGGTGGTCGGCCACCTTCGAGAGATTAATCGGTGCATATTAATTAGTAATCGGCGATTAATCGTTTGTCGGACCTAATCTGATAGACCCCGCCAGCGATTAATTTCTTGTTTTAGAACACTGCTACAAGGTTTAGTTATTCTTGTACTCGTAGTTGAGTACATCTCTTGCAGCTTGTGATATGTATGTTACTTTAAAAGATGCTAGTTAACACTAAAATTCCTAATGGGTAAGAAGGTCACAATAGATGGCCTATGGTTGGATCCATTATATGGTTTAAAATGAAATAAATGGTTTAAGCATTTAAATTCTATTGATCTAGTTATGATATCATAAGCCTTTGGAGAAATGACGGTGTTGCATTTAAATTCTGTTGATCTGTTTTGTTGGTCTAGAGCAAATAAGTACCCATGCCAAACAAGAAAACATTAAAGTGGTTGTTGATACCCTTCTCTCTATATCGGATGAGGATCCTCTCATTGGGATGAAATATGATGAATCTCCCTCTCTCCCTCTCCTTAAATTTAGCCTTGGCAGTGCAAACACTCTCATTGGCATCCTACTGTTAGGATTTACAATCACCTTATCTTAGCACAGTGAAAAACAAAACCAACATCTTAACGTAACCACGCAAGAACATTTCTAAGTCTAATATAACTTGCTGACAAAAAAAAAGTCTAATATAACTACTAGGTCATGTATACTAGAGAACGTTTGATGCACTTCATTCTCGAATGCAACCTCTATTTCGTTTGTGATGAAGGTTGGAAAATCCCCTGGTCTACCTACTTTTTACTACCAAAATGGTTTTCTTAAATGCACTTTCCTGCGAGCAACAGTACATATGTCTCTCCATAACTTTAAAATTCTCTAAGTTTTCATAATCACCCATGCTTCTTTTTTGTTCCCAAAAGAAAAGGTACTCATATTTCCCCCCTCCACTTTCTCCCCTTCCAATCATCTATAATTGCTCCATTTGTATCAGAAATTTGGTATTCCTATGTCTCTATTTTGATTCTTATTTTTCCTAAAAGCGTGCCAAAATAGCCCTTGCTTCATACATAGATCTTATCTTGATCAAACTAGGTACCCAAGATAAAAATACATGACAACAAATTCAGACAGTTGTTCCCTGTATTCTGTGAATATATATTCTGTATCTTGAATATATATTCTGTATCTTCTTGTAATATGCTATTTTAGGACATGTATCGTAATCAAATCATAGCATAATCATAGGGTAATCATATCGTAATTATATCATAGGGTAATCATATTGTAATCAAATCTTGTAATCTTTCTTTCTTAGGCAAAGCTTTACTCTATTTAAAAGTGTACTCACCTCATTGTAATTCATTCAGAAATAACATTAGTATTTTCTGTCTCTGTTTCTCTATTTTCTATCATGGTATCAGAGCGGGTTCCGAAACCTTAACCTGCTCAGATCTCTGTTTTCTATCCTTAGATCTCTCTCCCTCTGTCAGCTACTATCGTTCCCTCTCTCTTTGTTTTTCAGCAACCCAAATCACAAGAAATACCCACAGCAATCGACACCTATCCATCTCCAACCGCCGGTGACCTACCCACACTCCGACAACCTCCAGCAGCACTTGCCGGCACTACAGTAGCTCCGGCGACCTCTGTTACAGCTCTGACGAACCAGTCTAAGGCAGATTAGTACTCTGGTATTCTGTTTTCTTTTTTGACTGCGTTTCTCTGTAAGCATCATGTCTGGCGATAAAAATCAGGTTATTAGTGTTCGTTTGACCGGTAACAACTACTCCTACTGGGCTCATGTGATGAAAGTTTTTGTTGTTGGTAAAGAAATGTGGGGATACGTAGATGGTTCTACGCTACCTCCTTTTGATCCAAAAGACCCAAGGTATGTCACTGCCATGGGAAAATGGAACACAGGGAATGCACAAATTTTGACTTGGTTTCACAACTCCGTAGAACCAAGTATTGGCATGAAATTTTCGAAATATAACACAGCAAAGAAAGTTTGGGATTATCTACAAGCTCTGTATCTTGAATCAAATTTTGCTAAACGATATGAGCTTGAAATGTCTATCTGAAATACCACCCAAAACAATAAATCCATTCAAAAAATTTATAACAAAATGACTACTTATTGGGATCAGTTAGCTCTCATGGAACCTTCAAAAATGCAACTACTTGATAGTTATGTCAAATTTCGTGAGGAGCTACGACTTGTTCAGTTTCTCATGGCCCTTCGGACTCAGTTTGAGCCTCTTCGTGGGGCTATCTTGCATCGGTCTCCATTGCCCTCAGTAGATGGTGCTGTTCATGAGCTTATCGCTGAGGAAACGCGGTTTAGAGTGGCTAATCTTGCCCCTCCCTCATAGTCTGTCTTTGCTGCCCCATTTGCTCCATCTGGCCAATATCCGGCACATCACTCGCCCACTCCAGCATCTCATCCTGTCCAATTTGCGGCCAAGCCAAGGCCTCAAATTCCTGAAGATGAGTGTAACTACTGCCATCAGAAGGGTCATTGGAAGCATCAATGCCCTAACCGTCCCAAGCCAAAGGGACGAAATGTTACTCAATCAATTGGTCCTCACGCCCCGCATCAGTCTTGGGCACCACAACAGCATTCTCGCCCTCCTGCAGCCTTGGCAACACCAGCCTCCAGTAGTGCACATCCAGAGTTTGATTATGAACAATTTCAGTAGTTTCAGGCTTACATGGAAGCCATTCGAGGGGGTTCCCCCCAAGCTTCTGCCATGACTACCACTCACTCAGGTTTGCATGGTTCTCCCACCTCAGATATCCAACCCACAGCTTGGATCTTTGATTCTGGCTCTTCTCATCATATGACTCCTGATATGTCTCTTCTTAATAATTGTGTGCCACCTGCTGTTCCTATTAGTATTGCCACAGCCAATGGTTCTCCCATGCATGTTGCTTCTATTCGTTCCATTCTATCTTCTACTGCACCTTCACTGTCTATTCCTAATGTCTTTTATACTCCTCAGTTGTCTTTGAGCCTACTTTCAATCAGCCAATTATCCGACTCTGGTTTTGATGTTGTTTTCTCTTCCTCTGGTTGTGTTGTGCAAGTTCGGGATTCCAAGAAGCAGATTGGGGTAGGCCGTAGAGTTGGTGATCTCTATCTTTTGGAGCACTTTCATCTCACAATAAAACATTCTTCCACTACTACGTCATCTTTTTGTTTAGATCATAAATCATCTCCGTTTTATCTTTGGCATTCTAGATTAGGACATTTGTCTAGTGAATGTCTAAAACTTTTAGTTAAGTCAGGTCATTTGGGTCATATTTCAGTCAGTAATATTTCAGGATGCAGTGGTTGTAAGTTTGCAAAAATGTCAGCTTTCTACTTCGCCTTTTCCGCTTGTTCACACTGATTTATGGGACCCTTCTCCGGTTGCTACTAAAGGTGGTTTTGTCTATTATGTCTCTTTTGTGGATGATTTTAGTCGGTATACTTGGGTTTACTTAATGACACACAAATCTGAGTTCTTTACGATTTATAAGAATTTCCATACCATGGTTCAAAATCAGTTATCTATATCAGTTAAAATTCTTTGATCTGACTTGGGTGGGGAATATTCATTCTCAGAGTTTCATAAATTCCTAAATTCGCTTGGGACTATCCACCAATCGTCTTGCACTGACACTCCTGCCCAAAATGGTGGAGCTGAAAGAAAATATCGTCACCTTCTTAATACTGCTCGGTCTCTACTCCTGTTTTCCTCCGTCCCGTCCTGTTACTGGGAGAAGTTGTTCTCACTGCAGCCTATCTCCTGAATCGGATTCCCACCTCTCTTCTCTCTGGTAGCTCTCCTTACGAGCAGCTTTATGGTCAGGTTTCTAATTACTCTCTTCTTCGAGTGTTTGGTTTTACCTGTTTTGTTCTCCTCCCCAAGAAAGACTGCACTAAACTCAGCACCCGTTGTGTCTTAGGTGTTTTTCTAGGGTATGGCATTAATCAAAAAGGGTATCGGTGTTATGATCCTGTGACCAAAAAGCTTTATGTTTCAAGGCACGTTGTCTTCTTAGAGCGTCTTCCCTATTTTACTCTTCCACCTCGCACTGCTCTAGTAGCCAAAGAAGACTCGATCCATATTGACCCCTTTTCTATGGATATGGATGTGCCTCCCGAAGAGTACACCTCCACTCTTCAGGTATCTGATATTTCTACAGCCCCCTCAGCATCACCTCGTTGTGCTCCGATCACCCAGGTCTACACCCGTCGTCCAACTTCTACAGCTGCTCCCCAATCTGCCTCTGCGGATCCTGATCCGCCTGCCCGCCGGTATCCCGTCTGCGACAATCGTCAACCACCGGTAAAATATGGCTTTACTAATACCTGTTTCTCATCCTCTTATCAATCATTCCTTTCCCACATTCACACTTATTTTGAGCCTAGGTCCTATAAAGAAGCTTGCAATGATCCCAATTGGGTGGATGCCATGCAAGCTGAACTTACTGCTCTTGCTCACAATCAGACTTGGGAGTTGGTTTCACTTCCGGAGGGTAAGAATCTAATCGGTTGCAAATGGGTCTACAAGGTTAAGACTCATTCTGATGGTTCTTTAGAACGGTATAAAGCCCGCTTAGTTGCTAAAGGGTTTTCTCAGGAGTATGGGATTGATTATGAGGAAACTTTTGCCCCCGTTGCCAAAATGACCACTTTTCGCACCTTGATCTCAGTGGCCGTAGTGCACTAGTGGCCTCTTTCTCAGTTGGATGTAAAGAATGCTTTTCTCAATGGCAATCTCTCTGAAGAGGTTTATATGCGGCCTCCTTTTGGCTTCTCTCGTCCTTCCGGTATGGTTTATCGCTTGCGTCGTGCTCAGTGTTAAACACCCCAATAAACAAAGATAGCTCTCAAAAGGAAAAAACGAAGTAAATGCATGAGTAGGTTAACATGGAAACCAAGAGTAAATTCAACCAATACAAGGAAATCTGAAAGTGGAAAGAGGTTTCACGTTTCATAAGATTTCAGCCCAGCTGGAACTGGAAGTTCAATGTCGTTCATGGATGCACGTAGAAGTTGTAAACAATGACATTTATCTAGCTTAACCAAGATATCCAAAAAGAGGGAGCACTCATCAAATAAGGATTACCTGTTGATAAGCCTCTATTGCATCAGCACTCTGGACACTATTGGCTTGTGTCGCACCAAGCTTGTTCCAAAGAGAGTAATCTCGTGGCTTGAGCTTCAAAGCAGTCTTAAATGACGCAATGGCTTTGTCAAATTCTCTGGATAAGTTAAACAAAACACCAAGAACTACATGTACATCAGCATCCTCAGGTGACATTTGGGCAGCCTCATTGAATAATCTAGCAACCTGTGCCATATTCAAACCAAGTACAGGATCTCAGACAAAATAACAAAACCATCAAAACAAAGAAACCAACTAGATGAGTGTTTTCAGTGGTCATGTGCATTGCACTGTTGACAGGAGTTTGGTGAACTATCTGTTCAAACTTGATGAAATAAACACGTACATCAGCATAATACAGAGAATCAGACATCTCCGGTCGAGCGAGCGTCCCATACTTTGGATGATGGCGTAGCCAACTATACAAGTACTTCAATGCAGCTGCTTGTTCCAACTCTGAAACATTTGCCAATATACGATTGGTGTGGTTATTTTGAAACTAAAATTGGGCCTCTCACAGACTCTCAACCATGCCATTTTTCACAAAATAAATTTCTAGGAACTTGAAATTTATGACCAAACAAAATTCAATTGTGGAAATCATGAAGATTCTACTAGAAAAATAGCGAGAATAATGAGGTTTAGCCAAATGTAATCTGGCAGCCACTAACTACATCCCTGTGCCCAAGGAGAGAATCAATCACTAACCATTTGTGTGACTCACGCCAAGAGCAAGAAGAACTTCCAGGTTTGTTGGGTCAACCTCCTGAGCACGCATCATGGCTGCAATAGCCTGCAACAAGAACAGTTTTAGAAGATTATGTGTAACAGGTTCAAGACCAACATATACAGGAAGGAAATCAGACAATCCATGTAACAACTATTCGAACCTGTTGATCATCATCATTCTCAGCATGGGCTATTCCAAGTAACCTCCAGCCTTCAGCATTGTCAGAGTTTTTAAGTACTTCAGCCTCAAGAGCAAGTACAGCCTCACTCAAAAGACCTTTGCGAAACAGCTCTTGACCTTCTTTCAAGGGATTTGGGTGACCGACGTAAGGATTCATATCAGAGAACTCATAAACCCCCCTCGAAGTCTCTGACCGTTGCTTGGCAGCTATTTGTTCATTCAAGTAACTATTTATTGATTCCCAATTGTTTCATGCAAAAAAAACAACAAAAACATAAAACTCAGAGTAGATTTCGAAGATGAAAGATTACATAACAATGAATGAACGGAAACTCTCCTCAAGAACATCGTAAGATACTTCTTTGCAAAACAAACGTTGATGGTTGAATGTATTCCTCCCCTCTTGAAAACACTAAATGCCTAGAATGAAGAGAGCATCGAACTAATTACATCGTTGTTCTGTCATAGGACTCATAATTACTAAGCTCGAGCATGCTCCTTTGGAGTAAAGTGGTCACAAACAATATCTACGAAATGTTTGATAACATATGGTAACAAGTAAAAATCTAAAAGAACATACAGAAAGGATTAAATAATGAAATTCTAATGATCTATTGTAACTCCACTGTTATACGTGTTGTGTCATAACTACTGAAGTTAGAAGCAAGCTTCCAGGTGGAGTTTAGGCAATCGGCAAACAAGGAACATAATATCATAAACAGTTTGAAGAGAATCGATCGAACGACAAAACACAACAGCTCGTGTTTGTTTCATGTGGCCGAAAAATTTCAAATCAACTAGTTAAAAATATTTAATCACTAAAGAGAGTAGCACTAAATGACAATCCCTCCTTTCAAGGTAAATGCACTTACTCATCATAGCCATTTGCCCAGTTATCAGCAGAATTCTCTCCCAATGCCCCTTCACCGAACTGATTCCCAAATTCTTCAGCCCAGTCCTGAACATGCAATTTGGAAAATTCATTGACCCACTGGTCATCAACTAATCCATTTTGATCACGTTCTGCAGCAAACTCACTAGCCCACCCATCTGGTCCACGAGAAATCTGAAAACCACAAAGCATTACTATAGGAGCACAAAGGAACATAAAAGGAGTTTGTCTGGAGCAACTTGACTGACATCTAACTGTAACTCACGGTATAAGTAACTAGGAGGATTAGGTTTAGACTTCCAATTTGGTCCGAAAACCAAAAGACATAAATTGACAATCAGACATGAAAAATTATTGCAATCAATATTTTCCAAAACCAAAGCAAAAGGAAGAATTCGAAACTTATAAAAAGAATTCTGAAAACCACAAAGCATTACTATAGGAGCACAAAGGAACATAAAAGGAGTTTGTCTGGAGCAACTTGACTGACATCTAACTGTAACTCACGGTATAAGTAACTAGGAGGATTAGGTTTAGACTTCCAATTTGGTCCGAGAAACAAAAGACATAAATTGACCATCAGACATGAAAAATTATTGCAATCAAGATTTTCCAAAACCAAAGCAAAAGGAAGAATTCGAAACTTATAAAAAGAATTTAAAGATAACGTTAATTCCTTAAGGCTTAAACGGTGGTAGTACTTTTCCTTCATCCACCAGGAATCTTCTTAGTATGCAAGATCTTGTCAGGAAAATAAGTCACAAAACAATTCCATTGCTAGAGCACTTCCAAACTTTGACAGGAATACCATCTGGTGCAAATTTCACTTCTTCAAAGCCTTTTTCACTTTGCCTACCTTAGTTTTGGTCTCACAAAAAGTAGAGTTAAGTTCTCATAATCTCAAACTTCATGAACGGGTCTCATTAAATTTTCAACACAGTGGATAAGAAATAATGAACAACACATTCAATGCAAGTAAAGTAGAAATTTTCACACAGCCATTATTATTTTCATATCACTGACTAGTAAAACTTGAACATTTGACAATTATTTATACTTGCCTCATGCGCGAACTGGTCAGCCCATGCATGACCTCCATTAAACTGTTGTTGATATTCAGTTGCCCAATCCCCAGGTGCAGATACTGCATTTGGCTTGACTTGATTGTCCTCCATAATTATTTCCCCACGACTCATCTTCGATACAAACTGGAGGAACTTTGAATTCTGTATGCCCATAAACCCAATGAGTATTTATTAAAAGGCAACAAAACAACTCATAAAATAATCAACAAACAGGTTCACAACTCACTGCAATCTTTTAAGATCGTGTTCAAATTCCAAAGGAAATATCTGTACACTGTAATCCATGTATTCTCTTATATGATGTCTCCATCTAACTTCATTACAAAACTTCATCATCTTTACCAGCTAGTGAAGTATTTCTTGGCATGAATATTTTTCCCTTAGATTTCTCGATCCAGCAGCTCCTACGATTTCCGCTGGCGGTATGATGGTAATCTTCCATGATAGATATGGCATCTTGGTCTATGTTGATGAACTATAAATTAGCGCAATAATGTACCTAGTTACTCCATCAAAAGATAGGCTACCTAATTATCAGTCACATGTGGAACACGCCACAGTAAGTGATTGCTAGTCTGCTACAGTTGAATCAATGGATCTTTTGTGAGAACCCACCACCATGGGAATGAAAGAGTCCCACATCGGTGGATGTGGGAAGTGTAAAATGGAATATAAGTAAAGGCCCTCCAGCTACTAATAACCCGAGGTTAACCTTTTGAGCCACGTGTTTAGGTAAAGGGTTAGCAAGTCAGCTGGGTCGGGTCGTTACATCTTTAACAGCTAACAAATGTTCCATAGTTCATGCCACAATTCAGATAAATACTGGTTCCTGTTATTTACATAAACGTGCAACTCATTCTTCACATAAACTAGCTCTGGTTCTCCACAAACGAAATTAAAAAAAAAATCATATTCGTGAACTCGCCTGACAACAAACATGGCCCATCACAAAAGCACAAGCACCATGTGTTCATTTCGAAGGACAACTATCAGGGCAGCAAATACCTGGAACTTAGGGTCGTTATTTTGTGCTAATGTGTGGGCTAACATACGAGTCTGCTCCATAGCAGCCAAATTTGCAATATTTGCACCTTTCATTTGATTTAGTGATGCAATCTGAGATTGTTCCTGCAAAACAACAAATAAGTGCATACTGGAGTCATAAAAACAACAAACGGAACCAGAAGTAACAAATATATTTAGTACAATCCTAGGGTATCCAAGAACAAGAGCTGTACTTACGGATAGACAAATTCAACGGGATAACAAAGGCTTCACAACATTTTACACATGTATTACGAGAACTAAATATGGATAAAGGATACTAGAGCAGGACAAACGACTGAGGATTCCTGATTATGCTTGGAGGACACTGAAAAAGAATGACTATACTGAATTTTCCAATTACATGTTCAACATAATTCAATGTCCTGGACCCTAGCCTAACTTGAAAGCCCATCAAGGTTCATTATGCAGGTTTCGAAAGCAACACGAGTGTTCCTAGCCTGTTACCCCAATTCTAGTGGAATCTTCAATTTTCCTTGACCTTTAACAACTGTAATACTTAGACGGCTGAAATATCAAAAAAAATTGTGTAAATTCAAATTACAGAGGAGACATTGGCTACAAAAATATGGTACTGCCAATGCAAATCCCATACTTCTTATATCACTTCTTACATGCTCGAATTCAGAAGCCCAACCATTAGCACCATGTTGTAGTTCAAATGAATGAGCCCATGCATTAGGATCACTGTGCTCTACTCTGCGTTGCGTGTATTCAGCAACCCATCCATCGGCAGCGTGAGGCCCAGGTTTCATCATACCTTGAGATTCATTCCAATAGTCCTCAAGCTCACGAAATCTACCAGGCAGCGGTCCCCTTGCCCGAATATCACCATCAATATCCAAGGAAGATAATAATGCATTTACCTGACGAAATGAACTTTCAAGCAATGAACAGACGAAGAAAAAAAGTCCAAAATACACAGATCAAAGCAGGAGTTATATGGAAGTTCCATTGACATAATCACATAAAAGATATCAACATTTATCACATCAATGGATGCTCATCGACCAAATCCTATTAGTTCCAACTCCACTAAGATGCTCATTGGTATCCAGGACTTGATGACAAAGGGACTACTCTGAAATCTTGCGAACTGCAGTGCCCTACGTCCTCCCCTCAGCCCATAGGCATCTAAGTAGGCTGGTGAGGTAATTTTGAAACAGCTAGATAACTAAGTAGTAAATAGTTCAGTGGAGAAAAGTCACCACAAAAAAGGTCTGAATCTATTTTTAAGTAGGTAAATTCCATTTGTTTGGAAGAATTAGCGTCGCTGGAGCAGAGCTCAGCGGAGATTGAGGTGGTTCCAGGTACAACTGGTAGTGTGCTAAATAGGAGGGAGTTATGCATTCTAGAGGCGACAATCATCCAACGAAAGTAGCCAAAAGTGATGGTGGGGTGAAAGGTCAAAGAGGATTAGTCTGAGACTCTGATTGGATCTGAAATGACGAAACGTAAGCTGAAGAAATTTGGAGGAAATGGGGTGAATGAATATAACCAAGTACGACAATAGCACCGTAGGAGTTAGCACTTAGCACAATGGTTTAGAAAACTCAGCATTAGACTAGGATCAGTTAAGTGGTGCTGATAGTAGATGTAGAGCTAGTCAAGTTTTTTTTTTTTTTGATAGCAATAGAGCTAGTCAAGTTGGACCTTTTTATAGAACAAAACTATTGAAAGAGAGACTCTGACACAAGAACTTGGCATCTACAAAACCCAAATACGTTCATTATTCAAAAGCACTACTTTTCCCACGGTTCTTAATTTCAAGAAACTATGGATGCAATGATTTCAAACAAAAGTTAAGAATAAACCTGATTCCAAAAGTCGAAGAAAAGCATGCAGCCTTATGGACAGCATGAGTACTCACCTGTGCATCGATGAAGTCTTCACTTTTATCAGCAAAAAAATGTCGAGCCATTATGCTGCTGCGATCACGTATGCATTGTTTGTCACCTTCAGACAATCCCAATACTGGAAGTGGAGTGGGACGAAATGGTATACCACCTTGGTTGCTATTTACAAATGAATGCAGAAAACTTGATAAAACTCTTTGTGGTGGCCCTGAAACAGGATGCAGAAGAAAAAAGTTCACCTTACAGGACCCATGTCCAAAGTTGCAAACCATCATTTTCCAGAGGTCATAATGCACTATTACAGGTCAAAGTCCTCTCAGCTAACTCAGCTAATCGAGTCTTGCTCTTCTGACACTTAAAGTAGACTTCACCTTCATCAGAATTTGCATAGTACATGTCCTTGCTAACAAGAACTAGATACCTTGCTAGAAGTTGGGTATCATTTTCTTTAATGAAATTATAGTAATTCTCAAAGCCAGCATCAGGAAAGCAGAATAGAAACATCTATCCAACCAACCACTGTTTAGTTTTTCCAAAATACTAAATGACAAAAACAATAATAAGTTCGACTCCATAGTATATGAACCACGGCAAAAACAATCCACTCGTCCAAACACAGGCGTTCCACGCAGCAATGGGGAAGATCATGAAATTGCACAATCACACTCAAATTAATCCACACAATAAAATATAGAAATCAACACCACTTATTGGGCTTTGATTCAGTGGCTGGCTTTCCATGGGAAGCTGGCAACAAAAGATAGGCTTATGGCTTGGGGGGTCACCCGTGAGAAGAGCTGTGTTTTATGTGGGGGTGGAGAGGAATCCCATGACCATCTTTTCTTCCACTGTCCCTTTTCTGCAGCTGTTTGGCGCTTGCTTTTGTCAAAATGTAGCATCTATAGAGCTTCTTGGTTTTTGCGGGATGAGATTGTTTGGAGTATCCAGTTATGTAAGGGGAAAACTATCAAATGCATGGTTTTCAAACTAGTTTTTGCAGCGGCCATTTATCATCTCTGGAGAGAAAGGAAAAATAGAATTTTTCAGCAGAGAGGTGTGGAGTGACGGGCTTTGGGCGATCAGATTGTTGAAAGCATTCGAGCTTGTCTATATGGATGGTGTAATGTGGACTCATCTGAAGCTAATCGACGGCTGTTTGAGGCTTAGGGGGTTCCTCTTTTTGTTTCCGGATCTGTGTTAAATTCTCGTATAGTTGATTGTTTTCCTGGCCCTTTGTTGGGTAGGAGCTTTGGTCTTTACTTGTATAGTCTGTTGGAGTTCAAAGACATTCCCTTGCTCCTTTTTCCCCTTTCTTTTGGTTGGTTATAAAATGCTTAACTTTCCAACAACAACAACAACAAACAAAAAACACCACTTATTGCAAAATTGACGACATTTCATCAAGTTATGTCATCAGGACCACAAAGTGGAACTCCATTTTAACCAGAACATAATAAAGACTACCCATATGACGTTGCATTATAATGGGTCAATTCCTGTGAGAAGCAAGATCTCTAGAAACTGCTCCCTCACATGAATACAAGGCAAATTCTATATTCACACCATAAAATGACAGAATAGTAGAAAGGGTTTAATTTTACCATCAAAATCTGGTTGCAATTGATTATTAGGTCTTATTGTTTGTTCTATTGCAGGCAAATGGGTTATACTGCCTCTTCCTTGGGAATAAGGAAGCTGAGGATTGTGTATCTCCTCCCAAACGTCTGCAAGTCTACCCTGATCTGCACTGCGGAAGCCCCGGAAAAATTCTGCGCCCTGACATATATTGAAATTCATGAGAGTAACCCAATGTGTTCAAGAAGAAATTTTACCAAAAAGCAAGATCGAACCTGAACATTAGGTTGCAGTGGACGGTCAAACTCTGAACCTGGGAGTGTAGTCAACGGCTCATCAGTTCCTGCGTAAACATTACCATCCGAATAGGTGGTTGTTGATGTAGGAATCTCTTTCAGCCTTTCCTGCTTGATTAGCCCACGTATAACATGAATGAGTGTTCATGAGTACAAATGCAACCACCCCAGACAGACCAAGACTACAATACCACAATGGACGGTTTTGTTTGGAGAGATGTGGGTTGCAAACGAAGGGATTAATGTTCACTTTAAACAACAGTATGCGAGGTTTAGCTATGGGTTACTTGTGAAACTAAAGTGAAAGATGTATTAGATGTAGAAGAGACGTTTTTCATTATAGTCCTTTTATAGCTGCAGTCCAAAAGACTAAGGATTTCAAATCACTCCTAATAGAAGGTATTTCAAATCAATCATGAAAAAGCTCACAAAATTAAAGATCACGCAATGTCGAAATCCAGTTACTTGTATGTGAAGTTTAGCTATGGGTTGCTAGTGAAACTAAAGCGAAAGATGTATTAGATGTAGAAGAGACGTTTTTCATTATAGTCCTTTTATAACTGCAGTCCAAAAGACAACGGATTTCAAATCACTCCTAATAGAAGGTATTTCAAATCAATCATGAAAAAGCTCACAAAATTAAAGATCACGCAATGTCGAAATTCAGTTAAATTTGAGCTATTCTTGTTGAAAAATAACGTCAAATGTCTCCTTTGAATCCACGCCTATCCAAGCGGAGCCCAATAGCTTACAAATGCTCCTAGAAACTTCTTACAGTTTATGCTCAACATACAAATACAATACTTCTACCGACTCCGTTAACTTTAAGAGATAATTTAGATTTAAGATCATTACTATTTTGGATAGCAGTTCGAGAACTCGTTCAGTTGTTCTGCATTTGGAAGTAAAGATTTGCTCTAATTTTTGCTCAACTTCTTTAATACGCCAAACCAAACAGTATCTCAGATAACAGACCACAATAATAAATAAGTTCAAACAATTCTCCGAAGAGCAATAAGTTCAGTCCTCGATAACATCGTACTAGCCAGCTGAAACTGATCAGAAATTGCATGCCTCTATAAGAAACTAACTCGACCGCATTCCCAAAGCGATACAGAAGCCGAAGGACAGATGTTTTCGCGTTGAAACCAGGTCAAATATCATAAACACTAGTAGAATTATCGAAACGATTATATGTTGACACATAATTCGATGGAGATAGAGAGAGAGGGAGCGGAAGGGTAACCTGAGTTTTAGAAGAAGAACCGATCAGGGTGTTGGCTAAAGCACCGAAGGGATTCGACGAAGAAGAAGAGCCCGGTACAGCGCAAGCCGCCCCACCGGTGACGAGGTCGCGCATCGCCATTTTCTCTGTCCTCTTATTCCTCCTCGGAATTCACAACTCTCTTCTTCTTCTTCCGTAATTCGATTCCGTACTCCTGTTTACACTGGATATATATTTTGTATACGTATGGATGATAAACTTCTAAGTGTTATCTATTTGGAGAGGAGGAAGGCATATGCAGTAGAGGAAGAAGATGACGACGAAGAAGGAGAAAGGAGAAGGAGAAACGCCGTCTGTCTATTTGGGAGTAGTTCGGTTTGTGTGATAGAGTAATTTATTGCGACCCCCCGCGATAGACTTTACCCTGTGTTTGTTTGCTGGCCTATTTCTATCCCTCCCCTCCCCTCCCCTCCCCTCCCCGGGGTACGTCGTGTTTCTAATTCCGACCAAGCATGTGGATAATTTAGGGATGTTTCCGGTAATTAACAATTTGTATATTTTTTTTTTGTGGTTGAGAACTTGTTTGGTATTTTTTGTAGTGAATAAGCTGTTGAGAAAAGTTATTTTCGGTAGTGAATAAATTATTAGAAATGGGGATGGTGTTGTGCAGTGGTGTGCGCAGCACTGTGTTGCGCACCTCCGAGGCATCGGATTGTACATCCGACGGCTCAGATCTCATATTGGCAATGAATGATTCTTGATCGTTGGTTGCCGAGATAAGATCCAAGCCGTCGGATGCACGATCCAACGGCTTGGAGGTTTGCAGCAGGGGGCTGGACATTTCACTACACAAGACCAACCCGAAGTCCAAGTTGTTGATGGGTTTGTGAAAATAGTTATTGTAGCAAAAAATAGTTTTGTTGACAATTTTTTTGTTAGTGAAAACAAGATGGTAAAATGCTTAAACTTTTTTGTTAGCGGAAATGATATGGTAAAATGCGTTAAATTTTTAGTATATTTTGTTAGTGGAAACGATGCTTTACACTGAATCATTCTGTAATGTTTTAACTCACCCTACGTCAGCGGTGAAGCTATGTTGGAGAGCCTGGGCTCCCAAATTTTAAATTTTTATTTCATGTATACATATTGAACATTAGAGTTAGGTTCCGGTAAGAGATTCCTCATTTTATTAAAATACGGGACTCCCCTTCCCGATTGAATTTCGATGATCCGAGCCTCTCAAAGTGATCAGAACGTGATTTTAAGGGTCCCCGCGAGAAATCAGCAAAAAAAAATGACCGGGAAGGGCTTCATCCGAGCAGTTTTCATTGAACAGTTATAAAAACTGCTCGGATGACGCTCTTCCCGGTCATTTTTTTTGCTGATTTCTCTCGGTGACCCTTAAAATTACGTTCTGTACACATTGAATGATTCGGATTTTCAAAATTTGTTCGGAAAATGAAAGTCCCTCATTTTAACAAAATGAGAGATCCCTCACTTGAAAATTTCTCTTGAACATTATTGATAATTATTCATGTATAACTACTTATAATCTGAATAATTTTGGTTTGATTTGATAAAAATTTGATTATCTTACATTTTCATTAATCAATTTCTTTCATAAATACTAAGCACGTGAAAATTGAAATAGCCTAAAGAAAAAAAAAAATTTGGTATACTTTAACTGCATTATTCTATTCTTCATATTCAAAAAAAAAAAATTGAATTATTCTAGAATTATTTCAATGTACAAATATTACGTATTGAAAAATAAAAACTTTAGAATATAATAGGTATATGTTACGATAAAAACTATATGTCTATCAAGCCGGAGCCTCCAGAAGAAAAATCCTGGCTTTGCCACGATGATGCCTTCACCTTCTTAGCACCATATATGCAATCTTTTTAGGGTTGTTTAACCTTTCTGGCCGTTTTTTTTTTGCACTTTCGTTCACCACTTCAAAGTTTGCTTGGTACCTATGAGAAAGAAATGAAAGGAAAATTTTTAAAAAAATCCCTATTCCTTTGTTTGGCTTGGGAGGAAAAAGAGAAGAAAATAATCAAACAAAAGCTTGTGAACAATAAATTATCCTCTAAACTCTTCTTAAACTTTTCCACTCTTTTCATTTCCCCTGCAAATTAGTTCCCCCGTGCAAATTTCAACGTGCTCCATAAATGGGAACCTTTTTGGGGTTTAGGCCACAAAGTGATAGTTTACAGAGTTACAGGGGGCATACTTCAATTAATAACCCCAAAGAAAGAGAGAATAGAACCACAGCGGCACAGCGAAAGGGAGATTAGGAGATCACTATAAAAACCCAGGCGAAGAAGAATTCTCCGGAAAGCCCAAAACCCACTGCTATAATCACAAGAATCAACCGGCCAAAAGAGGGTAAAAGCTCCGTCCGATTGGAGAGAGAGGAAGAAGAATGGCGTCGTCGTCGAGCAGCGGACTGACATTCAAGCTCCACCCGCTAGTAATACTCAACATCTCCGACCACTACACTAGGGTCAAGTCTCAGTCCCAGCCCCCTCAAAACGGCGCCGAATCGACCGCCTCGACTCCGCCCAGGGTCTTCGGTTGCGTCATCGGCGTTCAGAGGGGACGGACGGTCGAGATCTTCAACAGCTTCGAGCTCCTCTACTACCCCTCCTCCCACTCCCTCGACCGTTCCTTCCTCGAGAAAAAACAGGAACTCTGTCAGTCCCTTAACACTCTTTCCAGTTACCCCTATTTACATATTCATTATGTGCTCGTTTGTAAACATGCATACATGTTATTTTATTGTGAGGGCCTTGTGTTAGACTCTAGGGTTTGATATGATTTCGAATCTAATGTTCGTATTGATATATGGACCAGACAAGAAAGTATTTCCTAACTACTATATTCAATCTGTTCGATTTTAAACGTGCATAGCTGTTGTTTAATTTTGAGGGCGTTTTGTAGTACACTCTAGGGTTTGGTGTGATTTTGAATATAATGATTGTTAAATGGACCAGATAAGAAAGTATTTCCGAACTACTATATACTGGGATGGTATTCGACGGGGAGCGAAGCTGAGGAATCAGATATGCAAATCCACAAAGCTGTAAGTTCTGTAACCTAACGAGTTATAAAAAATTAGGGTCATTTTTTTGGGATTTGCTTATGAGGTTGTATAGTTGGTTATTCCTGTTTCCGCTCACCAAACTGAATGTACTTACTGCTTAGTTAACGTATTATCAAACATTAGGGTCATATTTTTCTGGGATTTATTTATGAGGTTGTGTAGTTGGTCATTTCTGTTTTCTCTTGCCAAACTGAATGTGTTTTGCTTGGAAGTGGGTTACGATAAATACATGAGATTTTCGATCATTTGTGTGTCATACATCTACAATCCGGAATGCTAAGACCTCCGTGACTTTGTGATTACGACTAATTGTTTGTGCCTTGATTCTAAGTGGTTTTGCCTCTGATTGCGAGCTTGTGTTGCACAAGTGGAAGACACTGAAATATGGAAGCCATCGTCCTATGAAATTGTATTCGTATTTTGAATCAGGGTTTAACAAGTTAATAGAATTGTGGTTCAGTTTACATTCCTTAACTTGTTTATTCCAAGTTATCTTTCTTTTGAGCTGCATCCCTTTTGGAAGAATTCTCATGCCTTGATATAGTTCACTAAATATTTTTGAGCACGGGAATCGCTGAAACTGCTTTGTGCTTAGAAAATTTGTTGCTTGGTTAAACCATGTGGAAAATGCTTCTTCTGTAACAGCTGATGGACATTAATGAAAGCCCCGTTTATGTCCTTCTCAATCCGTCCATCAATCATGCACAGAAGGATCTTCCAGCGACTATATATGAAAGCGGTACGCAACCTGTATTGTTACCTTATATTTCACAGGTCGTTCTAATAAGTGATGCTATGCAATCAAGCTCATTATTTCCTTATTAGCTTTATGTTTGCCAGCTTTTCTTCTACAACTTGTGTATTGAGAGCATGCCCTATCAAAGAGTGATACGCTAATTTGTAATGGACCACTGGCCTTGCAAGTTTAATCAGTTTGTCAGCAGAAAAAAATAGTGTTATAGTGATTCATTTTTGAGAGTCTGAGTTTTCAGTTAGCATAAGCTCACTGTCTCTTGTATCCTTTACTGGTTCTTTACTTTCCATGTTGTGTTCTGTTACCGATCACCATCCCTGTCCTTACCCATACTTGTCAGCAGCACAAAAATGTTTTTCGTTTGAAGTCTTGGCTTTCAGTTAGGATTTAAGCTCATTGTCTCTCGAGACTCCTCTCACTCCTTGCGAAATCTGATTAGTCCCTTACATTCCTTCATATTTAGTGCATAGTGGAGACTTATTTTGCTTTTGTTGCTGTCACTGTCAGTATTGTTCTTTTAGCATTAATCAAATTATCAGTTTGCCATTTGTTAGTATTGTTAGGAGTAACAATTTGGGACTCTATGACAAGCATTGATTGTAGATCTTGCAAAGGCTGGAAACATTCAAAATATCTCAAGCGTTAAAGGCTGATAATTGTTTTGTTTCATGTGACTTATCGAAGCATAATAGTTAAAATGAAAAGGTTTTAGCCGGGTATCAAGCATGTATGTGGGCTGTTTCAAAAGCTTGAAAGTAGTTCTGATCTCAATGACCCAAGGATTTAATGTTGTGATTATTCTCATCTGGAAAATATCTTTTCTTATACCTATTTTTTTTAGTATATTGTCTAGTGCTAGTTTGGTATAGACTTGATTTGGTTGAGCACATTTCCTAGTCGGCCACTTTTCAATGGATGTAATGGAGACATTTTAATGAAAGTATACTTGGGCAAAAAAAAAAAAAACCTCTATCGAATATGTTCCAAGTTGGAGCATCATTACTTTATACTTCTGCTTGTGCTACTTTTGTGGATGTGCTAAGTTGCTAACACTTTCTGTTCTTGTGGACTAATCAATGCAACTTTAGAGCTACATGTCATAGATGGGATTCCACAGCTTATTTTTGTTCGTTCAAGCTACACGATTGAGGTTTGTCCTGTTTCAAGTTATATCACTGCACCAAAATGTTCCACAATAGATGATTAAACTAGTATCTTCTTGTTCCAAAGACAGTAGAAGCAGAACGGATCTCTGTTGACCATGTAGCCCACCTTAAACCATCTGACGGAGGTTCTGCTGCAACTCAGTGTGAGTCCTCATCTCTTTTCAAATACTTTCTTATGTTATTTCCTGCCTCTAAACCTTTTTCAATAAAAATTCTCCGGAGTGAGTGTAAATGACTGACAAAGATTTGTTTTCTTCTGCAGTGGCTGCTCACCTTACGGGCATACACAGTGCCATAAAGATGCTGAACAGTAGAATCAGAGTGCTTCACCACTACCTTCTTGCTATGCAGAAAGGTATATGTATTGGGGACTCATACCTCATTAGAAAGAAGTAAAAGTAAAGGGATCCCCACTGTCAAGACAAACCGTGGGAAAGAAAGTGACAGCAGTAAAAAAAGAAAAGGAAGTAAAGCCACAATGAACTAGAATGATGAGTTCTTAGTAGGCATTGAATTCTTAATTTTCTTTCTGAGGGGAAAAAAGTCCAAACTCACAACTACTGATTTGGTATTGGTTGATATAGGCCATTTGAATTTTGAATTGGCACGTAGGCCATTTGAAACAAGTCAATGATCTGGAAATATGTAGTGCATCTTATGAAATGGGTGGGGAGTCTCCCGTAGAGTGATTCCACCATTGTTGGATCCATCTCCTCCCTGAGTAATAGTATGAGCACTTGATTTTTCCATGCAGCTAGGAAACACGAATGAAGTAGGTGATGTTGTGGCAGAATATACAGAATCTAACTGAAAAAATGTATGTAAAATGCAGGTGACATTCCTTGTGAAAATTCGTTGCTTAGACAGGTGTCTAGTCTCTTGAGGAGATTACCGGCTATTGAATCAGAGAAATTTCAAGATGATTTCTTGATGGTCAGTGTTTTGATCTCCTTGGCCAACAGAGTATTGTTGTGTATGAGTGCGTTTACTTATCTAATCTTAGTAATCTATATGTTCAGTTAGTTTATCTTCATCCATAGGGCTGGAGAAGAACTCCATATATATTCTGTTTCTTTTTATATTGTCTGGGAGGCCTCATTTTCAGTTTATTAGGTGTTTGTACATACTTTACAGAGTAATGTTTCCAAGAAAAACCACCGGTACAAAGAGGGGATGGGTTCAGAGAAATTTGATGGCCTATGTGCTTCTCAGCCCTTCCCCTTTTTCCTTTTTGCCAATGCGAAGTACTTGATTATGGGATGTTGATTGCTATTGTTGTGGACTCCCAATTGAACCATCATCTCTTTCATTTGTTTTGATTCCATCATTACTATTTGCAGGAATACAATGACACGTTATTGATTACTTACCTTGCCATGTTGACCAACTGCTCAAGGTATGGATTGTGCACTATTGGACGGACCTCTCTCTCTCTCTCTCTCTCTCTCTCTCTCTCTCTCTCTCTCTCTCTCTCTCTCTCTCTCTCTCTCAATACGCACATGCCCCACCACCACCAAATATGCAATTCTTCATTTTTGTGTTCCCTTTTGGTGGTTGGGTTAGGACTGTTGCATGCTTGGTGAAATCAAAGCCAAAAACTGTTTAATTTATGATCAGGATAATTACTGAATAGATGGAGTGGTGCTTCTGATGAGAGTATGCCAAATTCTTGTGGAAAACCTGCAAGCTTGAAGGACTAGATATGCATAATCCTAAGCCTAGTATAGTTGTTCATGGATAACTTGAACGAAAAAAACGAAACACTTTATTGCCTCGTAAATCTGACCACTAACAGTAAAAATACCATGGTACATGGTTCAGACATTTGCTGCAGTATAATTGTGCAGGAAAAACTCAATATAATTAAATGAAATGATTTAGTATCAGTATGATTTCATGAAAAGTTTGTGCACAATAGATAAGCATTACTAGCGACAATCAAACTCATTCATAGCTTATTATTTGTGGAAACAACTTGTGTCCAACCTTGCATGTGTTTAAATTGCTTTCTGTTATTTTTCAAATCTTAGTTCCTTAAATGATTATGCTCTCGGTTTATGGAGCTCTGCATTGATAAGGTAATTCATTATGGGAAATCAAAAGATTATTCGTACTCTGTCATGCCTTGGAAGAATAAACTGAGAACATGAATTTTGTTTGCCAGCGTGTTAATTTGGTTGTTGGTCAGCAGTATGTTATAAAAGCTGATAAAACACATGATGATCTAAAATTCAATGCAGGTTAAGAAAATTAATGTACCATTCTTTTGCCAACCTTAAACTTTAGTACTATGTGCGCATCTTTAGCTTTTGGTATCAAATATTGCCTCTTCTGATTTTTGCCAGTTCATCTCAATGAAGGAAAGATTTGTGTGTAAAGTAATGACATTGTCGGGTCAAGGAGATTGTATAGTTCTTCTACCTCTGAACTTATAAGACCCAATGATGCAAGTCAAGGAAATTGTTTCTTCTAATAATCATAAATCCATCCTTACATTAATGGGATATGGTTGTCCACTCATCTATTTATTCATGTTTGTTGTGGAGTCAGGTGCTACTTTCTTATTTGCTGCCATTTGCCATTAGTTTGTCATTACACCTTCTTCTTCTTCTTCGTTCTTGCAGTTCGATGAATGAACTGGTCGACAAATTCAACACTGCATATGAGAAGCATAGTAGAAGGGGAGGACGAACTGCTTTTTTCTGAGATGTGCAATTGTCAAAGCCCACCCTTCATGCCTGGGATTGGTTTCTTAGCAGTAGCAGCACTCCCTTTTGAGTGCATGAGTGCACTGCCATAGGAAATTTAGGAAACTGTATAGCCTTGGACCTTACAAGGCATGACAAAATGTGGAGTTGCTTTCTGAATAGAGTTGCTTATGTTTTCTTTTTTGTTTGCATGCCGCCTTCTATTTCTTTTGGTTGATTTTTTTTCTTTCTTCTTTTTTTATTTTTTATTATTATTTTTATCTCTTTTAGTGGAGCTGAATATGCCTTGGAGTGGGAGTTTGCGTGAACTCTTTCCCGAGGCCTTGTGTTTTGCTTCTAGTACAGACGCTTTCAAAAAGTTCAAATTGGTAATGATAACTTTCTCTGTTGAATGGCACCGGATCCCCTGTCCCGGTACTCTCCTTGCGCCAACGTATTCACTTCTTCCTCTCCTCTAACACCCAGTTAAATTCCAACTACATCCTCTCACAATTTAGGTGTAATTATTAAATAATTTTTTTTATAAAATTTGATTTTTGATAAAAAAATTAAATGTTCTAAATTTCAATCTGTTTAATCGGGTGGAAAGATTTTAGTTTTCTGATCATTTTATCTTAAATGGTCATAATTAAGGTTTGACTCTAGGGTTCTCGTTGATTAGCCTTAAGAGATATTTGATTTTACGATTTTCTTAGGGCTAATCAACGAGGGCTCTAGAGTCAAAATTTAATTATGATCATTTAGGATAAAATGATCAGAAAATTAAAATCTTTCTACCGGTTCAAACGGATTGAAATTTGGAACACTTAATTTTTTAATCATATTTTTTAATATATAAACTGTCTGAAGAGGTTAAAAAACTAAGTGTTCCAAATTTAAATTCGTTTGAACCGGTAGAAAGATTTTAGTTTTCTGATCATTTTATCCTAAATGGTTATAATTAAATTTTGACTCTAGGGCTCTCGTTGATTAACTCTAAGAAAGTCGTAGAATCAAATATCTCTTAGGGCTAATCAACGAGAGCCCTAGAGTCAAAACTTAATTATGACCATTTAGGACAAAATAATCAGAAAACTAAAATCTTTCCACCCGATCAAACAGATTGAAATTTGAAACACTTAATTTTTTACCAAAAACCGAATTTTATAAAAAAAATTGTTTAATAATTACACCTAAATTGTGAAAGGGAGTAGTTGGAGTTTAACTGGGTGTTAGAGGGGAGGAAGAAGCGAATACGTGGCGCAAGGAGAGTACTGGGACAGGGGAGTGGGACAGACAAAATAGGACAGGGGATCCGGTGCCGTAAATTTGGATAATTCTTGGTGCTTGTGCCTCTTTTTTTTTTAAAATTTGGATAATTCCTGAACATACAGTTCAAGATATTATTCTTAACAGTGGGAATACAATAATAAAAGTGGGGAGAACAAAAAACGAATTTGCAAGGGAAGAGTGCAATATGTGTGATCTAATTGGCATATTTGCTAAACCAACAAGGTGCAATTGAAACAGGGAAATAGTGATCAATCATTCTACCTCTACACCTACTTACACACTTAATTACACACACACACTCATAATAGGGTGGAGCCCGCACACACTACACACCCAGTGTGTGTGGGACCCACCCCTATTGTGAGTATGGATGTGTAAGTGAGTGTGTAGATGGGTGTGGAGTTAGAATTTTCCAATAGTGAAATGCACTACAAAGCCATGGATTGGCCAAGCATAAGCTAGGTCTGTGACCTGTTGTTATAGATGCACAATTGTGGGATTACATGCTCTTCCTTCCGGACTTTATAATGAATGTGATCAAAAAGTATATCTCAATACTATACCTCACGGCTACCCCTAAACACTCCTTTTTTTTTTTTGGAATGTTAAGCTGAACATGGCTACTCCTTGTAACCTTATCATTAATTCAGTTTTGAGAATTGATTGTAGAAAAATGCAATCTCATGTATGAAATCCAAATAGCTAGGAAAAAAAAAGAAAATATGAAAAGAAAAAGTCAAAATTTATGCTTCCAAACACCCCATTGTATGCCCCAACTCAAACACAAATCCTATGTTATGTCCAAGAATTTTTCTATGATGCCCAAGTCAAGAAGCCCAAAATAGAAGATATTTTGGAAGGAGATATAAATATGTAATTTCTAAAAGAGTTCTAGAATATCAAGATTTTATAAGATGTCTAGAAAAACCTTAAGAAATATCCTAGATATTTGTTGTACGAATTTCTCAAATTAAGCCGATTGTTTTTTGTTCAATTGTAATACAAAGTGTTTACTACCCCACTTCATTCTCAAGTACTCTTCCCTCTTCCCGAAAAAAATCCTTCCAGCACACCCAAGTAATCCTCCTCTTTCCAACATTACTAGCCCTACAAAACTAATAATCCTCTCATCTTTTCTTCTATTCAAATCAAGTAAAAGTATAGTCACACACTTACATATCTTGTAGCCGGTTGGTTATGAGCTTCAATTCTTTGGAGGTTGCACAGAACAAGAAGCTCATATCTGTGGACAAGAAATCCTTCTAAATGGAGGAGCGTATTAGCTCTCAACGCAAGGACGTATTTTTTCGCACTTAAGTCATTTGTAATTGGGAATTTATGCAGGTTAAGATTGTGCTTCATCCTTGTTAATTTTCCAGGTCATTTTGGCTTACTTTGGTTCGACTAATTCTCTTTCCTAGGCTGCGGTGCTCCAAGCGTCCATTCATATATGATGGTGAATCCAATTGGGGAGAGGTTAAGCACGGACTTCCCGGTGCTTGTTACCAAGCGCAGAGGTAACGACTACTTTAACATATTCCATCCTCAAACAAGAGTCGCCTCACATTTGCCATTTCCACAATATCAACGTGCAATCATCGAAGGTTACTCGTACGACGGTTGGCTGCTTATATCATTTGATGAGGACAATAATACAAGACAATTGATAAATTATAACTTGAATACCGGTGTACTCATTTGCTGCCATCGCTGGAATTGGAAGAAAACAATGATGAACTATACTTTGATCCTCAACCCTATTTGTAAACCTCCGCAGGGATAGAACACAACATATATATTCACACAGGGTTTGGGGAGGATACGTAGGGTAGGGGTACAGTATGACCATATGTGATTTTGACTTCCGAAATAACAATGTCATCTGGTTTGATAGTAGCAATGTATCTTTTGGTAATCGGGTTGGTTGGAGTAAGATATACTCATTACCGAGAGGATTGCATCCATAGGTCCAAGATGTTTCTGTGGCGTGGACATGGGATTGGATACAGTTTGGCTGCCGAAGGGGGATGGCAACAGGGAAAGATTTTTCCTCTCTAAAGCTAACGAACAAGTATCTTCATCCCATTGTAATGAGTACGACAGGAACCATGAAAATCCCACGGTACCTCGCCATCTCGCAAGTCGCAAGATGCTCGTGGTCAAATTGGATCTTTCCTTACTTTTGATTTCTCTTGCGTACTTATTTTGTGATTCATAGCATCCAAGATCTTGTTTAATTTTATGTGTTGATGAGATTGAGCGCGTAGTTCGATCCATTTTATTCCCAATAATATTTTATTATTCTGCCATAGAAAGAAGCACGAAACGCAAGTATGACGTGAGCACGGGCAAAAGATGAAAAGACGAGATTACCCCAAGACCAAACTCCCAACAACTCCAATCAGGGGATAAAGTTGGAAAAATCGACCATATTATAACAAGTCTTCAATTTCTCTGAGAGCTTCTTTTCCTTCAAGGTATTAGATATACTCCATTCGTTCCTAAATGGCAGTCCACCATATTTTTACGTGCAATTTTCGAAACAAAATATAAGGCACTTTCATTCATAATTTTTAAAATTTCTTGACACCAAATTAAAGATCTCAATATTGTTTGGCTGTGTGGAGTGGTCCTGGTAGGTGTTGCGCGTTGAGGGTAGTTAGAGAAAATGCGTTTGATCATTTGGCATCTGAGACACTTGGCAGCGCGTTCAGGAGAGAATAAAGAGAAATATGGACCAAGTCAAGGGGTGTGTGGCAACACATGAGATGTTTCAGAGCTACATGGTCCAATAAGTACGTGATGGTGGCTCCTATTTTTGCTCTATATATATAACGGGTAGTAGGGTGGTTGGGGTGTATGTTTTCCTCATACTTAGTAAACACTTTCTTCAACCATGCATGTCTTCCATTTTTAATGCAAGTTAGTATTTTCATTTCTCACACTTCTTAGTTCAAGTTTCCTGTAGTACTATTATGTAGGGTTAGTTCAAGTTTCCTGTAGAGTTAGAAAGTCCCCTTTGTTGGGACAAATAGAAACAGTAGTAGTGTAGCTTTTCTCCTTTGGTATTTCATGCACATTGCTTGAAGGAGGTTTTAAATTAGACGTGAATCATATTACTTGGACTATTTCTAGCCAAGGACAGAGTCAGAAATTTCACCACGCAGGGGCGACCGTGCATACGAGAAAAAAATATAAATACACATGCATAATCACGTAAATACATTAAAACTCAAAATAACATAAATACATAAATCAGTTTAACTAATGTGATCGATCTTGATGTATGTGTCTTGTTTTTCTTTATTGTTCATCTCTTTTTTTTTTCATTCATCATAACTAGACGAATTTGGTACATGGGTTTTCATGTTACTTGATTTTACCAGTCAAAAAACAAAGAATTAGGAGAAGTCGAGAACAACAATTGGGAAAAGACATACCTACAACTTAAATTTCACCAAAATTACTCAGGGTTTCCAAAATCTCTTCTCCTCTGTCTCTATTTTCTCGAAATTGCCTTTGAAGGTCTTAACAATTGAGGATGTTTGTGCCAAGAGAGAGAGAGAGAGAGAGAGAGAGAGGAGATTTGGTGTGTCATTGAGATTTTAGGGCAAAAAGAAATAAAACTGTAAACACTAAACCCATCTAACAAAAGGTGGAAGTTTATTACTTGAATATTTATAATATTAACCCTATAGTTTTATTTTTTGTTATTTTAGCCCTTAGCCTTTAAAAATTAATGTTGGTATCCTTGTAGTTCAAAGGTTACAATTATTATTATTTTTTCAAAATTCTATACAGGGGCGAGCTTATATATTTTCATAGGATTTTTTTTTATACATATAATAGTAGTGTTTTTTTTTCTTCTTCTTCTTGTAGGGGCGACCACCTCTACTGACCCCACCCTGGCTCCGTCCCTAAATTCTAGCACATTGCCATATGCCTAGCTAGTCTCTTAGGCGAAATTCGATCCTTGCCAACTTGTGCAGTGGCTTTCTTGTGTTTCTCGAGAAAGAGTACATAATTATTTAATGATTGAAGATATGATAAATTGAATGAGTCGAGTACTAACTTGCATGGTCAAATTTAAATGAAAAGATTAACTAGTTTCAAAAAAATGTTTAGGCTTCATTTATGTTACAAGTTTTAATCTCAAATGAACTTTCGTGTACCAAGTTTTATCAGCAAACACACGAGCAACTTGGTTTATTCATTATTAGGAGAATTTAGATGGGACATACCACAAATGGTTCATGCCTTGTTCTCTTTAGGATTCAAAAAGTATTTTTTAAAAAATTTCTCTTAGATTTTTCCTAAATTCCTCCTACTTTCAACATTTCTCTCTCTATCTCTCTTCACTTATTACCCTTACTATTTTTCAAAAAAAATTTCAAACATCAATCCAGATTCTCAAATGTCTCCTCTCTTTTTTTTTTTTTTTTTTTGAAATGAGCAATATTTCCCCTTTTTTTGGAGAATAATTTTAACACTCCCTCTTTATCTATCGGCACTCCTTTTTTTTTTATTCAAGTAAAAGTAACTCAATGCGTAAGGGTACTTCAGTAATTTCACATAAATAAAAGACAAAAAAAGTGTCAATATAGATAAAAGGAGAGTGTAAAAATCAATTACATTTTTTTCTGATTAGTTGTGCCATGTGGGCCTAGTTTTGTCTGTTATTTTCCATTTTCGGTCCAATCCTGCTACTATTCATTTGGGCTCGAATATTCATAACCCAGCTACAGCCAGTCAGCCACAGCAGCAGGTACGTATTGAGGAGTTGGCCCCACAATTATTTTCCCGGGAAAATGACTGCTCATGACGTGTTTTGATAATTAATACCCGCCAATAACCAAAACACGTCATTTTCCCTTGCAAGTTTACAACAACTCGGACCAACCAAAACCAATGACCAAAACAAAGTCGGATGATCTGTCAATCAAATCCTAAATGAAGATGGTTTCGAACAATTCAATTCACTTCAGTCTCCGTCTTTCAATTAACTTTCGATTTTGAGAAATGGGTAAAATAAAGGAGCGTCGAATCGCAGCCACATAAAGGGACTATTGTGTTTCATTTCTAGACTTCAGGAAAGTCCTTCTTGGTAACAATCAGCTCTGTGGAATTGCCACCCATCATGACATCCCATTTCACAGCCTCCCAGACAGAGAGTCAGCCACGGTCGCTCCTCGCGAATCTCTGTGAAAATTGCCATTCCCTTACTAGTCAATTGTGTGCGCCCAACACCAAGCCACTTCAAACCAGAGAAAAAGGGCTTCTTCAGCAACTCATATGATTTAACAGACAACCCAACGCAGCTACAAAGATCAAGCCTCCGAAGTACTAGTTTTTTTCCATCTTCAAACCTTCTCTCTGTGGCCAATATTTCCAACGATGCATCGGTCACAGAATAGCAATACCTAATACAGAGTTCTGTAACACTTGGAGCAAATTCAGCAATAGTGAAAATAGCCTTGTCTGATATTCCTGGAATGTAACCCACATCCAAGGCCAACAACTTCTCTCTGATTCTCTCTCCACCACTAAATAAAAGAGCAATCCCCTTGTCAGTTACCCTCTTACAGCAGCTCAGACACAGATGGGTGATGGGAGAATTCCCTCTGCCGATAATAGCCAGACCACCATCGGTAATATCAGAGCCCCCTATATTGAGCGTAGTCAGTCTATGAAGGGATGTGACACGACTAAGGCAGGAATCTGCAATGCTCCTGCACCCAGAAAGGTCAAGTACTTCCAAGTCACTAGAAGAAGCCAATTCATTAACACTTTCGCTAGTTATAAGACTGCAAGACCACAATTTCATGTCAACAAGGGAAGGCAGGGCCCCATTAAGAAATGCCAAGTCTGATAGCAGTGATGCATTGCGGACTTCGAATTTTTTCAAGTTTCGGCAGGAGAGTAAAATTGCCGCAAAACCCGCATCACTAACTTTAGAGAATCCACCAAGTCTCACTGCTTGTAGGCCTTTGCAGGACTCAGAAAGGAGAAACATGCCCATATCATTTACTGCCTTGAAAGATACTTGGCAGTTCAGTTTACTCCGTATAAGAGAGAGAGCAATCAAATGCTGACAAGACCCCAAGCGCTGGAGCCCACTGTTTGTCAAGTCCTTGGGCAGCTGCGGCTCTGAGCATGGCCTGTCTTCAAGATCCAGCTCAACCAACAAAGGGACAAAATTACTAATGGAGATGATAAGCTCATCGGATATAACATCCACAACAAGTGATAACTTCTGCAGCGTGAATCGAGGTGAGAGTGGGTAGAAGGGGATGCTGAGATCGAATGAGTCATTCAAAGCGTTTCTTCCATATGGGAGGTCGTTTATGAAACTGATGGCATCTTCTATAAGCAGTGGCTGCAACTTCAGAACTTTGACAGTATTGGGCACAGACAGTACAGAGGATCGGAAACCACTTGCATCAAGCTCTGACCCTCGAATCTTTATACAAAGAGACTGTACCAAGTTAAAGACAAACCCGCATGAATTAGCAAGACACTATTGTGCAGAGCAAAACATGGTTGGACAAAACTTGGTGAAAATGCATAAGAAGATGATGATGAAGATAAGATTTGTCCCCCGATAATTCACCTCTAAGTATGAGCATCTATTAAGCATATGCATAAAGCATCTCGTGAATATCTTTGGAACGTCCCAGCCCGCCAATTCTACCACCAGTACCCTGACACAAGCAACAAATATACTAAGTATGAAATTTGATAGTGAAGTGAAGGACAAATAGAACTAACTATACAAATTCAGTTCTATGGATGAATAAACAAAACAAAATGAATATATCCACATACATATATGTGTTGTCTTCTCATTTTCATAATCCAACCACAAAAGAGAGGAAAAAACTGCTAATTGATTTTATTTTCCTGACTTCTTCCTTTCCTTTTCCTTTTCCCTCCACATACTCCCTCATAAATCCACCAAACACAACCAAATAATTTAGTAAACCTTGACTTTCGTGCCAGTATATATTAGAAATTTAAGAGGGTCCCAACCTAAAACTAATTAGCCTTAGGTAAAGCGGCCTCTAGAACATATTTACCAAGCATTATTGCAGCAGTACAAGACTCCTCCTCATGTGCAGCCCGGTAGCCTTGACATAGAGGCGACAAAGAGATAGAAGAGACGATGGAAATAGAATCAGGCATTGACTAGGCCCGCAAGGCTGCCACAACCTTGCTATGATACCACATAACAACATGCAACTCAAAACTAAAAGGGAGCAGATCGAGTAGCCTCTAAACACTACTAACTAAGCTTGGGTGCCTTAGGAAAGCAACGTGAGGTAATTCCAACAGTATACGCCTGCAACTTCAAAAAAGTTGGACTTTTTCCATTTCCAACTTACATGGATCATGTCAAATGAATGCTGATTCTACATGCATATGAATTAAAGGTACATCATTTGACTTGTGTGGCTCTAAAGTAACTCAGATCAAACATTCACTCTTTTCTTTTGAATGTTTAAATTACTAGTCCCTAAAAATCCCATGACAATGGTGTTCTGACAATATGGAATGACCATCCCATTGATTTCACTAGAACCACCATGGTCCAAAATGTGTACACAGCAATACAGCATCCATAATATCAAATGAGTGCATCCATTTTAAGATTCTGAATTGATTTGGGTTATGCCCATACCTTAAATTAGGGCACTTTCGACCAATGGAAAAGAGAACTTGATAAGACAACGAGGAACCCTTCAACAAATTCAATTCCTCGATTTGCTCTCCAAGAAAACTGCGAACGGAAGAATCACCAAGACGGAGGCAATCGACAGTAACCCTTTTGAGGGCACTGCACCGATGCAGAATGTGTTCCAGAGTCCGCACATCTGGAGAAAACGACTGCAACCACCACCCCCAAAATTCCAACAACACAGAAATGAGAAACCACGTCAATTCAGGACTAAAAAGAAAAGCAAATTATTGAGAAATCGGACAAACCAACAAACACCCGAGTGCGAAGAACAATCAAAGAACATAAAACAAGAACGCAAAAACACCAATGTCAACGCGTTCCCCAACCGTGTAACTGTGTTGTTTTTTTTTGATCGGCAAAAGATGAATTTTTATTAAAAAAGGGGAAAAGGGGAAGGGAATCCAACAAAGAGTTGGATGAACATCACAAGGGCAAAGCCCAAAACACCCAAGGGTCGACAGGGTCCTTAACAAGGGAATCCAACTGTGTTGTTGAGTACATCTACTATGTAATCTAATCAAATGAAGAGAGTACAAGATATTATTATAAACTAGTCAAACCCCAAACAACCAGCGAAGAGCAACTTACGGAGAGATCAAGAGTGGTGAGAGAGGAAAGGACTTGAGAGGCAGAGGAGCGGAGGGTACGGGATACACAAGCTGCGGAGCAGAGTGTTTCCAATTCCAATTTTCCAAGGATCTCGTTGATTATGCTGTTTGGGAGTCTCTCCAACAAGCCACATCCTTCCCCGCCGCCCCCGCCATGTGCTGTTCTTTTGTTCATAGTGGAAGGGGAAAGTAAAGGAGATATCGTCCGCCAGAGACGAGTAATAGATTCCGATAACTGACGGAGCCTAAAACAGAGAAAAGAGAGCACGATTGCGAACGTCCCTAGCGTTGCTCTACGGCAAATCGGTCCATATCCAAGCAAATAGTACCATATATACCGAAGTTATTAATTCCGTACCGATTAGCCTACCGTTTTTTCTATCGGGAGTCTGGGATAGAGCGAACCGATACCAATTTGTATCTCGGTACTTTTTTAATTTATCGCAATATACATTTTTGGATTATACTTATGAATAATTGCTAAGCTTAAAATAGAAAAATAAAATAAATTCTAACAATTCTAGGCCGGTACGAAACGCCAAGATATGTGTACCATTTTATGGCCGGTACGATATGAGATTCACAACACTGATATATATGTGGTCATACATAACCAACAATAATGTTGGAGACAACAGAAATTTTTACTCTAAAAAATCTTAACCACGCACACTCACTCAAATGAATTGGATGTGTCTAAGTACTTATACGATTTGTGTGCTCCCTTAAACTTAGTTAATAACAAATCAACTAGGCCCTCGTTTATTTATCATAGTAAGTTGTAGTGCCATAGAACATTTTATTTGAAAAATAGTATACCATTTATTGTGCTTAGCACTACTTAGTAAAATTCCAATGCTATAATGTAGTGGCGTTCTTATAATATTGAATGGTATGAGACATTATTTGGTTTTTCGAAAACACAGTCACGTGGTGTCTCTTATTAACACTAGTCAGTTACGTGTTTATCTTGTCGGAAGAAAAAAGACAAGGTGAATACATGACTACTCATTATTAGTTAGGCACATCACGTGATCGCATTCTCAGGAAAATAATTGGTTTATCGTAATGTTAAATTTGGAGAGTGCGAGGGCACCCACTTTGCGTGATCAACCATTACTAATATGCACAGATAAACAAAAAAAAAATTACTCAAATGCTAATCAAGTTTTGAATGATGTTAGGCCAGGAGGTAGAGGGGGAGAAACTGCAGAACGGTGATACGAACAAACAGCCTGCGTTTTTGAGCAGCTGGCCTATGAACTATGCACCAATGACAGGTTTAATCAGAAAACAAAGGTCATTAGTATGGAGTTTGCAAAGCAAATATGTTGTTAAACCACAGATTTCAACCTACCTCCTTCATGATCATTACGAAAACTGCAAACTTGTTCGAGTTCATTTCGCACAGGAAAAAAATCACAATCTGCCATACAAACAACACGGTCACACGAGACAACAAAAATATTCCCCTTTTCATTTCACAGTAGCATTATTACATCGGGTCCTCATATCAAAGTACTCCTTATTACGCCCGACAAATTTAAATCTCGACAAAAACCAGCTTTGCTGCAAGTTTCAAACAGAGAGTTCAGTTTTTGACACAAGAATCCCATCACTGTCTGCATACAACCATTCTCCGTCGCGAATCAAGGTCCCTGCAAAATGAATAGGAACATGCCTTTCACCAACACCTTTCTTGTTTGACTTCACGGGATGAGATGCCAAAGCTCGAACCCCTATATCGCAGCCGTTGATCTCATCTACATCTCTAATGCAGCCATTGACCACAATGCCAGCCCACCCCATGTTCTGAGCCAGTTGTCCCAAATTCCCTCCCACTAATGCGCATCTCATGCTTCCTCCGCCGTCTATAACGAGAACTCTGCCTTCACCTCTCGTTTCAAGAAGCTCCCTAACCAACACATTATCTTCAAATACCTTGAGGGTCACAATTGGACCTGAGAACGCCCGACACTGCCCATAGATCTGGAACATAGGCTGCAGACAGCGCAAATCACCACTTGCTAGAAGGGATGCATTTGAATCACAAGCTTCAGCGGTTGCTAAAGAAGCCATGTATTCTGCAGCAAGTATTGGTCAAATGTCATAGAAGTAGAAGCTGATAATTCCAACTCATGGAGTGGGTTTTCAAGTTTTATAGACAATTTAAAGATACTAGTTTTTCGGTCTGCCTGTGAGCTGAGACAGCCGGTTAAAGGAAACGAAAGGCACAGAGGAAGTCAAAGAGAAGACAAACAAACAACATTTACCAGCAAGTTAGCAACATCATTTAGAGTTATCTTTTTTCTTCTCGAAATGTAACCTTAAATGTGAAATTCAGGAACATGAAATTTTAATTCCAACAATCACCAACCTTTCAGTTGGTTAACTAAAATTGGCCAGGGCCTTGAAATCAAGACAGAATCATCAAGATGAAGAGAGGAAACACAGTTTCAGGGGCAATGACAATCTACATGTGCATAATAATGGATCTAGAATGTCCCTTCGGGTTCGGGGACATCCGATAGAATAATGGATCTAGGGTGTATATGTATCTGCTTAAAAAAGATGAAATGCTGCTGTATGGAGTTTGTCATAAACAAACCAGCAACATCTTACGGCCAGGTAGATAGGATCAAACTACTCGTCTCCGTTTATGATTCCTTGCTCAGATTCATACTTTCAAGAAAGCCCCCCCAATGCGGATCAAAAAAAAAAAAAAGAAAGCCCCCCCAATCTTTTTAATTTTTATTTTTATTGAACAGCTTCAAGAAAGCCCCAATGATGTGTGAGAACATATAAGATCAATCCCTATACTGCAATTATGAAGCACGGACACATATATGAAAACGACGGAGCTAAGAAGCACAAACACAAATATGAACACGAAGGAGCTAAAAAGCATGAACACAGATACGAACACTGGCATGGACAAGGGCTCACTGAACTTTAAGAAAAGTAAGGACCCGAAAACAAATGAACAATTATTTCTCTATAAGCAGATATGAAAGTAGTGACAACTACGGTTTTAACATTAGAAAAGCCAATGGACCTAGCGCAAATCGAACAACATACCCACCAACCTAATCTCCCCCTCGACACTCGACAGTCCCTTCCAAGTTAACCAGCATGCTCGTATCATAATATTCACAAATGAACACGAAAACGAAACATATATCCTAGGGAAGTTGCAAGATATTATCTTCTGACAAAGCATCATCGATTCTCGATTCCATGAATTCCTTCTTTTCTTGAAGCATTTCCACCACTTCTCTAGATATTTGCTTAACTTAAAATAATGCCATTAAATTGATTAAGTTTCAATCCAATGTGTTTGGCCAAGTGGGCAGGAGAAAGCAAAAAGTATTCGTCCTCCACGAGTCAAATGTTCGAATTCCACAGAGGCCACGAGATTAGTTTGTTAACTTAAAATAATACATTCCATGTCTTGGGGCCGCTGGAGGATTTTGCAGTTTGTTAACTTCGAGGCCACGAGATTAGTCGAGTTGCACAAGCCGAACTGAACATCGGGTTATCAAACAAATTTGGTAAAGTTTCGGACTTTAGTATATGAATTCTCTCACAACATAGGAAAAGAAACCCATTCAAACCGAATTATCAAATTATTAGCCACGTCCCATACCCGAAGAACTTCCAAACCTCCCCAAGTTCATCAATCAATGGGTAAACCAAAAATTCGTCATTTTAACCAGTGAAATCCATGATTAGATAAATACGTGAAATTAAAAAAAAAAAAACAACGAATCCTCCTCTACCCAAATTCAATGTTTGACAGACAACAGGGAAAGTGAGATGCAACAAGTACGCGTAATTGGCACAAATAGACGCCTTACCTCGGAAATTAATTGCGCGAATCAATTTACACTTGATTCTGGGAACTCTTGATTGAAATCGTCGATATCAAAAAAGCTTCTC
Source organism: Rhododendron vialii (assembly GCF_030253575.1). Classification (NCBI taxonomy): domain Eukaryota; kingdom Viridiplantae; phylum Streptophyta; class Magnoliopsida; order Ericales; family Ericaceae; genus Rhododendron; species Rhododendron vialii. The sequence continues at coordinate 732,026 of NC_080560.1, forward strand.
TCAAACTCGGAAAATTCACCTGTCTAAAGTGGGTGACGTATGCATACCATGTGATGAGAATTTCCTCCCACGAGAAAGTCGAAAGTGACATCGCGACTCAAACGCACCATTAAAAGAAGGTGGCCCCCCTATCTCGTTGGGTTGTGTGTCCCCTTGGGGGACCGTTCGAGCTCTTTGCGAACAGACCGCAAACGAATCGAACTTTTTGCAAACAGTTCGAGAGTTCGGCTCGTCATAACTCCGGATTGGCTCATCTCTATTGTCAACGGAGTGGAGTTCTAGCTTGAGCCTAACAAAGAATCGAGCTCGAGTAACTTGTAAGTTTGTAACTCTGCTCAATTACAAAATCTCAACTCGTTATTGACATCGAGCTCGTAAATCTTGATGGAGGAGGGTAAATTTAGATTAAAAGGCTAAGCGACTTATTTTTTTTGTTCTTATTCAAAAAAATTCGCATTGATTTATTTTGGATCAAATTTTTGTGACTTATTAAGACGAATAGGAAAAGTAAAAAATTATGATTTTTTTAATAAAGACGAAAGTAAGTCAAAAAGACAACTTTTTAAACTTATTTGTCTTTTTTAAAAAATTACGAGTTTAGATTAAAATTTTATACTTTTCGCCGAGACAAATCAATAAGTCACAAAAATTTAGCACAAGACTAACAAATGCCATTTTTTTTGAATAAAGACAAAATAAGTTAATATTTGACTTTTAAAGCCAAATCCACCCGAAGTACTAAACAAGTCAAGCTCGAGTGCAAGTATTTGGTGTTGGCTCGAGTTGCTTGAGCTAGGCTAGGTTCGTACGAGCCGAGCTCGACCACCTTAAAGCTTGGTTTGGCTAGCAATGGGCCAATGGGAAAAACAGTTATTCGGGAACACAGTTGTAGGGCTCTGAACGTGCTGTCCATTAGGCCCACGGCCTACCTGCCGATTCAGTCCATTTGGGCTTGCCGATTCAAATTCATTTTTTTGTACAAACTAATACAAATACTACTATCTGTCAAACAATCAATTGTTCTTTCCAAAGTAGGTACTCCATTGGAAGGGTGATTCGCCGGGATGATCTTCTCGACAAGATTTTGTATGTGAACAATTTGGTTTGCTTATAGTGATCCCGAAATAGGCTCATTATGATTGCACAACAATGTTATTGTGTGTTTTCGTGAATTGTGCACATCACAAAGCCAGCTGGGCTGGTTTGAGAAGTTTTCATCCAAAAATATTGTATCCATAGAGGAGTTTCTTTCTATCTTTGTTACGTAATTTATAAGGGGCTTCATAGAAAGAAGTTATTGACAACATGAGTTTTGATTTCATTTATGTGTGGCAAATACCAACAATTTTTTGCGGATATGTCCAATATTTTCTCCCCTTGATTTTGGTCATTTTCTCCTCAACAGAATGTGCCCATGTGCTCTTTTTCATGCTATATAGTTGACTTTAATGTATGGGAATTGATATTCGCGCTCCAAGATTTACTGCAGACGCTCCACTTTTTTGTTTGTACACTGTGATGTTGCTGGCAACATCACAGTGTAAAAACAAAATATACACTGATGTTGCAAGCAACATCACAGTATAAAAACAAAAATGTGGAGCGCCTGCAGTAAATCTTGGAGCGCGAAAATCAGTTCCCTAATGTATTCTAACTCTAACTCAAGTTAGTTTAGTTATGATGTAAACAACACTATGAAGCAAAATTTGTGTGTGTTTGTGTTCTGTGGCGATGATGATCCATATCGTTTAATATTCATAATTGTGTTAGCAATAGGTTGTTGAAGAATTTAGCAAAAGAATGGTTAAGAAACCATAATAGGGTTTCTTTTTCATTTGATTTTCGAACACACAATTTATTCATGGGTAGAATCATCTGATTGTTGTGAATAGACTGCACAAATTCGGTAGCTTTAGCATACTTGCCCTTTTTGTGAACAAATTTGGGACCCATGAAATTTTGTCTCAGCCCAATAATTGTCTTATCCATGAGCATAGGCCAATCCGCAGCGGTGGAGAGATGGACCTGGCAACTTCTACTTGGCTCAACTTAACCTCATTTATTTATTTATTTTTATAACCAAATGTCAGAGTCAGCTTCTGCACACCTCGACTAGTTTTGAGACCCTGAAACAAACAACGGGCAAATCCTCTGATTGCCCCCGAGAAATCTCATTTTTCATTTACGCTTGTTTAAAAACTTGTTTTGTATTTTTAATTCTTTTTTATTTTTTGAGGGGAGTATATTTTTCATTCTTTGAAACCCAAAAAGAAAACTGAGAAAAAGGTGGGTGGGAGATTGGGAGGTGATAAATTGCAGTCAAGGTGTCCGATTGACTGGAAGACCAGTTTGGTTTGCTAGTTTGAACTTGGAAAAAAAGAGTCTATTCCTTTCTCTTCTTTTGGTTTCTTTTTCCCTTTGCTTTATTTGGCATTCTCCACTTTTTCCGGGAATCACACAGGCTTACCCCTTATTTTTCCCTTGAGAGAGATTGGAGGGATAGTGATGGGTGATTTTGGGTCTTCCTCCTCTCCACTAATTTGGATTCTTTACCCAAAAATTAATAAGAAATTGAGAACTTGCTAACTAGGGGATTAAACTATACTATTTGAATTGATTTTTTCGCTCCTTTTTTCTTCTTTGTGGGAAAAAGAAGAATTTGTACTCTTTTCTAGTCTTCCATTCCATGTTGCAATATGCTTTTGCTTTTCAAGAAAATTATTGTTGATGACATGATGTTATCTGTAGGGGATGAACAATATATATGTACTGTAAATTTTATAAAAATTGGACATTTGAGTACAAGTCTTTCCTAATACACTACTCCGACATTTTTCGTACTAATTAGCTATATACATGCACAAGTACAGGAGTGACTAGTGAACATTGGGTAGTCTTGGACAGGGCCGGCATTGGGCTAAGGTCCAACAGACTCACGCCTTAAGCTTCCTAAAAATGTGTAAAAACTAGAGCCCTCTTTCAATGCAGTTTCGATTAAATAATAAATATTTTAAGTTTCTTATAGATTCATAGGTCTAGCTTTTTAGTATTGTGTGAGCTGTGGCCCAGACATTTGTTTTTTTGTGGTTGACCAGTGTTGCTAACGTGTTTTGCTGCTTGTTTTGTAAATAATTCAACTCCTTTATTTTTGAAAATTCAAGCAGTTGCAACTTGAGACAAAAAGGCTTCTACAGCTTTCCATGCCAAAGTGGATATCATAGCTAGAAAACAACATTAATACAAAAATCATATTTAAGTTTATTTTGTATTCTGAATTTCTCAACAGTAGGACCCGTTCTACAAGTTCATTTTAGGCCCTTATATTCTCAGGGCCGGCCCTGGTCTCGGAGCACTATTACGTTGTGTTTTAACACTCTACCACACAATAAAGTGGGATTTATTTATTTTGTTTTTGGATCCCGCATGAATTAGTGATGAAGAAGAATTTTGAAACACCGCGTGACAGTGTCCAAAGAGGACCCAACGTGTTTTTGAATAAGTTGCTAGGATTCGAAACCTCCCACCCAAATCAAATAGAGTTCACAATTAAGTAGTACGCCTCCTGTGCTGTAATTTTGCAAATTAATCTTTCATTACTACAATTTCCGGGAGTGAAAAAATGTTATAAACTTTTGTTTTCCTGCCTGAATGTTTAATTACAGAATCCCACATTTTGTCGCTATCAAATAAATTATGACGTAATATAATCTTTGATCGATTGACTATGCTCGTAGTTAAGTTTTTGAGTTCGATAAAAAAAATGTGTTCATGAGAGTTAGTATTTGGAAAAATAATAATAATAATAGTTTAAAGTTTTGAGTTGAATATTGATGTTAGTATTTGGAAAAATAATAATAAGTGTGTAGAAAAATACTTTTAGACACAAAAGTTTCTTCAGATTTACTATGTCCATGCCACGTCACCTAATCCGAGGTTTGATCCTAAAATAAAGCAATGACCCCAGAGGTGTTAAGGGGGGAGTATCCAATACTCAGAGACAAGGACTTGGTCAAATAAATCTTAGGCCCCGTTCCGGAACGTAAAAAAAGCTCTTATTTTTTAAGAAAGCAATTTCAAGCTAAAAAATTATGATTTTATTGAAATTTAAAAATATGCAATATGGATCTTGTTTGAAAAATCTCATCGAGATCTTTTATACGATGCAAAAAAAATTAAAAAAATATTTTTTATTTACATTATTTTTGAGTTTGAAAATGTGAAATAAGCTGCTTATTTTTCAAGAAGGTTTCTGGAACGGAGCCTTACTCATCCTGTGCCTCTTACTTAATTACTAGCTTTTCTGATGAGAGACTGGGTCTGTAATCTGTATAGATAGATATCTGTTCATGGTACATGCAACACAAACGCAACCTCTCACACACATGTGGAACCCACAAGTATTAGTATATGTGGACCCTACATGTATGCGAGAGGTTGTGTTTGGATTATTATGTATGTAGTAGCACTTTTGGGCAAATATATACTCCTTTTTTTTGGTCAATAGGAAATTTGGCGAACATATATTCCTACTACATAAAGGATATTGACACAGATTTTAAGTAGTACATGTGGGTATAGATCTATTTTGGACCCATTTTGGGTTTCTAGAAAATGATCAGAGTCGTTTTTTTTTTTTTTTTTGTTTAAAATACTTTATGTACGTTTTTTGTATAAAAAAAAAACTTAATTGGATATCGGTAATGGTGTTTACGATACATCCAACTTTATTTCAAAATTCAAGCTTGGATTCAGGGACAAAGTTGGATGAACATGACTAATATATTGCTTGCTAGTACTACAGCTGCAGTAACGATTGTCATTAATTGGACTCGATTGTTATACTATACCATGTTAGTTATTGAATTAGTCTCTTAAAATTAGTCGAAGGACGCATAAATTGACCTTAACGCGAATTCTAAAATGGAGTTGCAACGAACAATTTTTCTGTTTGGGGCGTGGAAGTTTTGGTCATTGCGTCATCCCCTAGTTAAGTTGGCAGTTTGCCACCACAATCAGACAAAGTAATGTCCATCTTTTCGGTGCCAGATTTTGGTTCTATACGGTTTTGGTTCTCAATCTCTATATGTTTGTAATCTTCTCTCATTTTCGTTGACTGATTCTACTCATTATATTTATTTATATATATATATATTTGATACCTGATTCTACTCATTATATTGATTTGGTAGAGTTTTTGTTTTTGTTTTTTATGGGAATTTCAAGTCCTGCAAGTCATCTATTTGCACGTTCTCCATCAATTGAAATCATTGAGCTCCTGATAATATCTAAGAACTTAACCAGGATATTTAGGTTAGTTTGCGCAGACCTTGATCAATTATGGAGTCCTGAAGGTAATAGTAACTACACATCTTGCAATAATCCTAAGATTTATTTACCGGCGATTACAGTCGGATTTGGAAGCTTGACGGTTATTGGTTGTAGTGCTCTTACTCGACCAATCTCTTGTGATAATCAAATAACCAATTGAGTTATTTTAGCTAACCAAAATCTACAACTTGTATACGACGAATCATGAATTTCAATTTCTAATTAGATATGAAATATATATCTGGGACTAGCTTTGAACTTCCTTGTAAATAAAATATCCAAACAACACCAAAAAGAAGGATATAAAAAGCTACTGTATTATATATGTCACAATCCACAAGACATAGGCTTTCAATCAAAGGTTATATCGATGTTAAATGCGGCTCAATGAGAAAAGATTATGCAATATTAACAACGAATCCAGTATTGTTACCAACATTTCTGGACAAGTAATTACAACAAATATCATAATGTAAAATTCAATACTACTAATTATCATAATTGTGTTACATGGACACACAACCAACCAAATAAAAACCGGCCGAGTCACATAGTATGGACTATGGATGGATTCTTAGCAAGATTAGGGAGCGGTCTCGATCTTTTTTTCAAAATTATTTTCATATTACATCGAGTAGTAGTTTATAGTTACTTGAGTGATTATATATATAAACGAGAAAATTCGTACAAAAGTTGAATCCTTGCTTTCCTAAGAAGGCGTAAGCTGCGTAACAACTCTAACAAAGTTTGCCTAAAACGTTGGTTCGTTAAGATTATGCATTGCTTATTTATTTCAATTCAAATTTTGGACAAAAAAAAAATGGAGAAGTTTTTAGTAATAACTTCAATGGGCCGGAAATTCCGGATTTGGGTAAATTAATAATTTCCGTATTTATTTGTTAAAATAACCCAATCCAGTAGGTGGCTATGTTGCCTCCTCTGATTGGCAGGTCAAAGCGCCACTAATTATAGCTTAATTAGCATTAAAAAAATTTAATAAAAAATGTGACATTAATAGCCCAAGGGATTCAGCTCCTCTGCCATTATAATTTTTAAGAAAATCCAATCGATAGTCTCCCCTGTCTAATTTGCATACGTGAACAGGATTGACTGGAAGTGCATCGTTTGCCTTAAGACAAATGCGATTGATTGTGCTAGCATTTGTGGTCAACTAAAAGGATTCGTTCGAATTAAAAATGATTTACCTAATAAATTTTAGAAAATAAACAACTCGAATTATCGGCGTGAAAATTCATATAAGGCCCACAAGGAAGTGGAAATTATAGGACAAATCCATAAATAAACAAATGAAAATATGGAGGGGTATACAACTGTAATGTCTCCTCTTTCTAACTTCAAAGATCCCATGCATTTCTGGACCACCATAACACACAAAACAAACCCCACTTTTTTCTCCTTTTCATTTTGTATTTCCTTTGTAATTTTCCAATTTCCATCATCATCAATCATACTCCTTGAGAGTTGAGAGAGAGAAGCAAGAGAGAGAAAACTAAAAGGAAAGTGGGATGTTTCTCATTTTCCTATCAAGAAAGACTAGTAACACCACATAGACGAGGAAAAAAACCCATGAAGCAGAATTCATCAGATTAGGTCGGACTCAGAAGAGGGTCTTCTCACCTCCCCATCCATATCTGCTTTGACTGTCTCTCTTTATATGTTGCTGTCAGGTACTTAGCTACTAATCTTTGCTCATCATTTTTTAATCATTGAGTCTTGTACTGGGTTTTCTTGCTTTCAAATTTTACTCCTTTTCTTTGGGTCTTGCTTTTTATGGGGGAAATTGTCTTGTCTGAGTAATCTATGACTCCCCTGTCTGATTTAAGGTACTCTTATGGTCCTTGTAAAGGAATTTTGCGGATTTTGATGTATATGGTTGTAGATCGTTTAATCTCCTTATGAACTAGATCTGATAAGCTCTAAGATTCTGCGTTTGTTTTTTTTCCCAAAAAAAATAATCTAGATAATCTGACAGTGGAGTTCATCTTATTTGATGGGTTATTACTTGTTCCTGGAGATCTTCTTCAATTTTCCAGATTTAGTTGTTTATTTGCAGTTATATGTCCTTGCTAAACTTTCATTTTGAAAACTATGATATAATCGGGTTTAACCATTTTCGGATTGATTACATCTCCTTTAAGTGGTTTTCATGCGTGCATCTGGGGCCCTTTTAAGGGTTTTCATCATTTTCCACTGGTTGATTTTCTTCATGGGTTTTCCAATTATTAGACTGATTCTCCTGTAGAGTCCCACAATCACTCCTTGGATTAATTGATTTGATTAAGTGAGAGTGTGAGACACCTATTCGGGATTTCGCATCAATACTTGCCTGCTGTTGATTTTTATGCAATTGCACTTGATCAAAGCCTTCAGTTTTGGTTGTTTCGATTGGAATCTATACCTGAATCTACTAAAATAATTGGATTGTATACTATGACTTCCCAGCTTCTAAAAATGGCAAAAAAGGAGTCTTTCGTGGCTAAAATCGGTTCATTTTCATCATATCTAATAACACTTTATAAAGATTTCTTCAATTTGATCTACTAATGACATGCCTATATCTGTCGTGGTTAGAGATTCCTTGTTGCATTTGTATGAGTTATGAAGTCTTTATAGATTGTTGGCTCAATGTTTATGCTCTGATCTTTCGGATATGATATGATGTAAATCAGGATTACTTCTGTTGCACACACCACCGTGATTCCATAGCTGGCCTGATTTTGAGCTGATAAACTGCGGAGGAGGATTAAAAATACAATGGGTGGGTTTGATGACCATGTTGCTATGATGGGAGATTGGATGCCCCCCAATCCAAGCCCCAGAGCTTTTTTCTCAGCCGCGTGGGGCGATGATATCAGCTCAAGATCAATTTTAGAATCTCCAGCAGAAAACAAAACCGATGACAAGGATTGGATGCGAATTGGTGGAGCCAGCGATCAATTGACTAAATCAAATCCTTTTGCTGACCAGAAAATGAGCTCACGCGGAGGTCTTTTGGAACGGATGGCTGCTAGAGCTGGGTTTAATGCTCCAAGGTTGAATACAGAAAGCATCAGACCTGCAGACCTGTCACTAGACCCAGATGTTAGGTCTCCTTACCTCACAATTCCGCCTGGTCTCAGTCCGACATCCCTGCTAGAATCTCCAGTTTTCCTCGCGAATTCACTGGTAAGCTTAAAATTGTCTAATACTAGGTTGTTAGTAGTTTTTTGTGAGTACATGTCTTGGGTTTGAGAGCCAAATTCAACCTATTTTGGTAGTGACTAGTTAGATCAGACAGCTTATGGATGAATTCTTGTTTTCCTTGATGTTATGGCCATGTTTGATTGGCTGGAGTGATCGTGAGGGGATTTACACCTATATGATGAATAATCCCAATGGACTTAGTGTGGGAATAGCAGTTCTACATTCCCCAAGGTATTGCTTATCCCAGTTTGTAGGACTGGTTGTGCCACAGAGGCTTAATCCCTCTGTCTGTTGTTGCATTCAGATGCCGGAAATGAAATTCCATTGGGTCAGTAGAACATCTAATTCAGCCAATTGAATGGGCCTGAATTTCACCTCAAATTGCATGGCCAACAGGACTTTATTTATACTTACTGACAGTTGAACCTGTTGTGCATCTACGGAAGTATTATTGCCCATTCCCATTTCACTGCAGGTTCAGCCATCTCCAACAACGGGGAAGATCCCTTTTGCCCCTGGTAGTAGCAGCAGAAGCTCAACCTTGATCACAGAGTCCTCTGATAAAAGTAGAAATTTCTTTGAGGACATTAGTTCCTCATCATTTGCATTCAAGCCCATCGCAGAATCCAGCCCCTCTCTATTTTTTGGTGCTGCAAGCAAAGTGAGTATGCTCCGGAAATTCGGTTCTACATTTAACCATGCAACGGAAGCCTTTAGACTTGTTATAACGTTCTCTTTCACACACCGAAATGCGCGCATGCGCACATACACATCCAAATATTGCAGCCACATGCCGTAGCTTTTGTTGAGTAATCAGGATTTTCTACTTGCCTCCATTTGGCCTTTTGCTGAGAGGAAGCCAGCACTGCATCTGTTCGATTGATATACTGTCTAAAGTATAAGGAATTACCCATTTTCAACTCTTTACGTATGATTGCCTTTTTACAGCAAAACTTTCCCAGCATTGAGGTTTCTGTTCAGCCCGAAAACACTCTTCGCTGTCAAAGTGCAGAACCTGCTAAAGTACAGTCTCAAAGTGCAGAACATTCACCTCCACCTGATGACCAGCAAGATGAGGATGCAGATCAAAGAGGTGGTGGAGACACCATGGCCGGTGGTGGTGCCCCATCAGAGGATGGGTTTAATTGGAGAAAATATGGACAAAAACAAGTAAAAGGTAGCGAGTATCCAAGAAGTTACTACAAATGCACGCATCCAAATTGTCCAGTCAAGAAGAAGGTTGAACGGTCTCATGAGGGCCACATTACGGAAATCATATACAAGGGGACCCACAATCACCCGAAACCCCCACCCAATCGCAGATCAGTCATTGGATCCTCCAATCTGACAACAGAAATGCAACTTGACACTGCTGATCAAGCAGGAACACAGATTGGTGCTGATGGTGATCCAGTGTGGACAATCATGCAAAAGGAAACTGCTGGTGGATCCCATGACTGGAGGAATGGAAATCTCGAGGTTGGTGGTGAATTTAATGGACCTAATTCTTTGCAAGGTCAGATTGGCGTTCACTTCGAATCGGGTGATGCAGTGGATGGCTGTTCTACTTTTACGAACGAAGAAGACGAAGATGATAGAGGGACACATGGCAGTGAATCATTAGGTTATGATGGGGAAGGAGATGAATCTGACTCGAAGAGAAGGTAATTACATTTCTTTGTCATGCACTTCAGCATCTTCTACAAAATAAAACCCTGTTTGTTTAGTGTTTTATTACCAAAAAAAGAAAAATAGAGAGAGTAATTTCTATTTGGATCAGCTGGAAAACCAACTTTTCCGCCCCACCAATCCATAATCGCCAACTCAGCAAATACTTTCTTCTCTCACACCCTTCCCTCCTCTCCTGCCCTTTCTCTCTCATTTCCACTGCATCTGAGAAGAAATTAAGACAAAAAGCCCCAATTGAACACCTCTCCCACAACAATTGCCACATGATCTCTCTCTCTCTCTCTCTCTCTCTCTCTCTCTCTCTCATTTGTTCATTTTGGGGATACCTATGGATATTGACTGTCGACAAAGATGGAAATCTCTGATTCGAAGTTAGGATTCATAATTAAAAGAACGTAATTCTTATGATTTAACAGTTTTTGATGTTTGATGCGGTGGTGATGATCAATTTGGTTAGATTTAGTGTCCACGCATCTAAAGGGATGGTTTCCTTTTTTAGATAAGGGATGTGGGTTTTTTATTGTGTGTGGGTAAGTTAGGGATATGGGTTCCGTTGGCTATTTTAGCGGCTTTTGGTATCCTCATTTTCTCGCACGGAGTGGTGCCGATTTGGTTCGAATAGAAGAGTTTGAATTTTGTTCGGTGGAAGCAGAATGTGTGTATTGCTTGCCCTTGGTGGTTGGCTTAATTTGGGATTACTGGTTTAGCTGGTAAACTGTGATTTTGGTAGCAAAGGTTATGTTTTAAAGGGAGTAGTGTGGAGGAGGTTGATGGTGGACGATAGATAGGTCATGCCAGCGGCAGTGGTTCTTCCCAGAGGCGGTGGAAATGAGCGAAAGGGCAGGAAAAGAGGGAAGGGTGGGAGAAGAAGGTATTTGCTGAGTTGGTGATTCTTGATTGGTGGGGCAGAAAAGTTTGGTTTTCCAGCTGATCCGGATAGAATTTATTAAAAAAAGAAGAAGGAATCTTAGAAGTTAGAACGAAGCTCAATAAAGTGCATTTTCCCCTAAAGGGCACACAAAAGGACACATGAGTCACATGACCGAGTCTAGCCTAGGATGGAAATTAAATGATGAAACTAACTTGGACTTTCCTGAACTAAATTCCTTGAGCATGACGTCTTGCTAGAAGATTTTAGCATGGATTTTTGCACCGTTCAGTCTTGGGGGCCAGATTAAAACCGGGGCAAAGTCCCTAGCAGTCGTTCAATTATTTATTTTCTCCTCAAGGCTTCTTATGATTATTAAGGAGAAGCGTGATATATTATCCGGCCTCCCATCCACTTTCTATACTGTCCAGGTGGGTGATACCGGCCACTGTTTTGTTTGTTGCAGGAAAATCGAAGCGTATGCAACAGAAATGAGTGGGGCCACCAGAGCTATTAGGGAGCCTAGAGTCGTGGTCCAAACGACCAGCGAGGTGGATATCCTTGAAGATGGTTATCGTTGGCGCAAGTACGGGCAGAAAGTTGTGAAAGGAAATCCAAATCCAAGGTCATCTCAATTCTTCGTCAATCTCTCCCTCACATACCTATGCCACAAAATTGTAGAATTAATTCAATTGCCGTTTTTGAAAGGAAGGAACAGGGAAGGAAAAATCAATGGTTACTGTTTGTTGCAGGAGTTATTATAAGTGCACTAGTGCCGGCTGCACAGTAAGGAAACATGTGGAAAGGGCTTCGCATGACCTCAAGTCGGTGATCACTACGTACGAGGGGAAGCACAACCACGATGTTCCAGCTGCTCGTAACAGCAGTCATGTTAACTCAACCAATGGGCCAGCCCAACCTGGTGCTTCCGGTCCAGCCCATCTTCACAGGCCCGAGGCGTCTCAAGTCCACAACAACATGGCTCGATTTGATAGGACTCCTGCAATGAGTTCATTTGGAAGGCAGCAGCAGTTGGGACCTCCCCATGGCTTTGCTTATGGAATGAACCAACCAGGGCTCGCCAATTTGGCAATGGCCGGACTGGGCCACAACCAAGGCATGCTGCCCATCCATCCGTATTTAGGTCAGCAACGCTTGGTGAATGAAATGGGTTTCATGTTGCCAAAAGGCGAACCAAAGGTAGAGCCTCTTTCAGAACCTCCCCTGAACCAGCTCCCAAATGGGTCATCATCAGTTTATAGCCAATTCATGAGTAGGTTACAGATGTAAATTATTTTTCTTTTCTTTTCTTTTTTTCCCGTTTTTCTACCAAAGAAAGGAAAGTAGAAAAGATTAAACGTTTCTATGTTTGCGTTGGTATTACATTGGTGATGAATTTTTGTCGGGGTTTCGTTAAGAGTTTTTTGTTGTTGCAACTGACGTTTAGGCTCTATCTTTCCGTATTCATCATAATATACTAGTATATTTCATTATATTAAAATCCCTGTGGATGCTGGTTTCTTCTGAGTTCTTTGGCTTTGGTATCTCTGGTGTGGTTTTCTGTCCACATTTTCCTGAGAATATTTTTGCGTCTGTTTGTGCTTTTCAGGCTTTGGTAGTTTGTCTTTGTTTCTCTTCTGGATTGATGATAATGTCCATTGAAATCCTGTAATGCTCCTCCCCTTGAAGCTTTTGCCATCCCTCCTCTCATCTCGTGTGGTGGGGAAACATAGTTCTCCAAAAAAAAATTCACATTGCCGCCAAACACAGAAAACTTCAGCAATTTATTTCACGAAATATTTGTGCGAGGTTAGTTTTGACCCGGGTTATCTTCCGACAAAACAAGAAGAGAGCCTAAGCTTCCACGAGTTATTCTTTGAGAATACTCTGATATGGAATGTACAATTATCCAAGGGAATTTGCGAACAACAGAAAGGAAATTGCATCTATCTTGGCGCTGAGGAATTATGAATAGATTGTACATTTTTTTTGATCAGCAGCATAAGTTTCTACATGACAAGATACAATAACCATTGAGAATCAAATTGCTAGCATGCATGTTATACAAGTCTAAAATCATTATACAAGAGCTTATTAGGCCTGCCAGGGCCAACGAAAGAAGTAAACAAAATTTCAGAGGGAATACAAGAACACAACACCACCCAGAATTTTTCCAAGCATGTACACTTGCAAGTTTTTGATTCTTAATAGTATATATGTATTTCCTTTTGTTCCCAACCAAACGCATCTCTGATAACTTGTGAATTTGGAGTTAACTCCTGGTACAAAATGTGGTGTGCAAAATATAACGAATTCCACATATCAAGAAAAATATTTACTTTGCTACCACCGTGTCGGTAGTTCAAGATTGGTTGTATGATGGCAGAAAACCAAACTTGAGTTTCAAAACCACTTCCTAATCCTGTTAGTGGCCATTTCCAATCATCTGGTGAATATTGCCGTCTTTTCTCTGCTGGTGGACTGATTTTCTGTGATTTATCTCCTCCCTGCATGTGCATGGAGAGGACAAAATTCATCAGCATTGCTTTGAAATATTGTTTCTTACACAACGGAAAAAAGAGTAAATGGGGAACTCCATGTATTCAGAGTGGCATAAACAAAGCATATAATATCCGAAGGGTAAAAAGGATTGGGATTTTAACCTGAGACAATATAGGATTGAATCATAATAGAGAATGGCACCAATTCTACGTCTTCTTTCTCTTTGGAAACCTCCACCACGCTTGACCACAGGCAGTTGCTTGATTCCCTTGGCCTCCATTAACTTCTTTGCGATTGCCAAATCAGTATCTGGATAACAAGTTAAAAGCCCACGCTCTCTCCCACGATAGCTTATCCCTCTAGTGCACATTGAAGAAACAAGGCATGTATTTACCTGTCAAGAACTCGTATTTAATCAACTTTACAAAAAAAAAAAAAAAAAACCACAAATAAACAAATAGAATTACCATAAATTGACACAATAAACCAATAGAAGTTCAAAGCATAAAATGTTTACTAAATTGTATGTGTACCACAAACCAGATAATCACATGAATTCTCATTACATACCTCGTGAAGCGATGAATCACTGTCCAAAGCATCACCAAACTTCCTCGAGAGAAATCGTTTGATGTCACCAAAAGTTAAAATTCCTTCTAGGAAACCTTCAGCATCAACCACCAGTACACAGTGCTGTTGGTTGTCATACATAGACTCTATCGCCTCTCTCAAGGTTACACTTGGTGGAACCTTAGCATAGTTCTTGGACATAGCATGAGAAACCTGATCAAAGAAGGTGCAGAAGTTGAGCTACATATAAAACTACAAGAAAACAGAAATCTTCATTCCATATCCTAGTCAGAAGAAGCTTCTCAAATTGGACCATGTTGTTAGGGTCCGTGGGCACCACCACGGGCCCAATTTCGGAAGTCTGCCTGTTCATTTTGAAGCCCCAAGTTTGCAGATCATAACAAAAATTAGCTCCATTCGGTAACAGTAGCCACCTTATTTTAACACATTGGTCTGAAAAAAAGAGGACAAATATAATTTTGATAATAATGTGGCTATGGTTGTCGGATCAACCTGATTTGTTTCACATCCCTACAAAGTGAACAGACCTCATGGACAAAATGGGGCCCGTCATTGGGCCCCAACAGCATGGTAGTATGGACTGGAGAGAAGCCCGGTCCCCCTGAATCAATTCCAATCAAAACTGAAACAAAATAGAAATTAGGACAAACCTTTAGATCTTCCAGGATAATATCTTCATCGATTGCTTCAAGGTTCTCAACATTTCCTATAACAGACAGTTCTAACTCATTCCCATTAGCCACCCGTCTCCAAATACCCGCATTTTTGTCATTAGTTGGTGAGAGAGCAGAATAACCTCTAGTCATGTTCCTTGTATCAGAGGCTTCAGTCTCCTTGGACTGGTTTGTTATAGAGGGTACCCATATCGCTAATCCAACAGCCCCCTGTTTGCAAACATAATGAATTGGAGCATTAAAACAAGTAGTGAATTGACTCCAGAGACCATGTTGGAAAGATGTCATATATTTGGAGACCTGGACAAGCATGCACAGTCTTCTGGAATCTTCACAAGCACAATTTCTTAATTCACACAGCTTATATTACAATTCTTGGAATACCACTGCTGATTCTCCTATCGTGGTTTAGGAGTTTTAATGGTTTTATGAAAAGGACTTTTTGTTCTCTCTCTCAGACACACACACACAAACATGCACACCCTCTTCTTGTTTCCATTTCTGTCCTTTTTCTCATCACCCTCTCTTTTACTTTTCTTCTCCTCACTTTTTGTCTACAGTGTCACAACTGCTTCAGAAAACATGAATATACTAACCTTTAGCAATGCCGTCGACTCAAATTGTAAGCATGAAAAGTTCAGGGAAGAAATCAAGCCAGTATTACTTTTCAATAGTGCAGGAAAATGACAAGCAGTTAATGCATCAAGTAACAAAAAGTTTGAACTGCAGCCGCAATCTAGAGAAACTGGTTTATTTAGATCGCAATTAGTTGTACAAAGAAGCAAGCGATTCAAGGTCAATACATAAAATATCAAAATTACAGCCTGCGCGCATGGAGGTAAACAACACATATTGCCCTACTTTTTTAAATCTTTGAAATTTAAACTTAGCACATGTTGGCTTGATCTAACTTCCTCACTAAATAAAGCCTTCCACACTCAGAAACGCATCACTAACAGCACCTCACACCTTATAAAGCCAGATTATGAAGGAATTACCATGAGAGGAAGCAAAATCATGTAATCTTTAGTAAGCTCAAACAGCAGTAGAACTGATGTCAAAGGCACTGAACAAACTGAAGCTAATGTAGCAGCCATTCCAACCTGAAGTTCAATTAGAGAGTAAAACATGTATGAATAATAATCGATCTTGACCAATCAGATAAATTAAACTAGTAGAAACGCACTGCCCACTTACCAGGGCATATGCTTGCGGCTGGGCAACAGCAGCATTTCCAGGAATAGCTGAATTGATTAGTTCAGCCGCCGAACCACCAAATACAGCACCCACAGCAGCACCAATCATTAAACTTGGTGCATAAAGCCCACCCACAAGCCCAGATCCCTTGCACAGAGCCGTGGCAACAACTTTAGCAGCTGCTAATTGAACAAGGAGCCAGATTCCAGGTGCAGAAGCACTCTTTCCAGTATGAAGGATTTCATCGACATTAGTGAATCCCCAGTACAGTATTCCCGGATATTTGAGAGCTATGATCCCTGCTCCTAATCCCCCCAAAGCAGGGCACGCAACAGCAGGTATGCCAAATCTTTCCTTCATAAACTCAAACGCCTGAGTGAACCAATTTACTAAGCGAGTGAATATTACACTTACAACCCCACATAGCATACCCAATATCAGGTATAGAGGTAGTTCTGCACAGAAAAAACAGCATAAAGTCAGGAGAGTAGGCAACCATAAATCCAGAAATTTAAGTTACTCCAGGAATTATGCAGCCCACAATGGTTTTGGCAAAAAAGTTGACTGGAGTTTTCTTCAACAGCAAATGATAGAAACTCTGATAAATATCCATGAAGATGTGGACCTAACTCTAGAGATCAGCTGGAGAAACAGGGTGTTTGTCCTGTAAATTCAACAGAACTTCACTGCTTCCTCCTCCCCCATTCAGCAAAAAATTTATGTTGCTGAAGGGCAGGATAGGAAATAATTGGCCCAACTGAATCTTCAATGCAAGTTCACAACGCGAAACATGAAATCTAGTCGCAATAATTGGCCCAACTGAATCTTCAATGCAAGTTCATAACACGAAACATGAAATCTAGTCGGACCTCCAAGTCACAACTCATAACTTTTGGGAAAATTGCAAAAACAAGTATGCAACAACAGGGAAACGCTACTATTTCCACCCTCAGTACTCAAATAATTCAACAATCACATTATCTTAAAATTTCCAAGAGTGTTTACTTTAAAATGCTTGGGGAAACAAATCAAGTTGCTAAGGATAAGACATTGTGGCATCTGAGTTACGATCTCTTCTTTAAGAAGAGCAAATGAAGCTGAGTTGAGCAAAGTTGGAAAGGATTGGAATATTGGGCCATCTGAGTTACTCTCTCAATACCAGTACACAAATTCCAAGAAGTATACGAGTAATCAAAAATAATTAGCAGCTCACAAGAATGTTCTCATCTTATGAAATTGAACAAGAATCAGATAAAATACCAGCAGCAGATTTCAAATCGTACGTGGGCACTGTGAAAGCCTGTTTCTCTCCAAGTACAACATTTGATACAGTAGATGAAATAACAGATGCTAATATTATCATGGCAGTTGTGAATGGAGGAGAATTTTCTGCACACAGAGGCCTTAAAACAGTTTCAATGGCGAAGAAACAACCAGCCACTGCTGCATTGAAACCTGAGTGAAAGAAAAAAAAAACTATGACATATCCACCGCGTCAACACCATAAATGTAGAAAAGCAGAATAAAGCTAGAATTAAGAAATCATCAGGACAAAGATATGGACAGGGCCAAGCAGATTAGTGACAACTAATAAGCACATAATGAAGAAGATGGAAATACTAAAACTAGCTACACATTATCAAATCAAACCATTAGAGAACCAAATATTCAATGAAGGTGATACTCTAACCGGCCTCCTGTACTGCTTCATATCCCCAGTCAAAGCACACTAATATAAGTAGTGGTACACATCTCGTTAAAAGAGGAGATATGTGAACAATGTTAATCCATAGCCATTTTCCCTCTATGTTGAAAGCTCCTCCTTATCATACAAAAACGGATGGAAAAGATGGAAGTTCAATTGCAACAATACGTTGCTGCAAACGGTAAAAGTGTAAATTACCAAAGCAATAGTGCTCTCAAATTTTTAATTGACTGAACTGCACATGAGAGCTGAGTCTGCAAGTACAATCAAGTGCACACTAGAAAAGATTTACTTGCCAAGCCCAGATTGGTGACATTGCAGGACTAGGAGGCTGCTTCCCAGGAGAATTACATGAACAATAGCCAACCTAATCAATGATGTTCTGGCTTTCTCCCACGAGTCATTAAATGGCTACACAACTCAGTAGCCTCCATATCCCCCAAGGGCTTAACTCAAAAAAGGGTAGGCACAAATTCACGGCCTGTAACTATCTTTTTCCCCATTTTCCTTGTCCGTAAATCACATCCCATAAACATCGGGATGATCAAACTTGGAGAGGATGTGATTTGTTTCTTTATTTCACTTTCACCATTCTTCCCCTTGTTCTTCGTTCTTACAAATTTAACCTCCTTACCTGTTATTGTAGACACCCCATTCTGGACTGTCCAGATAACGCTATCTTCCAGTCTTTCTTTTCCCCAATGATGATTTTAGTCGAAAACAGTTTACGGACAAAGGTGTGGTTGAGCTTTGAGCGTCCCAAACCTCTTTCAAACCCATATCAAACCCTTCAAACCAGAGCCAAACAGCCTCAGCAAAACCAAACTGGCTTATGCCAGTGTCCTAGAGGCGTACGCCAGTTATCTGCCACGTGTCAGTCATCGACCAGTGGCCCAGCTTTTACTGGCGCACGCCAGTTAATAGTGGCGCACGCCAGTCAAACCCAGTCAAATCAACTTTATTCAGCCACTTGGGCAGGACTTTTGTGCCACCCTGACGTCGGCTACAGCGTCCCTGATGATTACTCCCGGCAGAGACGTTCCCTCTCTCCTACACCCCCCATCAAGCCAAGTCCCATGCATTTAATGCATGGAAGGCTCCCTTCCTCTTCCAACCAGCCAAACAAGGCCTTGGTCCCAGACTGATCTCAGTCTCTCTCCCCTATAAATACCCCCCTTGCATTCATTTGCAAGGGGTTAGCATCATCAAGAAGCAAAAGCACCCCTCTCCTATCTTCTTGCTTTTTCTCTTCTTCCATTGAAAGAGAAAGAAAAGAAGCCCACTTCCATATACCTCCACTGATATCCGGTCACCATACAACATCCATCTTCAACCTCTACGCTCTAAACCACCTTCAAACTTCAACACCCAAAAGGTATACCACCTTTGCATTCCTTTCTGTTTTCGGCCCCTGAGGGGAACCAGCAAGGCCCAGGCTAGTAAACAATACTAGTCCTGGCCTTAAACTGGTAAAATACAACAATCGTATGCGACGATACTTGGCGCACGCCAGTTTATATACGCCGTACGCCAGTCATGGCAGTACGAGCACAACTGGCGTGGGGATCAAGGATCGTCATTCTTTTGTTTTATCTTTCTGTCAATCACCCTTGCATGCTAAACAACCAGTTTACTGTCTTCTGTATGTTGAGAACTGTTTAGATGTAGTAGTTATTGCTTATTCTTTGTCTATTTAGAAGGCCTCTGGGATCCTTCTGGTCATGTTCCAGAGCCCAGATGATGCAAAAGCCAAGCACTGGGTTAGGGTCAAACGTGCGTACGGCAGTCCATAACTGGCGTACGGCGGTTGTTCCGCGACCCAGTGGCTGGCCCTTGCATTTTAGTGTGATCTTGGCCTCCTTCCTGTCCCCACTCTGTTTAGGGGGTTTCTTGTCTATTTTCATGGCTTCAAGCCATCTCATCTGTCTGTAAATATATATATCCTGCTTATTTAACTGCATGGTTTGTCCTGGGTGTGCGCTGGTCCTTTTCCAGAGCCCAGAGGGTTGCAAACAAGGACTGTGAAACTAGACGAGTGGAGTACGCCAGTCTCTCTGCGGCGTGCACAAGTCAAACCAACATGCAGTGGCTCGACCAGTGCATGCTGGTAGAACTTGCTCATGCCCTTGCGGGGCAGCGTACTGCAATTTGTCCGGTTTGCTCAGTGCTTGTTTTCAATCTATATTTAGCATTGCAATCAAGCCATCCATAAACATTTTGCCACATAAATCACAACTTGTTATAGTTTTAACCCCCATTAACTGTTCCCCCGCCCTAACTGGCTAAAAAATGATCAAATGAGAGAAAAAAGCAAATGTTTTATAAAATGCCCGAGTAGAGACCGATCTCCGGATCGGGCGAGAGGGGTGCCATAAAACCCTTCCCCTCTCGTAACATGGCTCCCGAACCTCAGATATCGAAGGTGACGACGGACCGGTCTACGCCTTTTCAAAATCAAACAAACGTGGCAAACGTTTTCGAGTTCGGTTCCTTGGGTGTTTTTCACCGCTAAAACCCGAGTGGCGACTCTGAATCGAGGCGTTCCGCCGCGCTTTTCCAAACACAAAAAGGGCCGCCCCCAATTTCCCGAAGCAAAATTTCCGGGGCGCGTGCCCACAGTTATCTTAGCTGAAGCTGCTACCAGCATAAACCATGGAGAGGTAGTAAGAGCCATTTTCACCGGACAACATAAAGTGCACCTTGTAGAGGAAAAGAAATACCAAAACCATACAGGGCGGAAAGATTCCAGAAAAGACAGTGGCTGTAAGAAGGAAATTTAAGGAGACAAATTATATTGTAGATTTCGAATAGATTACAATATGAGGACAAAGTCCACGACAAGGAGGTAGTTAAACCATCCTTTTCTATTAAAGTGTGTGCGTCTAGAGACTCTAAACGTCTAGTCATAGAGAAAGGAGAAAACTATTATCAATGAGACTTATACCACACTCAGCATCTAGGGATGAAAATACAGAGAGAAAAAGAGAAAGGAAACACAGAAACCAAGAAACTGATATTCATCAAGAAATGCCATCAAGAGGTAACAGTGAGAAGGGGGACAAAAAATAAAATGCAAAGAACAAGAAAATTCCATTACCTGCAGCTATCCCAGCAGCTGCACCAGCCGCGAGAAGAGCTATTCTCCTTTCCCTATTGTTTTCCATCATCAGGGAGCATCCATTTGCACATGATTTTCCAATATCTACACTAGGGCCCTCGGGTCCCAATGAACAACCAGTACCTAATGTAACAGCAGCCTGGATGGCTTTCATAGTGGGGAAAACTCCAGCAAGCAAATCAAACCCTTGTCCTTGAGAAGAACTGGACTGCATTATTTGGTCTAATATTTCAAGCAAACCATGCATCATTCCAACTACAACTCCTCCTGCAACTGGTATTAAAAGTATCCGATGCCAAGTATCAGCCAGCCTCTGTATGCGAAGCCAAGCAGCACCTTCATTTGGCGTACCAGCCCAAGCCCATTCATGTATTACATGCACCTACAGTACATACATTGATATCATGGTGTCAGCAAATTGCAAAATAAAAAGCAATTTGAAGAAGCACCTCATGCTCAATCTCGTTCAAGCTCACAAGGCCAAGAAATGATCAAACAATGATTCTTAACTACAGGATCAATCAAAGTCGAGTAAGTAATCAACCGCACACAGACACGAGATTAACAAACTTACTTGGGTTAACAAATTTTGTAACCCCTAGCTAAGAAAATCTGCCAAGAAAAGCTCAAATAGGCTAGTAATTTCAATTGCCAGGTAATATTTAGTTGCAATCGTAAGAATATCTTTCATTATGACTGTTTTAAGCATTCCTAAGCAAAGAAGGAGCAATTTCATCCCATCGTTCTAAAATTTGTAGACAATGGGGGTGCGAACCCTTACAGTTTTGGAACTTGCATATAAATTTTAGCATCATATCGAGGGGGGTTCCGAGTTTTTATGGGTATGGCCCCCTGAATGCCCCCCTTGGATCCATCACCACTGATTCGTGAAGCCCATGTCAACCCCATACAAATGCAATGTAGTGACAATTGCATTTAGCCAATTAGCAAAAAGTTGCCCTTGTCCAAATGCAATATTCAAATACCACAAAGAAATCGTCAACATGAAGAGCAGGATATTTTGACAACAAATTACCTAAATAGTGGAACCAAATTCCAACTTTGTCACATCTTTCTTGAATATGAGACAATAAGGGTGTGAAACGTTATAGTTTTGGAATTATCTTATAAATTTTAGCACTGTATGGAGAGGGATTCCAAGTTTTGGAGGGTGAGGTCCCCTCATCACGCCCCTTCAATCCACCACTACACCCTTGTTTAGGTCAACTAGTAAGACTCATGCTTTGATTCGTGCAGCTCATGTTAACCCCATGCAAATGCAATGTACTAACAATTGAATTTAGCTAATTAGCGGAAAAAGGAATCATCCGCGTGAAGAGCAAGATATTTGAACAAAAAATAATCTAATTAGTAGTTACTGTAACTAAATTTCAATTTCAGGCCATTCAAATTCAGAAAAATAGAATGGAGAGTAAGCAATGCAATTGTCACCTGGTAACATGGATCCTCACCACACCCTTTTTTTAATGTCAAATTGTAAAACTTTGCATTGATTTGTGAAGCTCATGTCAACCCCGTACAAATGCAATGTACTAAACTATTAGTGATAGAGTTGACCATTTACAAATGCAACATTCGAATACCAAAAAGTAATCATCCACATGAAGAGCAAGATATTTTGACAACAACTACCTAATTAGTGTGACTAAATTCCAATTTCAAGCCATTCAAATCCACAACTATACCCATACCCACCAATGAGGGTCTAGTCCCCCTCGTCGTCCACTTCATCGGTTCATCCCATCACATCACAACACCCTTGTTTTAGGTCACCTAGTAAAACTTTGCATTTTTTGTGAAGCTCGTGTCAACCCCACACAAATGCAATGTACATAAAGTTGCATTTAGCTAATTAGCGAAACTGTTCACAGTATATAAATGCAAAATTCAAATACCAAAAAGTAATCATCCACATGAAGAGCAAGATATTTTGAGTCTTTGACAATAAAATACCTAATTAGTATAACTAAATTCCAATTTCAGGCCATTCAACTTCAAATTCACAACCATCACCCCCTTCGACCCATCACTACACCCTTGTTTTAGGTCACCTAGTAAAACTTTGCATTGATTTGTGAAGCTCATGTCAACCCCTGCAAATGCAATGTGCTGACAATTGCATTTAGCTAATTAGCGAAATTGTTGATTCTATATGAATGCAATGTACTGACAATTGCATTTAGCTATTTAGCGAAATCGTTGACCATATACAAATGCAATATTCGAATACCAAAAAGTAATCATCACACGACGAGCAATATATTTCAACAATAAATAACCTAATTAAAGTGTAACAAAATTCCAATTTCCAATTCAAACTCAAATTCGCCAAAACAGAAAATGGAGAGTGATAACCAATGACTCACTCCACGGTTGAAGGCGGCAACACAGAGACCAGTAGCGAGACCAAGAAGGCAGCCAATAAGCAGCAACGCCCACTCCGGCGGCGCGCTATCGGCGAGAATATCATCGCTCCCAACACCAACACCGCCGCCGCCGCCGCCGCTGCCGCTGGCGGCGTGATTTACGGCGGGGGAATGATCCCTATCCGACCGCTTGGGGCCGAGCCGGCGCCCCGTAAACCCTCGATCCAACCGCTTGAGCAGATCTGAGACGCCTCTTTTTTTACTGCTCCTGTGAGATCCTTGTTGGCTTTCCAAATCGGCATCTGAACCGGACGAATTCGACCGCAACAGTAGGTCGCGATCGCCGTATTCAACTCCTGACATTTCTATACATGTGCGTGTTTGTATGATATATACATACAAATAATACAACAAGTCTGTGTGTATAAGTTTCAATCAAAGGACTGGTGAGATCGTAAAGCAGCAATAAACAGGTGGAGTAGCACTGAAATCAATCAATCAATGCCCTAATTGTACAGAGAGTTGAATTTGATTCGGATCGAGCCGCCCGCGAAACGGACACTCAACACAGCATGAGATGTGAAAATGATTTTGCGTGCGTATGTGATCCGTAGATCCGACGGTTTGTCACAGTTTTTTCTCGTTGCTTCGACCTTTTATGAGATTCCATTCTACGATATTTTCTCGGCAACCAAACACGTCGATGGGAAATTCATAGTGCAATGTCTTTCACTGTCTTTGGACATTGATATCACAATTAATTATAGTATTATATATCCGTACCCGCCGTCGATAGGAATGGGTATATAATTATTTTATTTATAAATTAGATGTTCAGACTAATTTTTGCGTGGCTCAATTGAACTTGAAAGTTGAGACCTAATGTTGCGAATGAAAAATGCGAGGCTTTGTTTCTTTATATTCAAACATGCATACCGATCTTTCAAAATATGTAAACTAATATAATTGAATACCTAGTACAATCAGATAAAATGCTAGTCAAGTAATAAACATTACATATTCATTGCACCAAGTGAAGGTTCAAACTCCATCGGCTCCGACGCATTTCCCCAGCTGAATTATTCCTAGATAGAGTAGCATACCTAGTCCAATACAAAAAAGAATACCTCGTAAAAATAAATTAGTACTACAATTTTCAAGGAATACTTCACCATTTCTTTGACTATTGTAAATAATACTGTAGTAATGATTTTAGTTGGGATAAGTAGTATTTGTTCGATCATTTATTGGTGAACTGCATATTAAACTACATATTCTATTGGAATGATCAATTGATTCCAACATTTACATCATCGAAACATCATCGAAACAAAAGTAGTTTAGGTTTATGAAATCTAAAGACATATTCCGTACTAGCTACGTAAATGTCAAGGTGTTTGAGATATTAATCCACATCTAATACTGATTTTTTTATTTACGGCATGTTTATATAATAGCCTAACTGCATGGAATTTTTTAAGTATTTTAACTATTTAAAATATATGCTTCATGAGCCTCAATAAAGGACTAGTTTATAACATTAGCTACAAATGTGATGAGTCTTTCACTACCCAAAAAAAAAAATTTATTATTATAATAATAATAATTCCATTTGGACGAGATCCTTTTCGGTCCAAAATAAATTAATATCATTGATGTGGGTCCAAAAAAAAATACCCCGAAATGTGGTTGGACTATTGATGGAATTGGAGACGAACCGGGTCCTTTTCTACTCCTTTTGTCTCATATGTTTAGTCCCTCTCCGAAAATTCAAGTATTTAAAGGAACATTATCATTATACCTAAACAAGTGCAAGTTCTCAAAATAGTCATTCATTTTGGAAAATATCCGAAAAGTGCAACTTCTCAAATAAATTTAGATTAATTTTTAACACTCATTCTATTTTTGTTTAGGAGAGATGGGGAGACACAACAACTATTAGTCGGTGCAGGAATAAACTTGCTTTTCACAAAAATTAAAATTGAAAAGTTTTTAAAAAAAAACTAAAAAAGTTTACGGAAGACAAAAATAAATAAGTCCAAACATATTTTTTCCTATTTTATCTTTTCTGGAACTTTTTTTTCAAGTTTCGTCTTAATTTAATAATGAATCTAAAAGATTAAGTAGTTTGATAAAACACATTACTATCACAAAAGTAAGTCAATAAAAATAAAATAATGTACCACAATCCAAACTCAATGTAACTAAGATTATATCGTCTAATTTGATACTTATTTTGTAATTTAGTTTTACTTCCACGGTTCCATTTAATTTGTCCACTTTGTGATGTGCCAAGAGATTCAACACTTGACAGTCAATAGATACAGAATCCTAAATGGCTCGAGAATTTAAAATGTTAGAAAATGGCTAGATCTTTCTAGAAGGTTATATAAGCTGAAGAACTTAGAAGGTTTTGGAGAGCTCTAGAAGACTTCAAAATATTCTAAAAGATTGTAGAAGACTGCAGTATATGCTAGAATTATGTGGAGAGCATTAGAGTGTTGTATAGAAATCAAAAGAAGGGAATATTGTTAGAGGATTATGTAAAGAGAATGCGGGTCGTTGGATGCGAATTATCATAGTCCTCTATTAAAGAGGTGGATGCTTGTAAAAGGCATACAAGACCTTATTATAAACCACCTAGGGTAGCGCATGAGAGCACACGAGAGTGGGCCAAGAGTCTGAGATTGATGTGAGAAAACCTCTTAATTAACTTCGTAGTTTCTTGTGCACATTTGTATGTTTTCAAGAGTCGAAACAAGAAGTCGAGCAGGCTAGTAGAAAGAATGTACAAAGCTTGGTAAGAAAACTTACAGGCGTTTTGTGTTTATACCTAGCTATACAGAGTCTGAAGTAATTGTTCAATGTGTATTTAACGTTTTACATTTTTTATTTTTTAGAACATCAAATTAAGGACCTTGAAGTGGCCTCTTCTTCATATTACAAAATTTTTGAGGAAAACCGCCTACTCTACAATCAAGTCTAGGATTTAAAAGGTGATGATCTTGAATCTTGAAGATAATATGTCGTAGTTTTATGAAAAACAAACTTATTTAGTTGATTTTTCAGTCTTGGCCATTTTCTATTTGGCCAATGTGATGGATAGTCATTTGTGGACTCTATAGGAAAAAATGAAAATATTATGATTGTCAATTCTTGTAAGCAGGGTAAATATGCAAAAAGGGAGTTCAATTTCAACAAAGTTTTTGCTACAAATGTGACACTGGGTAAGTTGTACAATGTGTCCCAAATAACTCACTAGAGATGCATAATGCAATGTCTGACTTGGACTTTATTACTTGTCAGAGATGGACCAAGAGTATCAAGATAAGGGGCAAATTACTCACATAATTTCACCCAAATGTCACACATACACCTATAGTTTATTTCAATTAAACATCTATACCTTACCAAAAAAAAAAACTAAATTAGACACCTAGCGTTATAGTCCGTCCAAACTGTAACGGAATGTTCTGACATGGCCACAATGTCCCGTATAGTGGCCCATTGGTACGACGGCATTTTGGTGGGAAATAAGCTAGCAAGTCATCTGTGCATTTTTTGTTCTCTGCCAAACAAAAAAAATAGACTAGAATCCTTTCTACCATGACAAAATACGAAGGAGGACACATTTAAACCACAAACAATTCCACGATCACAAATATATGGTTCAATCCGTGCATCATCCTTGCAGAAACTCGCATGTGCCCTAATTTCCTTCTTTATTTTTCTTGCGTTGGACGTGGACACATTAAATTGAGTAAGCTGCTGGGTGTGAACCCTAAAATCCAGTGATCCAACCATGTAGAGAGATTCTAGGCCCAGGGAAAAAAAATTGGAGCCAAACTATTTATCAAAATACTTGCTATATCGATCTGGTAAATCGCGAATGGAATGCGCCAGGGGGTGGACAGTGATCCGACCACGAAGACAGAAATCTTGGCCAGGGAAAAAATTGGAGCCAAACTATTTATCAAAATACTTGCTATATCGATCTGGTAAATCGCGAATGGAATGCGCCAGGGGGTGGACAGTGATCCGACCACGAAGACAGAAATCTAGGCCAGGGAAAAAATTTGGAGCCAAACTATTGATTAAATTACTTGAAAAATTTATCCGGTATGACAAAGTACTCATTACAAAACTTTGGCATCAAGGAGAGAGTAATGAACAACAAAGCTTCCACACATCAGTCATCATCGGATGAACTATCTGATGACATCCTTCCAACATCATCTTCCACCGTTGTATCCTGGTTGCACATTGCACATAGAGTTTATTAGGGTGAAAATTTAACCTCAGCCAATGATGAGAGAGAGAGAGTAGCAAATAGCGAGAATGTGTAAACACGAATGGCAAAGTTATACCTGCATCTTATCCCAATCCTTTAACTTGGGATTTGTAAGCATGTAACCATCACGCAGGGGAGCCCAGGCAGGACCTTCACCGTCAACTGTGCCTCTGGATGTACCAGCCTTCACATCATTAAAAAATTAACTTATTGGAACATGTTGGAATCAACAAGACACTAGCAAAAGGAGAAATGAACCCCACGATCCCAGCTCTTAATGGTTAATTGCAACATTTTATTGATTTATTCATAATTCCTCGGAAAAAAAACCGATAAAGAGGTCCAGCATAGTGGTACAGAGAGAGAGAGAGAGAGAGAGAGAGAGAGAGAGAGAGAGAGAGAGAATCAACCTTAGCGAGAGTTACAGCTGTTTGTGATGGTGTCTTGCCCAACTCTGAAAAGAAGGCTTCTTTCCTCCGCTTTCTTATTGCTGGCAAGTTCGAGACAAGTAAGAGTCACAGAAAGAACTAAGTCATGGCAGAAACTCAATGGTGGGTCATTTAAACAAATGGAAAACGGAGTGAACAATAAATCTCAGTAGATAATGTCAAGGGTATCAATTCATGACATATTCAATTTATTTTTTATTTTCTTTATCTAGAGGATGGACCAAGAAGCATAGCAACTGGCTTAGTATCAGCAACGATAAGGAAGATTAATCTTCTAAGCATAGGCCAATCCCAGTGCAAGGGATGCAAATGGGTCTAGATTGGGTTTTGGGCCAACTTCAGAAATTATAGTTACCAATGGTTTTCTTCTCTAAGAGGCAGCTGGCTGCTGCTTTAGACGGCAAGCACCAATTCACTAATTTTTTCTCTAGTAAATGACCTACTTTACAACTCTTTGGGACCCACACACTTACTTTAGAGCAGTCAGTATGGGCTATGAAATCGTACTTAATTACTCATATGTATGGATTGATAAAAAATTCATGAAGTAATACATCAGTCGAAGATGATTTACCTTCGCTGTATCTCACTTCTTATACTAAGTAGTATCATTCAAGTATCAAAAACATTCTGTGTTGTTCTCTAATTATCTTACTCGGCTACATCTTAGAATTGCTACATAATGAGGTTTCAGATGTGAACCAACATGTTCACAAAGAATCAGAGAAGTAGCTACGTGTTTGGGCTTTGGATAGTGCCTTGTAATTCAAATCACAAATTTATAAAGAAGATACAGAAACAATTTTGAACTATCTGAGAAGTACTAGCATCCAGTGTAGATAATACATTAACACAACCCCTGGAAGTTCTCTGCTTCTAGCTAAGCTTTTCCCCCTTAGCACCTTTCCGAGTTTTGGCGAATTCAAAGGAAGTTACTACCAAATACCTAAGTATCAGTAAGTAGTTACATTTCCTAGGCAGAGCAAAACACAGATTATGGCTATCAAGTTTTAGATTCTCAGCTTCCATACCAATTATAGTCCACATGCTCATACAATTCAAAGGACACATTTTGGGAAAGTAAGATAACACATGAGGACTAGTGGACAAGTTTTAGATTCTCAGCTTCCATACCAATTATAGTCCACATGCTCATACAATTCAAAGGACACATTTTGGGAAAGTAAGATAACACATGAGGACTAGTGGATTACATAGATATGCAGTGGTAAGCTCTATTGGTTTCAATGATTATGGGTCTGTAGTTTTCTGATTGGCAATTTATATTTTATATGAAACAACACGATGATTAAGAAGGCATCCAATGGCCGCACAGCCCAAACACAAGGAGCAAGAAATAACCTAACAGATGGAAACCCTTATCTAGCCCAAAAATAAAAAGGCTCAAAGGGTTAACATTCACCTAATCACTGCATAAAGCATGGTTAGAAAATCTGCCCTGCCTGCCTTGGAAGTGTGGCTCTTCAATATTCAGAAGTGTGATAGTTCTTAATTGACAAATATCAGAAGGACTAAGAAGTAATCCCATGTCAATTCCTCCTCTCTCTAACTCCACTTTCCTCCACCAATGAAGAAGCACCAAGTAAAGTTGCCTACAAGAAAAGCCCCTTTCTTATTATTTTTGTCTTGCTTGCCTTCGCCCCAACAAAGAAGTAGGTCTTTTAGCATGCAAAACCAAGTAGGAATTAATAATTATCAACCAAGAACAGAAAGCCAGCTAGGGCAGGACTTCAGTAGAATAACTATCTTCCATGGTTACACCGCTATCTCAGTTCAAATCATATTTACCACTAACCCAAAAAGCAATAGATCACAATGAACCAAAGTTTCTGTTCCAACTTCTCCTGCATACCTTTTGCATCTTTAGACCTTGACGGATTCAATCCCTTCTGAGCAATTTGAGCTTTGTTCACCTGTATGAGATGCCCATCAACATCAGTTCAAAATGAAGCATAAGTTGAATGTGGCAGCAAAAGCAAAACCTCTTATAAAACAAAACCCAAAAAAGGATGTTGATTTAAAAGGAACGCAAGCTACTTACAGCATTAAATAGCTTGACCACTGAAACTCCAGCAATGCATGGTGAGGAATTCATTAGTTTTGACATTGGAAATTAATACAACTAAGAACTTTATTTCCTGATGATATAAATCTTTTTGACATAAACAAGTCTCAGTACCTCCTTTTGTAGCAACTCCAATAAGAAACTTCTCATGGGAATCCAAGAAATTAGCAGGCTTCACGTGCCCTTTCTCCCTTATCTACGTGATTAAGAAATACCAAGTTAATGAAAGGAAATATAATTGCATTGAAAAGAAAACAAATGTGGCACATAGAACTGAAAGCACATAAAAAGGACAGGTGAAAAAACAAGTCATGACAGTTGAACATTATACAGAAGTCAAACGAAATACCAACTGCTTCTCCTTTTTTGCCTCCCCCTTGACTTTCCTTTCAGTTTCTTCTTCAGCAAGCTTCTCTGCCAGTAGCTTCTTGTGTGCTGATAATACAGGGCCCTGAAAAGATAGTGAACATTACAAAAGCCCTTGAATTAAAAAGTAAGAACATAAACCAAGCAGCTTAATTACCAGCAGATCATCTGAAATATTCGTCTTTGTAATTTTCTTGAATGCCATCCGGAAAGCGTTACAGCCTTCTGAGAACTTCGTAATTCCTGGCTGAATTTCACCATCTTCATCTTCAGACGTTTCATGTTCCATGTCATCATTTTGGGGTTCCTCTTCTTCCTCGTCCGAAGATTTTCCATCAAACACTTTATTTCTGCCATATGACTGTTCATTTCCATTTCTAGCAACGTGGGAAGGCTCATCATCACCATCATCCTCATCCTCATCATCATCATCATCATCATCATCATCATCAGAATTGTAGTCCCTCGCCCTTTTGCTATAAAGTTTTTGCATTCTCTTGTCTATTTTAACCTTCTTCTCCCTGGAGCCCTGAAACACTTTTTGCTTCTTCTTTGCCTTGCCACCCTTCTTGTGCCCTATTCTCCTCTTATTCGGGCCATTTCCAGTTTCTTGTGTATGTACCTCTTCAGCCATTTAGAAGCCCTAACTTCCGAAGGAAATACAGTCAGGGCATTACAGAAAACGAAAAGGGTATTAGTCCAGTGTACTCAAATGTCAATCGCAACAAATACTGGCTACGAAAATTGTTTGCATACAACTACATTTATAGGTATTCTTTTAAAGTCCAAACATGCTGGCAGTTACAACAGCAATACAACAAAATACACGAAAAGCAAAAAAAAAAAAGAGTAAAAAAAAAAGAAGGAAAGGAAGAGGAGGGAGAGGGAGCGAAGATAAATATAGTTTGTTTGCTCCACTGTATATATGTTGTATTGCGTTCTCGAAAATGTAAAGTCCTACCTAGTATAAGATTCAGAATAATAGGAACTGAATGAAGCAGTGTTTATGCATTCTAGTCCTAAAATAGAATATCATAATGAATGCATTCAGCATGTACACACGTATTCATAATCTACACTCAGTACACTGTCTAATTACTCTCCAGTTTTGTTTTCCTTCATGTTTTTAACAAGAAGAAATTATCCCTACTTCAGTGAGTAATTACAATGGTATTCTACAATCCTCCATAGCTCCAAGCCCAACTCATAACAAACGACGCTAAACTATTTTCTTTTTTGATAACTCAAGTGTCCGGCCCTCCTTACGCGAACCTCAACTTATCCTGGGAACCAATCCCACCATCCCCTAGTGGAGGCCCAATTACGACGGTCAACTATTTTCATTTTTGATAACTCAAGTGTCCAGGCCTACTTACGTGAACCTCGACTAATCTCGAAGACCAATCCCACCATCCCCTAGCGGGAGCCTAATTGAAGCAGTGGCAAAGCCCCCTATGGCATGGCCTTAAATGAGTTGATAGCACCTCTAAGGTTTCGAACCGGATACCGAACGATGGTTAACTATTAACAGCCAGTATTCATTTTAAGTTTACTAAGTTTACTATTGATGCCACACATAAGTATTGACGACCGGAGGAGAGAGAGGAGAGGAGAGGAGAGAGAATGATACCTGATCGTCACCGGAGACGCGGACCGTCGGAGGAGCTGTTCAATGAGAAAAAAGTTGGGGATTTTGGGGGTGGTATTCTGATCGATTACTAAGGGCTGACGCATACTTCAACGAAGGGATGAGCAAAAATTGAAGGTAGAAAGATTGCTATGGGTTGGGCTTGGTGATTGAAGCTTGGCCCGCCCAAAAGCCCACCCCGCAAGCCCAATCCGCCAACCCGCTCTCTAGCCCGCCAACCCGATTATCCGGTCCTCCAACATGCTATCGAGTTCTTCAGTTGGTCATGGATTTGTATCAGAAGGGTTTATGAAATCATGAGTCTTAGGCTCCGTTTCAGAACATCTTTTTAAAAAATAAATACTTATTTTACATTTTTAAACTCAAAAATAATATAAATGAAAAATTATTTTTCAAATTTTTTTTTCACCGTATAAAAGATCTCAATGAGATCTATCAAACAAGATCCATATTGATAGAAAAATTATTTACGTAAATACATGATTTTTGAGCTTGAAATTGCCTTCTTAAAAAATAAGTACTTATTTCCGTTTCCGGAATGGGGCCTTATTCTCCTAATAATAACAATGCAAAGGATAGATGAGTATAACTAACTCAACTGTGCGTCTCATTTCTTTTTCTCCTGTAATTGCCATACTAATCAAAATAAAAACCTAACCCTAACACCATTCTAGAAATTAATGTAAAAATTTAGAATTAGGGTTTTTTTAAACCAGAATTTTTGATCCACAGAGAGAGAGAGAGCCAATGTCACAAGCCCAAACCCTAATTTCTAAACCTAACCAAAGATTACAAAATAAACATAGATTCGAAGATGGAAAGGGGTTTCTCAAATCAGTCAAACGACCGAAAGAGAGAAATACCTTATTTGGTTCAATCACGTTCTCCAGTCGATCTTCTTCTTCTTCTTTGTATCTTGTTCTTAATCGAAATCAAACCCTAACAGAAAAAAAACCTAATTTCTTAGATAGAGAACGATCCACAGAGAGAGATTAGAGAAACGAACCAGAGAGAGAGATCGATGCATCATTCGTCTTCGTCTTCGTTTTTCGTTCTTTGTTCGTTCTCTGGTTCGCTGCTTCGTTCATTCACTGGTTCGCGGAGTGCAATTTTATTCACCCCTCTTTTAAGAGGGTGACCATTACCCTTTCTCATTGGTTGAAATGGTGTGGATCCCATCGCAAAGTGATGTCATGCTTACCATGTAATACACTTTTGGGTAAGCATGACATCACTTTTGTAGTGAATCCAAATTATTTCAATTAATAGAAATGAGGGTAATGTTCACCCTCCTACGTCGAGAGTGAACTCAACTCCTGGTTCGCATGTCTCTCTCTCTCTCTCTCTCTCTCTCTCTCTCTAAAGCGGCGTGTGGGTTTGGAGGGAGGAAAGTGTAATTTTTGCAATTTTAATCCCTTCTCTTTTCCTGGCCCTTGGATTAAATCAAAGGGCTGAGCACACAGTCCCGCACCAATTTGAAAAACAGGATCCCTCAGTAGATCCTAATTGTATGTATATATTATAAATTCTATTCACCTTAGGTGGAAACCATAGATTTTCCACCGCCATCAATTATGGGTACCGCCGTGTATTTTTTTAATAATTTGAATCGTTCATCTTGTAGAGCTCGCAGAGTAGTATATTTTGGCAAAAAAATCAGCTATATCAGACATTGAAAGGTATATAAAAAAAATGAATTTTGGGTTTACAAAATCGACGGTAGATAAGTTTAAAGTTAAATAATCCATGACCGTCTATTTTATAAACTAAAATTTAATTTTTGATGTACCTATCGATATCCGATAAATATGCCTTAAATTTGTTATGACATGCACTGCATGTGCACTGTCAACTCTCCTGCCCGCCTATTATGCACCTGATCAAAGGCATCAACTTTA
Organism: Rhododendron vialii; assembly: GCF_030253575.1. Lineage (NCBI taxonomy): Eukaryota > Viridiplantae > Streptophyta > Magnoliopsida > Ericales > Ericaceae > Rhododendron > Rhododendron vialii. The sequence goes on from NC_080560.1 coordinate 766,027, forward strand.
TTGAATTTTTTCCAGAAGGCATAGCACGCAGCAACGTATCCGGGCAGCGGGAGCAGAAGAGCGGCTTGAACATGGTCGTTTTTCCATCCCCTGGCCCTTGTGATAGGCAGCAACAGTAAAAATATTACTGTAAGTAGAAAAACATAGTTCTCATCAGCATTAATTTCTCGATTAAAGTTTCAGCAAGTGAACGCAAATGAAGTTCGGTTGGTTTTCCACATTTAAGCACCAAACCAAATTTCAACACCTAAATCACAGTTGCCGCACTTTTCAACACCTAAATCACAGTTGCCGCACTTATACGTACCCAATACTTCAAGCCACCAAAGTGCAGCTACACTAAACAGTACAGTTTCAAGTTCTAGCGGTAATAGTAACACAATTCCAACCCGTTTACATTGCTGATTTTCAGTCTCTAAACTTCATTTCTAGCGGTAATTGTTTTTGTAGTTTTAGCAACCCATATTAATTTACGAGCAAATAGAAAAACTTTTGCATTCAAACTCAACTTCACAACATATGGTGCATGTGCCATGAATTCGTCAAACTCCTGAATTGATTCCAGCCAATTAACTTTAGAGACATGGGGCAATAAACCAGCAAAAACTGCTGGCCATTGAGTTGCGCGTTGTCCACATGCATACAATGAACGAAGGAGGGATTTTTTTTGGTTTACTCGTGAGACCCTCCGAATATTTCAAGTTAATTCACTAATATTTCCAACACATACCAGTAGAGGGAGAGAGAGAAAAGTCATCTATATATACCTTACCCAACCACCCCAAAATAAAAAAACGAAAAACTAAATTAGGCACATGGCATTATAGTTTGTCCAACCTGTAACGGAATGTGCTGACATGGCTATATTGTCCCGTATGGAGGCCCATTGGCCCATGACAATATGACGTCGTTTTGGTGGGGAAAAAGTAGGCAAGTCATGTGTGCATTTTTTGTTTTCTGTTGTAGGAAAGGTCAATAGGCGCGACCGTTGACCGTTTGACTAGCCAATGGGCATGCGACACCTGTACTCATCCTTCACGAGGTTGACGGTTTGACCGATGAACCCTAGCTCGCCACGTGGCGCCTCAGTCACGCGACACGTGGCCCCTCGCGTGGGAGCCACGCGCTACCCATAGCTATGCTGCACCCATGTGAAGGTCGCGAGCCCAAATTCCTCCCTTAAGGAGAGAACTACATTTATTCAGGTGGATGTGTAACGACCCGGATTTTTGACCCAATTTTTTTTTCTAAATATAATAATATTAGAATTATTTTCCTTAATGCAATTCTTTTTTTTAAATATAATTATGCGTACAATATATACATGCATTCTTTTTTTAATTTTCCTACACATACATGCGTACATGCATACTCCTTCTCTTCCCTCACCTCAAACTCTTTCCGTCTCCCCGTCTCCTACTCCGTCTCTACTTCCTCCCTAACCCAAAAATCAAGCCCTATTCGTCCATTCCAAATCCCATGAACCCAACCCCATTAAATTAACTCTTATCATCTTCTACCAAAATTCTCCTATAAATACCCCACCCCCTTGACCCACGAAATTTACACCACAATATTCCCCACGCTCCACCAGTCCAAAAGAGAGAGAAAAACCAGAGAAAACCAAGTTCAATCCATGGAGTTCTGGAGAGAGAAAGAAAGAGAGAGAAAAGTGGGTTTCATAGCCCCGACGAACCGAGACCCGAATTGATCATTCCAATCACTTCCCTCAACCCCAAGCATCCCCAAGCATCATTCAATTCGAACCCAAGGTCCCCCGATCGCCAAAATCGAAGTCTTCTTTCTCAAAATTCAAGATTCGTTTTTGAATCAATTCGATCCGATTAAAGGTATTATAATCCTATCCAACCTCTTCTCCAAGTATATTAAGTGTTTATATGCTTAACCCTATGTCCCGAACGAAAAAATATAGTTAACCGCGCGTTTTCTGCCGTATTCACCAAATTGATATTATTTTTGAGCCCAACACTTTATTTGTAATTATTTGCAAAGAAGATGACCTTTCTGATATTTATTTTACAATCCTTCTGATATTATTATTATGAAAAACTACTGATCTGATATTAATTTCTTACAATGTAATATCAACTTAGTATAAAACGTATTAATAATATCAGTTTAATTTATCTGGTAGATTTAGTTGTTTTTAAATGTTTCGAAACAACTTTTCGACCTTCCGAACATTGTTTTGACACCCGAACTATTTTTTCTAGACTTTTCACACCTGAAAGATCATAACTTGTTAAAATCATATTTTTTTATTTAATTATCTATTTATTGAATTATTTATTAGTTATCTATCAAGTCTACTAACGAAAAATCTTTGCGATCTTCCAAACAACGTTTTAATACCCAAACTAATTTTTTTTAGACTTCTTGCATCTCAAAGATGATATCTTGTTAAAATAATATTTTTTTTAATTTAATTTACTATTTATTGTTATTTCTATAGCGTTTTCAATCAAAAATTCTTTACGACCTTATAAACGTTATTATAAATGCCCGAATAATTTTATTTCGACTCTCTATATTCCAAAGATGAAACTTTGTTAACCTCAATATATTTTAATCAGTAAGTTATTTATTATTTATTTACTTCACTTTCGGCCACTTTATTTAATATCTTTATTTAAAATAATCCCGCGACCCTCCGAACTTAACTTTTGGCACTCAACTGATTGAATAGAACCTTTAGGACTCTTATTAAGGTCATGATAAATATTTCAATATTTTTATCTATTTAATGTATTTAATTAGTTTTTAATTAATATATTATCTTAAAATTAATTAATAAGAGCCCATAAAATTTTCCTTTTAATTCTTTTTAAAACTCTTACTTGATATTGACATTGTGACCATACAAGATTAAGGGCAACGGCCCGTTCATAATAAGTTGCGTGATTACGTTGTTTATTAATTGTTTTAATTATTATTGATTCGTTGTATATTGCATCGATTTGAGTGATAGATTGGACCCTAGAGACATGGGGTGGTATGCGAATAGAGTTCACATAGACGATTCTAGATAATGGATGAATTGGAAAGTTTTATTTCTAGATTGCCTGCAGGCGTGATGTTGAGATTTGTGATGAGATTGAAACTGGCGGGTGTCCAGTGATGAATTGATATACTGGCGGGTGTCCAGTGGTGATTGTGATGTGGTTTGTGAAGTGGTACATAAGATAAGCGAACCCTAGTCGTGATTCAGGCATGATAAGCTTTCCCATTGTTGTAGTTATTGGGATGCATACTCGGTACATAACTTAGATGCATCTGCGACAGCAAAGGGAAGTGATCTCATGGGACCGAGCATGGCTAGCGGTTGAGGGAGGAAAGATCCCGCGGAGGAGATCTTAGATTACACGACAAGTTAATGGATAGTAATAAACTGGTTTATGTGGAACAAACATTGTCTTGCTTTTTCGCACTATTATTATCCTGCTGCTTGCTATCTGTAATGTAAGAGGGGTGGTTGGGTTGGATTATTCTATTGGGTGATTTATCACTCACGGATACGTCTGTATCCTGGCAAATTGTTTGCTTCGGCGATCAATTTGCTAGAGGGCGCAGGATTCACTGGAGATGATTCGAAGATGTTGCAGTTCAACACGGAGAGAATATCAGGAACGAAGATCGAGTATGTTTCAGATTTGTATCAAGCTTAGAGTCAGCTCTGAAATTAATGTATTTTGAATCGACAAATTTATCTTGTGATTGTAATAGTTAAACCTTATTTTGAAAAATTATACTTATTTAGCAAATTTTCTTAAAATTTTATTTTATTTTACTTCCGAAAAGTCGGGGCGTTACAGGATGCTTGGCGCGGTCCCAATCTAATGGAGACGATGACGCGGTCTAACCAAGATGCACAAAGAACTTGCCCAGACTCTTATGTCTGCTCCGGCCTTTAGGCAGGACCCGAGGGGCCCCTTGAGGCTTGGCAGCGGTATTGATGCAACTGAGTAGGTCACAACCTTGTCCTACGGGAATGAAGGGGATCCAGTGGCTTGGTGGCTGTAAAAGAAGAAGAGGTTCTCTGCGAATAAGGGAATACGCTTACCGTCATACTCGCGGTCATCGCAAGGATAGCGACACCTCGGCTGTCAAAGGGTACAGAAGGGACACCGGACACGTGTCATTTTATCAGCGTGCCACTTGGTGCCCAAGCATTAGCTCGTGTGGTCTATAAATATGAACGTCTCTTCATTGAATCCCAGAGAGATGGAGCACATTGTGAACATTCCCTAGAGAGAGAAAGTTGGTGAACACTGATTTTAAAGGAAGTCTTATCCTCTTTCATGGACTCTATTGTCTTTCCTCCTCGGGATCTCTGAGTTTGGGTCTCCACTGCTTACCCTCTCTGTTCAGCCCTGCTTTTTTTTTTTTTTTTTCACCATTTTAGATCACTCCTCTCATTCCTTTCCATAGACTATTCTAACCTCTCCGGCACATCTATTCCTAAGGGGTATTTTTCCACTCAGATTTCGGACCTCTATCCTACATCTGCTAGACAAAAAAAGAGAGGCTTTTGCTTGGGTTTTTATGCAAACGCGTGGAATACCCCTTTTGTTGTAGTGGAGGAGACAAAGACACAAGCATCTTCGATTTGGAAGACCGAAGGAGGAGGACACCTTTCTACCAAGACAAAGAGTCTTCGAGTCGTGTTTGTCCACCCACTTGGATAACACCAGCATTCTATTAAGTTGTCGTTTGTACACTAGACTGGACTAGAATCCTTCTGTTTTGGAGTACTACTTCGAAGAAAATGATGCGCTCAACAATGCTCTTGTTCCACGGAGAAAACGAACCCAAAATCTTTCTGGGCTCGGTTTTATGTGCGTTGACTTGGTCGATCGGTTTTATTTTCATCCAATTTTACCCATGAATTATTGGAGTGCATCAACATCTTGACTCCTACGGAGTATTATATTTTTTTCTCTTATTGTCTCATCCTTGTCGTTATATTCTCTACTATGGGTTTTGGAGTGTTGCCTCCTTATCAAATTTCCAACTAATGGGAGTGAATATAAAGTTAGTTGAACGGGAAAGTCTACAATGCACATTTCTTAAAAGAGTGTACCATATGCACCTATTTTATGGTTTATTCATAATATTTTAGCGTGTTTCGTAACTTTTGTCCTAGAATTCATAACTTTTCAGCAGTACGATTCGTAACATTTTCATTATGATTCATAACATTTTGGTGTATCTCGTAACTTTTATACGATTCGTAATTTTTTAGCAATATGATTCGTAACATGTTCTCTATAATTCATAATTTTGGGGGGTACATATGATACACACTCTAATAAGAGGTGTGTATTGTAGTCTTTCCCTAATTGAACAGTTTCCAATTCAAAAAAAAAAAAGTTAGTTGAATAGTTGATGCTATGACCATCAGAAGAAAAGCTTCAAAAACTTTAAAATGATGCTCTGACCACAAGCCAATCACAGAAGATCAAAATAGACCAGTTGGAACCGGAAGTTGCGTTTGGGCTTAGGCCTGTTCTGCTAATATTCTTATTTTTTAAGTTAATTTTTTTTTTTACGAGACAAGTTATTCTTTCACGCTCTTAATCCATTTCGGGCGGAGGCCGGTAACAACTGTTGTCACGCGCATTATTCAAAGGCCAAAATTTGATGAGTTGCTAAGAGGTTGCTAAGTTTGGTTATTACAATGTAAGTACTTTTTTGAGCAAACATTGCTAACTTTAGCAACCTTTTGGTTTTGATTATTACATTGTGAATGCTCTTAGTAACTCATCAAATTTTGGCCTTTGAATAATCAAAACTAGCAACCTTTTTGCCAATAATCAAATTTAATGGTCCTCACATTTTCTCAATCAAGTACATCCATCATTACATAAAAACCTTCTCTCTCAACAATATTTCCAGAAAATTGTTTTTAAAAACTTTTTTTTTTCCAGAAACTTTTAAAAAAATTAAAAAAAATATAAGTGTTTTTATAAAAAAAAACGGATTCTAACAGTTTTTCAAAAAAAAAAAACTGTTTTTTTTTCACTAAACTATTTTCTTAAAAAAACTCTTTTTTTTTTCAAAAAGAGTATTCAAATTATTGTCAAAAAATTTAGTTTTTAGAATTTTGTAGTTTAAAAAGGTGATATGACAAGTTTTGGTTATCCAATTTTGATTATTACATTGTGGACCTCTACATTGCTAACTTTAGCAATGTTTTAAATGGATAATCAAAAAATGATGTGACAACTTTTGGTTATCTAATTTTGATTATTACATTGCGGATGCTCTAAACAATCACCAAACGCACATAGAAATATCAATAATACATACCGTCACGCTCACACCGTATAATATATCGCACTCACAAGACATTTTTGTAATCATCTTTACTACAACCACGAACAAACACACATACACATACGTGTGTGTTTATTTGTGTGTCTATACACTTATGTGTTTGTAATTATAGATTTTTTTTTTTTTTTCCCTTTGTCATTGAACCGCTTGGGGAATGTCCCTTTCGAAGGCCACACCAATTTTGCCGACCATGACACGACACACATCCTAGGAAAATTATTCATTGCTCCAAGGCATGGTCTATTTTATTTCCCATAGTCATCTGAGAATAGAGTAGTTATTAAGTGGCGGTGACCTAACACTTTCTTTTACTACTCCTATATACAATTATGTGGGATTCATGTGGGGTTGGACTTCACATAAATTAGTGATTAAAAGAGATGTTACAACACCACATGACAGTGCCTCAATTAAAGAAAATCCAATAATTTTTCATCTTATGGCATCGTCACGTTACGGGCTTGTTCGTTTAGGGGATCAAAATTTCTGTATGCGGTTTCCAATAAATATTTTTTATCTATCTCTCTACACTCATTAATCTTAAAAATCTCTCTCAAAATTCAAATCAAACAGGGTTTTGTCCCGAAACTTTTATCCACCACACATTCATGTGAGGGGCCCTGCACGGATAAAAAAAGAAACCCACAGATATGTGGTCATGGGAAAGGATTAATCTCTGCCCATAAGCACTGAATAATTACTCAACAAAATACGGCTTTAATATTTGTGTGGGCCATATCTCCATGTGGCCCGACCATTTCCTTCCACGATCCACCCGATCACAATTCCACTTCTAATTTTCTCAAAATAATCCATGGCTATAAAAATCCAAATTCAATTCGATTTTAGGGTTTCCATCGTCCTAAAGATTTTCATCTCAGTCCACCCACACAATTGAGCTTCATTTATGGCGCAAAAGGTACGTTTAGTATTCATTTCATTTATATTTACACCTAATTTGTCTTCAACTGATCACGTACTTGCAATTGTTCTTCCGTGGTTATACAGTATATGAATCTTGTTCAGATGTGAAATTTTTGTGATTGAATCCAATTTAAAAATTCGATTCTGACTTCTGAATTATCCGAATAGATAATTGATTTCATCATATTCTTGCTAGATTTCCAACCCATGAGCTGTAATGATGGTTTGTTGTTCTCGATCTTGATCTGAAGCTGGAGGGGTTGGATAGCATAATCTTGTGATAAGCAAACCTCAATTTAGTGATGGATTTGAGAAGTGAGCGTTCAGGGCTTGAATCTGTGGAAAACAATGAAGTAATAATAACCCCTCAAGGATTGGCTAATGTTGATGGAAATAAGATTGCAAGTAATGGATCTTATGGTGGTGAATTTAATGGTAGTGATGATAACCCGTTGGTTGATTCGAAAGCCGAGGATGGTAGAGTTGTAGAGTCACTGAGTACTCCTCGATCGACTAGTGATTCACCTCGGTCGGCCGGCTATTCTCTTTCTGTTGGGTCATCTCCACAGGCCACAAAAAAGGGGTACGGGTTGAAGAAATGGAGACGGATTAGGAGGGAATTTAGTAAGGATGGAAGTAGTAGTGTAGATGCTAGTAAGATACTGAAGAGGGGTCTTTCAACATCCGTGGTAAATTCAAGTAAGCCTCAGGGTGTGTCCATTGAGACGAGGCAAACGAGCGAGGGTTCCTCATCATCAACAAACGCAATCTTGAAAAGTATGGGTGTTGCTGCTGATGGTTCTGGCACACATGGCTCAAATTTAGATTCTAGGGTGGTAGGACCTAGTTTTGGTGCTGGGACGGATTCTGATAACAGTGAGGATCGGAGTAGCAAATCTTCCACTGCAGCCAGTGTTCCAAAGAACAGGATGAGGGCTTTGAGTGGGAAGAATTTGGTTAATTCAGTGCAACGAAGCCAGCCGGCAAAGAGTCGGATTGAAACCAGTAAGAAGCATAGAGGAGAAAGGGTCAAAACTGAGAAGGAAAACTCTCATTCCAGCATGGAATCTGACTCGCGGAGCTCCAACGTTGTCTTTATGCAGGGCACCACTTCAGTCACTAGTAACGGGAGACACAGGAGACACAGTGGGAAGTCAATGAATTATGATGGAGCAAACAGTTATGAAGCTCAGGATGGTGAACAACACTTCGATGAAGAGCTGCAAACAGGTTACAACAAAGAAAATGTGGGAGAATTTGAAACTCTCTCTCAAGAAGATTTAGCTGCTGATTTGTCTTGGGAGGTTAGAGAAGAAAAGGTTGAGAACAATGGATTGCCAACAGATCCAGATTCTCTAGTTGAGTCTATCCACACCCTGCAGTCTGCGCAGGAAGAACTTGAAAAAGGTTGGTATACTTCCTCGGTTGCCAGCATTTTCAGATTGTTTTTGTCTCTGTCTTGTTTGCAACACTTTGCTTTAGCAACTCTTGGACATTGGTACATTCTAAGATTGAAAATAAGGAAGTTGAAGAACCTATGGAAGCATGGAGAATTTCCACTCTTTAAAATACTATCTAGAGAATCATACCAACATTGCATTTGATTTCCAAATGAAATTTGTCTTATTTGTTTTGGGTCATAATTAAAATGTTCAAAATATTACCGTAGCCCGAGTGAGGATGCTAAGGTGGATGAGGAAAAATTGGGTAGGAATAGGTGAATTTGCGAGAAGTGGAGTGGAGGTAACATTGGCAGAAGATAGAGTAGAGGTAGCAGGTACTGAGGGTAAGATCAGGAAAAAATTGATTAAAGACAGCATAGTCATGAAGATGGTAATTTAGCTCATTATGAAGAATTAAATGTTCCGGAGTAAGAGAGAATCGCTTAACGTAGTAAATGGAGGGCTTCAATCCATTTTGGTTTGGCATGAAGAGTTTACTGGGATCAAGGACGGGCTCCTGGTGAGAAAAGGGAGTCTATTTTTGAAATAAATCAAACATGAATCAAAATAACAGATTAGATCCAGGACCGTACAGAAGCATCCTATGCAACCTGATGGTTCTCTCATGTGCATATTGAGGCCAATGGTAGGCTAACTGATGGCTCTCTGATGTTCACATTGTAGCCAATGGTAGGTTTCCTCCCTAGTCCCGAGTGCAACCTGATGGCTCTCTCTGATGTCCACATTGAGGCCAATGTTAGGCTACTGAGATAGATCAAAATTATGTTAGCTTTTGCGCCAGGTATGATCTTTGTGGTGGCTGTTGTAGGAAGCCAAGAAACTCCGGATATCAACTCCTGAAATAAAGGTAAACGCACTTGAAATCCTGCCGTCAGTGCTTGAAATAAAGCTTCTTCAGTGAACCTTGTTCACTCTGCCATAATAAAATTTGTTATGACTTAATCATGTTTGCTATACCGATCTCTATTGTCAGAAATGCAATGTGGTTTGGGATTCGGTTGGAAATTTTCATAAGCTGTATTGGTGGTCCTGTTTTTTGTTTTTTTGGTGGTCCTGTTTGTGTGCTGAATTTTTGCACGAATATTTTCTGGAGTAATTGTTATTTTTTGTTTTTTGAGTATTTTGTTGTGGTTGCTATTTTAAGGGGCCTTTGAAGGAATGCCAACCTTCTGCTTCGTACTGAACTGAATGGTTGTAATTTTCTTTCCCATTAGAAATTCCACTCATGGAGGTGCGTATTATTGCAGAAATACAGAAATTAAGGGAGATAGGGACAGAACCTGTGTCACTTTTTGACGGTTCAACTGAGGAAACTGCTTTACCTTCAGAATTTGCCTCTGGAGATTCAAGCATCAACGAGGCATGCGCATCTGATCCGTTGCACTCTGGAGAGAGAACACAAAATTCTTCTGAGATCTTGGAAACCCAGGTTGTAAGCTTAAAACAGAACATGAATCTATTGGAAAACAAGCTTGAAGAGGCAAACGCTGAGCTCAAAGTGAAGGAAGCCAAGGTTATTGAACTTGAATGTGCACTAAAGAGTAATGAATCACCAATTGAGAAAATAGAGTCGCTTCAAAAAAACCATAATGAGATGGAGGCTGAACTTGAGGGCCTCTTCAAGCAAAAGATTGAAGCTGAGATCGAGTATCTGGCAATATCGAGAACAATCAAAAATTTGAAAGTTGATGCAGCGGATCACTTTGCACTCTTCGAAGAACAGAAGACACTAGCTTCAGAGCAAGCTCAGGTGTTGAATGAGCTCGGAGATGTAGAAAGCAAGGCTGTAAAGCTAAAGAGACAAGCTGAAAATTTGGAGACAAAATATGAAGATGTGGTGGTGACTGAGGAGGTTTTGAGGCTACAGAATAGGGTATATCATCTTACTTCTTGCCTTTTCATGCAGTTGATACTTCTAGTTTTAGTCTTTGTGTTTTTGCTCTTGCAGTTATCACCCCATTACGAAGGGGTTGTACCCACCTAAATTTTGTGAACAGTTCAGCTTTTAGTATTATTCCATCCTAAATGGAATGTTTTAAAGTGACATTTTATTTCTTTTTCGAAGTTGAGTAATAGATTAGACGTATCACATTTCTCTTAAATCATAGCTTTTGTGATTTTTGTATTGTGTATTTTTTGCATGTACTCTCTGTTGTGTTTGAAGATGTCACCTGTTAACCGTTGTTTGTAATATTTCGACTATTGAATTTTGTTTTGGAATTTGGATCAACGATTGTATAGGGATTAGGGAGTACCTGTGAAAGATTTTATGAACAGGAAAAAGATAAGAGAAAAAGTTCTTTCCGGATCAACCGGACAAGGGGGCTGTAAGGACAGTCCCGTGTGGGCCCCATTCGTGCATTTTTTTTGGAAAATTCGAATCATGTATCTTGTAGGGCCCGCAAAATAATGTGTGTACGCAAAAAATTAGCTTGTCCGGACATCGATAAGTATGTCAAAAGTTGAGTTTTTATACGGAAAATGGACGACCGTAATCTGTCAACTGTTTTTAAAGTTAAACTGTTCATAGTCGTCCATTTTTCCGTGTAAAAGCTCAACTTTTGACATATCTATCGATGTTCAGACAAGCTGATTTTTTTTTGCGTAGATACATTATTTTGCGGACCCTACAAGATGCACGGTTCGGATTTTTTTCAAAAAAAACATGCGAAGGGGGCCCACACTTGTCTGGTTGATCCGGAGAAAACTTATTCTCAAAAGATAATTGCAGTTGTAAGAATTTATAACCACGGAGCTAGGGGCTTGAGGATAAATTTTCCACGGATAGATCGTTAGGGGTTCCTCGTACTTTGTACTCTTTTTATTAGTCCAACAAAAACGTATATTCATCTTTGATCTTTACTTAGTTAGGCCTCGGAAAAGTCAGGGCCGGCTGCGCCCTTCTCTTATATTTTTGGTGATGAAGAGGTCACCTTTTAGGCTTTGTTTGAATATGGGATTTTGTCAAGAGAAATGAAACTGCTCATATATTTTTTGTGCTTAGTGTCTCTCAGCTACGTTTGATGATAAATAATTTTAAGAGGAAAACTGGAAAAGAAAATAATAAAATTCGTTTCTTCTTTTTTTATTTATTTCCACCTTTGGGAGAAAAGGAAAAAGTTTAAAGGGGAAATAAGTTGCAAGGTTATTTTCCTCGATTCACCCAAACTTTCCTTTGATTTTCTTTCTTCTTCTGTTCTTTTGTTATTCTATGGCACCTCATAAAGCTCTATCTCTTTTTCTTCTATAAAAAAACAAAACAAGAAAAGCTGTTTCCTTCCCTCTTTCCTCCTTTTTCTTTGCATAGCCAAACATAGAAAAGCAACTGTTGTCTGTAGGCCCTATTCAGCTAAGGTTCTTATTTTTTAAGCACTTATTTTTTGCTTTACGAAACAAGTTATTCTCTCATAATATATCACCTTTAATAAAAAATCAAACTTGAATAGAGTTGGGAGTAATCTGTTGCATGAGAATTATCCTACCGAAATTTCATGATGCAAAATCCTAGGAAGAGATTTTGAGGAATCAGATTACAATCTCATATCCCCACAATTTCGGTAATTAGATTATTGCCCCACATAAATAAATAAAAAAATCCTTCTCTCTGCATATACCGTTCGGAGAACACAAGCAAAAATCAATCGCACCATTTTTGACAAAATATTGAGTTTTGGGACGTAAGAAATTGAATATCTAGTGGGTAGGGGAGAGAAAATTATAGTGTCAAAGGATAAAACAAACTCATTTTAGACAAAATGGGAAGAAAACGGTGGCTTTGTTCACTTAGGGTTTCCGTTAGCACAATTTTCAATAAATTTTCTCTCCACTTGTTATTCGTGTCTCTCTGCCCCTTTCCACATATTACTCCAAAGCCTCCTACAAAACCTTTACCACACAATCTCGTTGGGTGACATCAAATGAGAAAGATACTTGAAGATTAACCATATATACAAGTAATGATGTAAATGTAAAGACCGGTAAAGTTGAAGTGGTAATTACTCAACAGTGAGCTCCTGTCCTAGCTGGTAACTCCGGTCTTTCTCATGTGGGAGGCCAAGGTTCGAGCCCCGTCGTGGGCGTTTGTGATTTAGGACTATGGATAACTTCTGAAATCTTTTTATGAACTAATCTATTAACACCCCGTTAATTCCGGCCAACGTACGCAATATTAGCAAAAAAAGAAGTGGTAATAGTACTGCTCTTTTGAAAATGGAAGTAAAGCAAATGGGTGAGAAAGGTATAGTACTGCTCTTTTGAAAATGGAAGTAAAGCAAATGGGTGAGAAAGGTTGTACCATGTAATTAAAAGCAAAATAATTTCATATGTACTACTTAAATAGAGTTGCTTTCATTTGGTCACGAGAATGCATCAAGAAAACAGTTGAGCTTTCCAACTCTTTCACATCACAGCTATAACAAGCAGCTGTGGTATGTGTTTTTGTCTTGCCTACCACTCCCCCTCCCCCCTGCTCCTCTCTCCTACTATGATAGCATATATAAAATATACGAATTTAATAAATTTATTTAGCAAACACAACATTCATCTAATAGATCCCAATTGATTTTTTTAATAACCGAGAGCAAGAAGCTAAATTCTTCCATAACATACAAGCGGGGTTGCGCGCAAGCCAATGTGTTTTTTTTCACTTAATTCAAGAAGAAAAAATGGGCAAGAAATGTCGAGCCCCGAGCTTGTGGTCCTCCTTTGAGTGTGGGTTCTCAAGCCCTCCGATCTGTTAGGATACCTCAACTGTGACATGATCATCAGGTTAAGATCAAGCTAAATCATAAAAAGCGAGAAGCTGTGTCGTGGGGCACTGACACTAGGTCTTGTGCACTAAATAATTGGCTGATGGCTGAAGACACTAGGTCTTGTGCACTAAAAATAATTGGCACAAGTCAAGAAGTAAAGACCCAACTAACAATTGTCCTCAGGTAACTAGTATTTGTTTAGGTTGACTTATGGTCTTTCCCATTTCCTGGTATATCATTTAGTATTAGTATTGGAAGATAATTCTATACCCATGTCATTGTCTATTCACCAGACCTTTTCAATAGACCCCACATGTAGTTTCTTTGGAGGAATATGCACCAACTACCAACTTCCTGAACTCTTCTACAAAGGACCTTTTGCAGGAGTTTCCTGTTTTTAACCCTTTTACATTTCTGAGTAGAAGTAGTAATTAATAAGAAAAAGAGGTGATACTTGCAAGGAAACCTTCAAGGGTGAGGCTTATGCAAATGGAGGGGTTTCTTGACTTTGCCCCATCCTTTTTTCCTTCTTAGCCAGGTGACAGTCTCTGTTCTGGACCCCTCCACTACCCACTTTTACTTCTATATTTTCCTGGTGTCACATCCCTCCACTAAATTCATCAAAACCAACAAAAGAAATGGGAACATTGAAGTGAGTATCTGTTGCGGTTTAAATTCTCATAAAATATTTTTAGAAAAATTGAAGTAAAAAGCATCAAAATGGAACTCCTAGAGTGTCATATTTTTCCGACCCTAAATCATATAACAAACTCATGAGGGAAAATTCTTAAAAGAAAAAACAAACTAGAAATGACATTAAACTAGAGAACAAAGCTCTCAACAGTCAGAAAACTCTCTAAGCCCACATTCATCAATACCAGAGCTCTCAACAGTCCTTGCTACTCACATTATAAGAAGAAAAAGAATTCTGCAAAAGGCCTCAGTTACAAAAAACCATATTGTATATGCAGCTTCTTTAGATCATCAAATCCTACCAAAGAAACAAACAAAAGACCTTTTGGAACTTCCCTTCACAGGGACCATCATGATTTCCATGAACAAAATATTATCACAAAAAGACAGTACCCTATTAGGGGGAAAACAAGAAAGAACCAAGATGGTTCATCTATGCAATTGTGTATCCACTACTCTTCACTGGATCGTTTGGCTTCCTTGTCTCAATGCACTTCAATCATGCAATTGTACCTCGATAGTCGCATTTTCGAGATTTTTGCATCATCAGACTAAGAAAGAATTTGAATGAAATATGAACATGCCTAAAATTTTCAGGAACTGACCTCTCAGTGAACTAAAGTTCCAAGTCCTACAAGCTGCAAGAGACTGGCGAAATTCAACTAAGCTAAGAACTGAGCTACTGAGAGTTATATGAGGAAGAAGCATGACCATAACCAGCTGCCGCATGATGTTCAGACTCAACCTCCTCCTCCATGGCAGGGACTTCATTGAGATCAAACCCTAGAATTTTCCGACCCGTATGACTTGCCTCACCAGGTGACCCGACTTGACTTGGCGGGGCCTCAAGTGGGCCACTCCAGTGGCACCTCTTGTGGCCCCCAAGAGCCTGGCCAGTGGGAAAATTCTTGTTACATATCTTGCATTGGTGGGTAGGACTCTCTGCCACCACCTTTAAACCACCACCTCCACCGCTACCGCCACCTTCTTCATTCTCCTTCAACTCATCGACTCCGGTTGCAGGAGGATGATTGGGAACATGGATATCATTATCCTCGTGATGAATGCTCCTGACTTTGTTGTGACTTGATCTGTGGCCACCCAATGCCTGGTGAGTTGGGAAACACTTATCACAAGTGCTGCATTTGTACACTGGGCTTGGCTTATCAACACCAGGACTGCCCAAATCTCTCAACTTCAGCTTCTTCCTCTTCTTCTTACTCTTCATCTGACCACTGCCCTTGTAATTCACAATCAGATTTCCACTGGGTATACTGTAATCTGAGTTTTGGCTCTCAGTTTCATCATCTTCTACAAATTTCTCACAATCTTGAATATCACCCAGCTCAATAGCCTTTCCTTTGCCCTTCTCCAGATTCTTGTTACCTTCAGGGGACCCACTTAATTCCTCAATTTTCAGTTTCTTCACAGGATGATCATAACCCACATTGTATCCACCCAATGACTCCTCAATTCCTCTCTTCTTCGATTCAAACACCTCCATTTCGGTTAAATTCCCGTTTCCACCCTCGTGATCATCAACCCTGTTTTCACGAGTCGGACTTAAACCCGAATCGAAAGGATCGCCGTGAGCTAGCTTCATGAGATATTGTACGGCCTCGTGTAACCGCTCCTCCTCCGCGGGCGGATCATCAGCGATTAGGGCTTTCCGGCCGCGCTTGGCGGTGGAAGACCAACCCCTCAAAGACTCAGCCAAGTCAATCTGGTCGGAAACAGAGGACGCCGGAGAGCTGTTCTTGGCCACCGCCGGGGCTGGAGCCGGAGGTGGTTGCGGTGGTTGGATACCCCTCCATTCTCTCTCTGGATGACACCTCATGTGGCCGAATAACGACTTCATTGACGGGAAGTTCTTCCCGCAGAGGGAACAGATTGCTCTGTTTCCAGCATGGGCACTATCGTCATTGTGCTTCATCTGTTGCTCCTCTTTGTTGGCTTGGACGTGAACTCTCATGTGACCCCCCAATGCTTTGCCGGAGCTAAACCCTTTGTTGCACACGTGACACACCCGTGGCTCGTCGTTCTTCTGCGGCCCAATCTGTGGCCCAATTCCCAAATCCCCTTGTTCTTGATCTTGTTCTTGTTGTTTGATTTTGTGAAACTTGAGCTTTACCCTGAGTTTCTGATTGGGTTTCTTGAATGGTGGGAGGTGGGTTTGTTCTTGATCATTATCGTCCATTGTAGAAGAAAGGATCGAAAACGAAGAACGACCTCAGCTCATGAAGATGTGTGTATGTGGGGGGTTTTGTGCGTATGTGAAAAGAGCTAATGATCTTGCGAGTAGTAAGCTAAAAAAGACTGATGAGAGAGAAAAAAGACTAAGGGAGTGGGGAGAGAAACATTCGGATCAAGATTGAGGCGGTTCCGTAGCTCAAAAGGAACCAAGCAGGAGAAGGAAACTAGGGAAATATAGAAAGAGAATATGAACGAAAATTCACAAAACCCAGCTCGGAAAATCAGCTATACTCCAAAAACCCAAAAGCGTCATGCGACCAATCAGAATATGAGAGTGTTTAAAATCAACACAGATCGTCAAATCAAGAAAAGAAGCTGGAAAAAGAAGAGAGAGAAATTGTGAGAAGAAGAAGAAGAAGATCAAAGGAAGCTCAAGGGGTGGGGAGGGTCTTTGTTTCTTAACTGCTAGTGTGTGGAAATTGACTGTCACGTTCTTCGACCCTTTGCCTCTTATTCCGGTTTCTCAGAGACTCTCTCTCTCTCTCCCCCTCTCTCTCTCTCCCCCTCAAACTCCCAAAAATAAGCTACGACTTCACACTTTTGAATTGAATACAATGGCCACCAAAACGGAAGGATATGCCAGTGCTAGTAAGGAAGGACTTTGAAAAAGATTTCCTCTATGTGGAAAAAGGAAAGGATTTTCCTCTTCCTTTTCTAACTTTTCTTTTGATAACCAATTAAAAAATCAAAAATTCTAGGAACACAACATTTGGTCACAATTCCGAACACAAACTATACATCTGGAATCGTTCGATTCATGTGAACCTTTCGATGATGTGTGAGGGTTCACATGTATCGAACGGCTCTAGATGTTGCTGTATTTTAAAGTTGCGTTTTTATGCTACTAAAAAGTACTTAGTGATTTTTTACTTGAGAATTAGGGTAAGGAGAGTGGACGACCTTTATGGATAGCCCTCGTCACCTACCCGAAAATCTCTCTGTGTAATTAGTCCTGTAATTAGCCATTAGATTTCCATATGCATTTCCAAAATAAAAGATTGTTCCACAATTTCACACAGTTTTATTTGATCAACGAATTTTTTCATAAAATTATAATTATTATCAAGGAAACCCATAAAAATTGTCAAGTCTTCAACTTGGAAATTAGTGCTTATCTTATCTCTATCTACAAGGCGTAACTATTTTTCTACACGGTAATATTCTCTTTTGGGTCCATTTTATTAAGGCGTGTATTGTCATTATACATATGTTACTTTTTTTTTTATGATTACGCCTTAATCAATGATCGTGATTTGCTCTGAAATTTGTTCATTAAGATCCATTATACTAGTTTTAAGTTATATATGGCATTGTGGTTTGTTTTCAGATTCATTCCGTTAAGGCATGAGTTGTCATTATACATGTGGTAATTGACGTAGATTGTTAATCCACGGTCACGATCCGCCCTGGAATTTGTTTATTAGAAACCATTATACCAGCTCAGTTATGGCGTTGTGCATTAATTATATTCGATAACACCGCAATTAATTGCCTCTTAATATCGTAGTTACTGTACTTCCTTCCACACGGTTTTGAACTTGGTTTTGCTCAACTCGTTTACATTCTCACCGTGAAACCGTGATGCATGTGAATTAGAAGGAAATTAGAAAATGAGAGGATATTTAAGTGAGGGGAACATGGTTCCACCCTGCGCAGCACTGTCACTATTGTTGAACAGTGGGATCAAATACCTACATAATATTTCACTTTTTAGGAAATAAAATAATTTTAGTCCCTTTTTTTGGGATATTTTATAGAAATCTCTGGGTCAAAAATAGTTTGATTTCAATGTAAAAAGAGGTAAAGAAAATCTCTGCCACTTCTTAAATACATCATCTAGATGTATCCTACTGTTATATCTCCAAAGTTACGATAATACTAATTGGTTTCAAACTTTAAACCAACTCTCGAAAATAAGGGAAGGCATTGCATGATTTAATTCTTTATAGGGGGGGGCACACGTTTTTTTTTTTTTTTTTTTTCATTATTCGAATCAAGTACTTGCTTATTCATGAAGTTGAGCTTGGAAAATTGATGAACATAATTCCAAATATTTTCAAGTTTTGCTTGTTTGTACAATGAACTGATTCCAAACAAGTTTTTAACGAACCGAACGCGAGTCGAATCAATTAAGATTGAGTAGTATTAATTTGGCAAACACAACTCAAGCTGGAGACGAATTCTCTCAAATGAGTAGAGAGTAAATTACAAACTACTCTTGAGACGAAAGAGGCAGAACCAGCAAACATATTTGTAGCCAAGAAATGGACCTAAATAAGGGTGGCCACGATTAACCACCGCCTCAAGTTTCGGGAAATTTCCATTTCTACTATTTTCTTGAATATTTGAAATTCTTTTGGTTCACCGGCCACTCCCAGTATCTTTTGAAAACTACCTAAAATCATTGAGGAAAGCTAGGTAGGATGTTACATTTTTTTTTTTTTTGGGTGTATGTTATGCGTAATTTTAGTGCATATATTTTACATTTGTTTTCGGTTATAATTAAGTTGGGAAACAAGTGCACCTTGAAAGGCTATGATAGTTTTGGACGACAATACGCATATCTTTTGTGCCTGTTACAAGTGTTTTTGGTGTATGGTACGCATATTTTTTGACTTACTATATTTTATCTTGCGAACAATGGTGTACCGCACACCCCAAATTAATTAGTTACGCATTTTTTTCCAATGTGATTTACCTATTTTTTTGGGTAACCAAAATTCTTTTCACAATTTTTTTTAAAGATGTATATCATGCATTCATCGTCCCTATGAATCGGCATGTGGAATTAGCGGTATCCATTGAGTATCTCCAAATATTCATGTCTATCTGGTGTTTTTTTTTTTTTAGTAATACAGGGTGTCCCGCATCATTCACGTCCATTTGTTTATGTAACATGGCTCAAGATTTCAGCATAATTTGGTATTTTAAACGATGGTGCGACAGTAAATACATCTAAAGGCAAATGAAAACAAAGCAATCCCTAACCGTGTTACTAACATTTAACACCGCACAAAAGGGATCAAACCCAAGTTAATAGGAATTGGGGAGGGTGCTACGCAGTGGTGTGCACAACACGGTGCACCGTGCTGCGCACTTTTTAAGCCGTCGGATCACGTATCTGACGGCTTGGATCTCATTTCGACAATGAACAGCTCTCGATCGTTGGTTACCGAGATGAGATCCGAGCTATTAGATACATGATCCGACGGCTCGGAGGTACGTAACACGGTGCTAGGCACCTCACTGCAACCAACCCGAATTAAGTCCAGTTAATAGAACGATATTTCCATCTTTCTTTCTTTCTTTCCACGCCCTCAACAAAATACGATGATGTAATTGCAGGCGTAATTGCAGGAGTATATCCTTTGACCAATTTATTGTCTTTTGCTTTGAGAAATGGCATTTCGATTTATGAAATTTCAATCTTTATATTCCACGTACATGCAGGAGTCCGATTTTGTTCACATTACCCTCCCTCTTATAGGTTGAAACAGTGTAAGTCTCACCCATGCAATAAACTTTGTGATAAGCACGACATCACCTTGTGGTAAGATCTATACCATTTCAACCGATAGAAACTAGGAAGGAGGGTGATCCAAACTGAACTCTACATGCGGATCCTTAATTTTATTTTTATTTTTTTGAGGCGCATGTCTTGATAAGCATGACATAAATTTGCAAATAAAATGATTTATTTTGTGCAGGATTTTCAAAGACATGCATGCATGCACCCTCGTTATTGCTGCTTCTTCGATCTCACTTTATTTTCCCCTCAATTTCAATTGAACATGTAATTAGCTATTACTACTATGTTGAGATGCGTTCCTTTCTTTCTTGAAAATCCATATTTTATGTGAGAGAGAGAGAGAGAGAGAGAGAGAGAGAGAGAGAATTTGCTCTGGCCTTTTAAAATTGTAAATTAAATTCGATATACTACTCTGGGCCCAGATTAAGGGAGATTAAAAGGTGCCTAATATCAGGATCAATTCCTCTCCATACCTCCGAGCCAATGCCGATATTATGAATTGTTCATCCCGTAGAATCCACAGTTATTTACGTCTGTGGAAAAAATCAAATTCATTGGACATTTATATAAATTTATAAACAAACTGTATTTTTGTTTCACAAAATGGAAAGCTACGTGACTATAAAGTTAAATTGTCCAATGTTTGCAACAAAATGTGATTTGTTTACACATTTATAAGTGTGATGATTATGATTTTTTTTCCTACGCGTAGCAAACTGCGAGTTTTCCAAGGTGAACAGTTCCGACTCTTAGTGTCAATCGGCTTAGGGGTGAGAGCCAGTATGCTGGGGTATGGAGAGAAATTGATCTCCACATACTTTTTATATTCGGTAAAACAAGAATTGTATCGAAAACGAGGGTATACTAGAAAGATGATCACTAGCAAAAATAAATTCATCGACTGAAGGCGGGGGTGATAGTGGAGTACTGGTGGTTGTTGGGCGGAAGGAAGTTGAAGGAGGTGACCGGAGGCGATTGCTGGCAGCCGAAGGTGTGTTATGAGAGGCTGGAAAGAATAAAAAAATTGTTTTGGTATAAAAACAAAACCTCTTTTTCTGTTTTCAACGAATATTAATGAAAAATATTACTAGTATTTAAGTCTTAAAAACACCTGAGAACATGGTTTTTGCTTCAGTTTTTAGAAGAGTCGGGTGAATCGGCATACCTTATTTTTTCCTTTTTACTAGAAAACGCAACTTACATTGATAAAATCATATGCAAAATTGCCTGGCCCATAGGCATAAGAAACAACAGATACAACAAAGGACCCCGTAGGTCCGAACAAAATACAAGAAAACAGAAAGAAAATATGCAAAAACACCATTTGTCAGATAGGAAAGTTAACCTATATTTTACATGAATTTCCCCGTTAAAAACTCCCATAAAGGGACTAATTTGTCTGTTGGAACTCCAAAGTAACAGAGAAATAAGACTGAAAACAACAACACAACACAGTACAAGCAAGGAACGAGAGGAGAAGGTTGATGATGTTCAGAGAAATATGTGGCCAAAATTAACCTAAAGACGTCTAAACTATTGAGCATTTGAATTGTTGGAAGATCTGTACTCCAACATTTCGCTCCTGTATCTCTCCTTGTCTCTCATCCCTTGGTCCTGATAAACCTACAATGCAACACCAGATATCACAAAAAGTTGCCGAAAAATAGTGAGAATTACCGTGCTGTGTGTCGGTTGTTAAGCATCAGCTTCCTAGATATTTGTGAAGAAACACTTAACAGGAAATGGACTAGTAGCCCCGTAAAATCATAGAGATACTGAGTGAGTTCAAATTAAGAAGCAAGTACTATCTGGTAATAAAGCTGTTGAAGCAATCAGCTGAACTCTCTACGCATGAGAGTTTCGATGGGAGGGGAGATGGTTCTTAATCAATTTGACAAAACTAGATGCAAACACTATAGGGAATAGCTGTAGAATTAATTAGGAAAAAAATAGATCAAACAAAGCGAAATAAAACCCACCCAAAATGCAAACCTGTCTAGGACAGGTTTTGATAAGGGAAAAGAAAATATGTTGGCTTTTCCTGAAAATATATCCACTGAGAACCAAAAAGGGGGATGAAAAGGGTAATTTTGGATACACAACCGAAACATGTTTCCGTTTCAAGTTATAAGAAATCTCAGAATGCCCAAACAAGAAACTTTGCACATTCAAAGTTTTGACAAGGAAAAGAAAACATCACAAAAAACATATACTCCTACACAACCAAAAGAAAAGGACACTTTGGAAAAAGGGTCGGGTCCGGTGTTGTTTTTGAACTCTTGCAAGAGTTAGTTCTCTTCTTCTTCTTGATGTTATTTTCTGCACTCTATTATTGCTACTGTTCACTGCACCAGAACGGACCCAAAACAGCCCCATAAATCCTTCTGTTTTCTTCTCAAAACCCTACTTTCCCTATACTCTTTTTCCACTCTTCTAGCCACAAAAATCCAGTAAATCCAACCCCCGAAGCCTGCTTTTTGCTACTGCCAGAATATCCATTCTGGGCACACTACTTGAAGGAGAGTTATCCCCTACTCATCCTACACCACCGTCTCTCATAGCACGTGGCCCACCTTGTGAGGGAGGACTGTAAATGCAACAATAAAGACTGCAGATTTACCAATCTCCCTTCTACTACGAATTTTACGGGATTCAGTAGGCCAATGACATCAGAAAATTTCACTCACAAAATTAGGGCTGTAGAATATAATGATGAAATGTGTATATGGTACCTGTTTTTCAGCATCTGTGAGCCTGTTCCATAAATCTCCAATTTTCTTGGTGATCTCTTTTTCTTGCCCATGGTACAAAGGTTTGAGCCTGTTGTAATTCTCCGCAAAGAAAAAGTTGTAACCACTCCTATTTGATTTGGGCCTGGAGGGATCCTTAAATGTCAGCTGGTAACTCTTGGGGTTCTGATGAGGAGGCTCAGCTGAAGCATTAGAATTCTGAGACACATGTGGGGGCAAAGAAGTATGATAAAGGACACCTTTCAGCTTCTCGGAACCCAAATTGACAGTTATCAGATACCCATTGTCAAATTTTGCATCAATGGTTCCAGTGACAGAACTCCCAGGCTCCACAATGAAATTCACTGTATAAGAGACACACAAAAAAAAAAACTTGTTACAATTAAACATGATAAGCTTATCAAACCATTGCTGCCCCAGATGTTACAACTGAAGCAGAACATAAGAGGGTAATAAAGGGCTTATTTCTCATTATAGAGATAACAAATGAACACAATAGAAACGATGGCGGTAACAACAGCAGTTTCAGCAATCTTGTGTGATTTTAAATTGAAGTCAATGTAAAGGGAAATTCCGAAATTGAGATACCATGGTGAAAGTGAAACTACATGGTCAAATAATCGGTGAACTGAAGTGTTAGTCACATCAATGCTGACCTGCCAATTGATTCATAGTGGTGCCCTCCTCAAATAAATGTGAGGCTGGTGATCCATTCTCGGGACTCCTGCTTGCAGGATCTGTGGGATAGAATAAACAGAAATATCGCTATATGAGTCTGCAAGAAACTTAAAACAACATAAATAATATGTAAGGCTCAAATTTGGCATACCATCCAGTGGAATAGAAGGGATTTCTTTCCGGAAGAAATAAACCTGCTCAAAATGATAGAGCAACGATAGATAGTACTTCCGTACGACAAATGATGCACTTGTTATTGTTGACGGGAAATTTAAGGCTGCAATCACTTCCTTCCATTTACGATCTCTGATAACCTGCAATAAGTTCAAAGGAAAACATTGGCATTATAAATACTCAAAAACAGGGTGAAACAAGCACACATAGGAAAACTAAACGTATATACGGTCTTTGGTTGACCTGGCAGCATACAGACATGCCGTAAAGGAAGCTCCCAGGGTAACTACTCCTAAGCATATCTTGAGTGTGGACAGATTTAGAACTTACTGACTTGATGCTGATAAAGGGGTTTGTAGGTATATAAAATCACATGAAACAAATTGAGAATAGCCCCAGATGTATCTATGGAAAATATGAATGATGAAGCTAGAACTTTATATCCGGTCACGTTCCCCAGATCTTCAACTCAGCCGTCCTCCTTGTAAATATGACATAAAAGATACCGGAACTCTTCCCAATGCCGGAAAACCATCGAGAATCTCAAGTTCAAACAAAGAAATGTGTTTCCACTCCTCGTGGATAATTTGCACAAAATCAAAGGACATGCAACCAAATCAATATCCAAGATATAGAAGTTGAGGCGGCATAACATTTGATCTATAAAAACACACCCCAATAAACTTTAAAAAGAATCCAAGCAAAAGCTTTTGATGCAAAATCAAGTAGGTTTTCAAGATTCCCAAATAATAGGCACTCGTCTCACCACCAAATTTAGCAAACTCGTACATTTAGGACACAAGACCTGATATAAATGCTAAAGTTCCAAATTTCCCAATGTACCAAAGTGTTTAATGCTGATAGAGAAAATACCCTCATCTGTAATATCTGAGCTAATGAAAAATTTATCATAGAATCTCATAGAACTCTTAGTGGATCGAGATATTTTCTTCCACTGTTACAGGAAAGGGCACAGACACATGCCTGTACTGTACCATCCTCGGCTTGTAAGATTTCAGCTTTCTACAACCATAATCTTTAGGTGTAAATGAATCACGGACTGATATCAAACGTGTCATCAGTCATCACAACTAACCACCCAATAAGGATTCTTGGACTTGGAGTTAAATTACAGGAGTGATGATAACACGTACCTTTTCAATGCCACCTCGAGATGTGACTTCTAGAAACAGACGATGCAGATCTAGAGCCCTCCCTCCAATAGTAGGAACCCTGAGAGAACATAAACATGAGGAACTTAAATCATGACCTTCACTTAATCACTCCCTTCTTATATATATCCGGCTTACCCCTTCTTCTTGCAGGCATGGCGGAGAGGACATGTACAGGTTAGTATTATGCAGCACAACAGAAATTAATATTTAAGACCGTGACAAGAGCCAAAAAGAGCATGATAAGACCAATGCATATGGTCATTTGGCCATATTTATGCCCCTCCCCTGGACCACAAGGCAACAACTTCCCATAGGTCAACCCACTCTTATCCAATCACTTAAAGAGGAATTCTTTATAAGGAAAGTGGAAATGTCCCAGTTTTCTTAACATCCCAGTCTTCTCGTATGATAGGGACAACTGTTGATGCCATGAGCTATACTCCGTGCTGAGATCTCTCAAAGAACTTTCATGCTTATTGTTAGGACCATGGGTCATGGTCTCTTTGTGTTGGCAACTTGGCGAATTCCACAACAAAACACACATTTAATTGTATCCCTATTTATCGAGTTGTAATTTATTTATTTATTTATTTCTAGAGTGTCTGTTTAGGAAGTGGAAGGATATCAAACATTATGTAATTTAGTGTGGTAGAGACTGTTTAGGAAATTGGCTTGGAAGAAAATCCATATCAGGAAAAGGAAAGATTGTCAAGGCAATATGGGATGGTGAAATCACGTGTGTATGGCAAGATGGAAATGGAAGCAATCAAGTGAATTGTATCAAGGGAATCAAGGGGATCTCAAATCTATGGGATGCAAATAAGGGAACTGTATCAGTTGTGATTGCTCGAGAAAACTCCGAACAAGCCCTTGCCGTTGCTTGAGCAACTTGACAGCTCTATCTCTACCTATTTATATACGGTTTAGTCATTTTTTTAAGACGACCGAATATATGAGTGCAGCTCCTCTCTTGCTCCCAAACTGAGAAATACCTAAGGGAGATTTTATTTGTCTTTTGGAGTAAACATATGATTCGTTGATCATTAGACTTTCAGAATAACTCCAACAGCTCTTTTCAAACTCTGATTCTATTGAGTGATTTGTTCTTCCGGTGGATTCTGGAAGTATCTGGGAAGGCTTGAGCGATTCAAGGCAGCGGCGATCAAGCACTGGGTGCAGTGAACGAGTGATTCGGCAATCAACCTTAGTCAACCGAGAGCGATTCTAGGTCGTAAGTATAGGTTTGTTTGTAACCGTACAATGAGTTATAGTGCATGATTTCCTTCCCGTGGTTTTTTACCCGTTCAAGGGGTTTTCCATGTATATCCTTGTGTTCAATATTGTTCATCGTTTATCGCTATTAAATTCCTATTATTTTGCTTGTTTAAGTATTTAGATAGCAAAAAAGGGATTTTCACTTATCGCCAGAGGTCATTTAGGAATACAGAGGCCAAGCAGGCGGTCCCGTCTCACGTGGGTCAGAACTAGAACACGCCACGTTTTAATTGGAAGGAACGAACCATGGAGCCAGGTAATGGTCATACATTGGCTATTAATTTTGCACCTCTATAAGGGAATGTATTTTTCCAACATCACCTTATTGAGACAGTTCGGTAAACTGAGTCACCTGACTCCAACTACATCAGGGAAATGCCCTTCTCACGATATCTTACACAATTCCTAAGGAACAGCCGAACAGACATTTCTTGCTGTAGGGAAAGATAATAAATACAGTTATTTTACGATTCTCAGATGTTAATGGATAGCCTTTAACTGGTTGTGCCAAACAATAGAATGTAGAAGATCCAGAAATCACAGTACCACAAAGGGATGAATGTAGCATCCGAAATGCATCACGACGAACATAATTCGAATTGCAAACCACATTAACCTATTCCGTTGTGCTCCGCTCCTGTTGTTATCTTCTGTGGCATCTATGTACCGTGCAATGACCTTGTGAGTGAAATATATTGAGAATATAACACAATCTATTTTCCTGTGTCCAAGGGCTTAGTGCAGGGAAGCAACTGTAGCAAGTCATAGAGATGATTATACTCACTGGAAAAACTTACAACTAGCTTTTAGAAAAGGCAACTCTGATCTCAATATTGTATTTTGAAGATATTAGCAAGAAGATATTTTCTCCAGTAACAGCATTATGAGTCGAAAATTTATGCACATCTCTACAATAGAAACAAAGTTGGTATTAAAAACGTCGATACTAAGTGAGAGTCGAGAGATATCACCGCACCACTAATGACTTATACAATTTAGGAAATTTCTTTTTCAGCGTAAGGGATCATAACTAACATCAGTTCAAAGTCTCTAACTTTACCAAGGGTCTTTCTGAAATGAGAAAGACAAAACAATTCGTACCCTCTGTACACTTGTACTCGTACACATTCACATGTTTCTACACATTTTTCACCAATACGCTTTTTACAGATAAATCAAGATTAGACAAATCCTTTCATCAATCCCTCGGCCATTTCATTGTTTGGCGGAAATATATAATTTCTCTCTATTATGGTTGCAACAAAATCTTACACAGGTGCAAATTCAGACATTTCCACAGAGATGCACCTCACACTGGATCAATTACTCTAGTTACGCACGCGAAAAATGTGTTGGAACAATTTGGGAACAACCCATATCTACCTGAAATCATACCCAATAATTACACCCCGCAGATGATCAATCATCAAACAAGAACTTGAAAACCCAGAACAAATAAAAAAGAGCAAATAAAAAAACCCACAACTTACTTCAACCTGGTACCGAATGATTCGTGAAAACCCTTGAGCTTTTCGTTGAAAACGAATGGGTTTTGAGCGATTTCTTCATACTCAGCTTCAGCAGGAGGATAAGACTTCTTGTATTCGTGATTAGAGGAGTTGGGTTGCCCTTCTGTGCCCTCGCCCTGTAATGGATAGACTGTTGTCGGGTCGTTGGACGAAAGGGTCGACATTTTTACTCTAGAGGTAAATCAACAGATTATATATACTTTGATGGTATGATATACTTGTAGATCTATTTATGTAAATAACAGAAGCAGATAACCAATTAACAATACACGGATGAACCCTGTTTCACTCGGAAGGGGCATATAAATTAGAATCTGAAGCTAGATTTTGGGTATAAATCGCTGATAACGATGGAGTTTATTATTATAAGGAAAGATTTGTGATTTTGATTTTATACCATATATGGGTAGTGATTTATAATTCATGGCTGCCGTCAAAATTACCAGTGGGATAAGTTCCGAGAGGAGTTGTAGATGATGGATTGGACGGTCCGGATGGTCTAAAACCTTGTGTAAAATTGATATAGTTTGATTTGCAAACATAGTGACCTTAGGTTTTTGCCTGGATTATATTTCTGTTTTATCCCGAGAGGTGTTCTGGATTATATTTCCAAGAGGTGTTCTGTTGTATGATAGACAGAATCAAAGACACTAAAAATTATTTCGTGAATCTAATGATTTATGAAATTTAGTGTTGATAGGCTTGTCACGTACTCTCTCCGTTTTTTTTAAATGTCCCGGTCCAACTTATTAAGAAAACATCATCATTTACCTTCACTTTCTCTACTTACCCTCTACGGAGACATCGTCATTACACTTTTATTCACTAACTTTTTAAAATGAGATCTACTTTTAGGGACAAAATAGAAAATGTATTAATTTTTATCCACTAACTTTACAAAATAAATAATACTTATTAAGGGACAACTTAAAATAGAACGTTAAACTTTAAAAAGGAGACGAAAGAAGTATGTGCTGAGAAAGGAGCACGAGGCTCGCGCCCAAGTTTGAAGGGGAGGGTTTTCCATTAGATTGGCTACGTAGGTACCGTCATAGTTTTATGTTAAAATCCCTGGTAACTATTGTTTGATTTTTGAAATAAAATTTTTTTGCGTTACAAAAAAATGTAGATAAGCTTGTCTTTTGTTTTAAAAATTAAATTTTGCCTGAATTACTTTAAATCTTAATGTTTGTGTTACCTTTTTGGCCTCCGGAGCATTTTTTTTTTTTTTATCCGAATCACATTTCATTAAAGCCAAAAAAGGCTGATTATAGCTGTAACGCCCCGATTTCTCAAGAAATTTCGGAAGCATTAACCCTAAAATACATTGAATTTTACAAACTATTAGGCCCTTATTTATCCTTATACAAAAATTACAATTTCAAAATAATACAAAAATCTATGTACATTTATTTAACAAAAGCAACTCCAGAGCGCCTCTAGTTTTGACACGAAATTTCAAGCAATGTTGGCCCAGACTCCGTTTCAGGGGTCCCACCTGTATCAACTGCTCCACTGTGGAATCCTGCACACTCTGGCAAATTGAACGCCGAAGCAAACGATTTGCCAGGATACAAACGTATCCTGAGTGATAATTCACTAAGTAGAAATCCTAAAACCCAATACCACAATATGCAGATCAACAATATAATAATTCATAATACACCGAAGGTACAAAATAATAACACATCGTCTTTTTCTTTACTATCCATCATCTTACATGTAATCTAAGGATTCTCTCCGCGAGATCCTTTCCTCCCACATCCACTAACTACAATCGTCTCATGGGTCCACCCTTCCTCTTGCTTGTCCTGCACCAGGGTCCTAGGTGAGCCCATCTAAGTTATGTACCGAGTATGTTCTCACTTAAGACCATAACAGGAGGATCGAGTCATCCCATGACGTATCGTACATTAGGGTCGGACATCCACTACCCCACGCTAATTATAACCGTCTTATGGAACCCATTCTCTTCCTCAAAGAGAAACTTTCCATGACGTATCATACATTAACGTCTCACTAACTATAATCGTCTCATGGGACCCATTCTCTTCCTCGAAGAGAAACTTCCCATGACGTATCATACGTTAACGTCACAACACCGGGCCCCTCAGGTAACCCATTTCAACACAGGGCCCCATAGGTTACCCTTGCCATCACCATGGCTCAAATCACAATCCACACAATCACACTTCCAACACTTTATCAATTTCCATTTACTTAACATCGTCTACATGAGTCACTACTCGTAACCACCCAGGGAATCTATTTGTCCAATCTACAGCCACAACAAAATATTACACGGTTCAACATTTCAACTAAAAGTACTAACAACACATAACCATGCGATAAAATTAATCATGTCATAGAATTAATCATGCGAGTAATAAAATAATATTCAGTCAAACAATTAATTATTACACTTAAAATTAAGTCTATTTCTCTCGTTTAGAAATTTTATAAAACATTTCTACTATTTAAACATTTTCTTTAACTCTCATATTATTTATAAATTTTACAAACAAATTTTTTTTATTTAAAAAATACTTATTGCTAAATTTAGTATTTACTAACTATATTAAATATTAATATGAGATTTTTATAACAACAAAATTATGCGAAGCTATTCTAGTCAATATTTATTAGAGTTAAAGATTAACTAATATATAATCTAAAATATTTCTTGTTTACAATCTAAATAAATTTTTACTTATAAAATATTCTTGTTAATGTTTCATAAATATTTATTTACCCCAATAATTTATTAGACACGTAAACGTCCACTCAAATACAAATTAACAATGCAACATCAATAATAATTTCACAATCAAACACTTGTTAAACGATCATAAATTTTCACAGGGTATAACACTAATCATTCCAGCACAGCTGAACTGAATTTTAATATAAACAGAACTAAAAATAAATTAACAATTTAACAGCAGATCATCATCTTCAATAAACTTTAAATCTAAGTAACTCCATTAAAATGCAAATAAAGGTTTTGGGTTTTCGGAAAACTACCTCAAACGCGATTCTAAGTTCGGATAAGTGTTGTACGGTGTCCGTAGATCGCCATGGTGGTTTTGAAATCTCGGGCAGCGTCCGGCGGCATTCCAACAGGGCCCGCATCAGCGGTGTGCACACACCTACGGCCACAACTCTCTCTCTCTCTCTCTCTCTCTCTCTCTCTATTCTAGACTCAACAATAAAATTGGGAGTGAAATAATATACTGGTATTCAATTTTCGGATTATGTGGGTATGTATAATGAGAGAGAATAAAGTAGTGAGAATGTGAGATGATAAGTGTAGAAGTGGTGGAATGAGGAAGGAGAGTGATACTGATAATGATAAAAAGATAAGGGACAAGTGCCACATTTGGGGAGGGTGTTTCAATTCTAATGTATGGGGACGCATGTATGTACATGGTGAGAATGTATCTGGACGCTTTTATGTATAGGATGAGAGATAGAGAAGTGGAGAGTTAGTTTGAATAGAGTTCTACTTAGGGTTTAGATAGAAAAGATAAGAGATGAATATGAATCACTGATTCCCTGTATATCTAAAGTTTAAATACATATCTTATACAATAATACAAATAATATCAATTATACCCATAATAATATATTTTAATTATTCAATCTAATTAATTATTGAATTAGGAATTTAAAAATATAAATTTGTATTAAAAAAATTGGGTCAAAAATTCGGATCGTTACAACAGCGAATCCATCCGAAAACAAAAAATGGGCAAAACGAACAACAAGCCATCACAAATGAAAAGCTAAGAAAATAGGTGACAAAGGGGCACCGGCAAAACTAACCAAACACTAGGGGACAGGCCTTGGCACGTCTCACCGCCTCAAAGGGTCGGGTCACGAGGGGCCCTCAGCGAATCCCCTAGCTGCCCCGGCCTGGAGCACGCACCCAATCAGAGACACACAGACTGAACCGATGGAAACAGGAGTAAACAACAAACAAGGAAAAAACACAACCACCATGGAAACTACCATTGATGCATCCCGGCCAAACCCCGGCTGAGGAAAAACCACCCGCCGCCGAAAATGGAGGCACCGACTGGATCCTGAGCTGGAGCAGTGGAGAGAAACTCTCCGGCAAGTCCCCGCTGGCACGAGCAGGCTCCGAGCACGGAGAAACGAAGAAGAAATCCGCCTGGGCTAAAACTCCGAAACACCGGCCCACGACGCCGATGACTGTGAATCTTCCCTGTGTCGATGCTGCCCCAAGCTGAAAACTGGAACGACGAGCACCAGGGCCG
Source organism: Rhododendron vialii (assembly GCF_030253575.1). NCBI lineage: Eukaryota > Viridiplantae > Streptophyta > Magnoliopsida > Ericales > Ericaceae > Rhododendron > Rhododendron vialii. The sequence goes on from NC_080560.1 coordinate 797,858, forward strand.
GTCCCCCCGCCCTTATCCGAATACTCTGAAGTGAAACCCCGTAAGCATTATTCGCCCACCACCTCTACCCACCAGATCTGAGGAAGCCTCGGATTGGTAACAAAACCGAACTGGGGAAACCAGTCGGTGAGAGCCGGCAACGCCAGAGAAAAATAAAAACAAAAAAACCCCAACCCCCTCACCTCCACCACCGAAAACCCCCAAAACATCACCATCCCACAACCCACATCCCAGCGCCGCCACCAACACCCAGCAGATCTAGAAGGCCCGAAGAAGACCAAGCAAATGGAGGATCCCTGGCAGAAATCATGACCACCATGCTGGTCGCACCAGCACAAAACCCCCAAATCAAAGGGCGAAAAACAGTAGCACAAAGGAGAAGAGAATAGAGAAAGAGAGAGATGGAAGAGAGAAGGAGGAGAGAGAGGAGAGGGGAGGAGACCAGGGGAGGCGGAGCCTCCCCCAAACCCTAACCAGATGCGGCCGCTGTTTCTAGAGAGAGAGGGAGAAGATTTCTAGAGAGAGGGAGAGTAGAAAAGTTTTGCCTCCGAGGCATTTATTATCTCTATTATAAAACAGAAGGGTGTGAGGACAAGTTGTTAGAACGGCTTAGATTCATTTGATTTAAAGGCTGTAGTGCATCATCCCACTTTCCGGTTAAGTGCCCATGGTTTTCACTTAAATCACACAACTGTCATCCCCTTTCAACCGGGATGCGGGCTAACACTAGTTCAAACTAAATCAGAAGATCGGATAAAATTGGGAAAACAAATAAAAAAAACTCAGTACTTTTACATGGTCAAAATAAGCAAAAGGTGAGCTACGATTATTTTTCACATGATATTACGAGTGAGTTATGGGAGAGGAACAACTTGTTCAATTATCTTTTATCCATTTTCATTTCTTGATCAAATCTACTTTTGGCCTCAAATTTGGTCTTCTAACTAAGAACTACTAAAGAATATCTAGTTCGAAATCAAGGTTTAAGCTGCATAGGCCAGGCCACGGTGACCCACCACCTCCCCCTCTCCACTACTCTGCCACCAGAAATAGAGGGTGACATAATAACACAATTCACATTTTTATGTAGTCTTTATTTTATACTCACAGCCATACGATTTTTCCCCCCCCAATCCCTTTGAAGTTCTTTATATTTGACTGTGAAAAATAATAGATATAATTTAAATTCAAGTAAAAATATGAATTACGCCAAATACCATCTAAATGACTCCATTGACAACACTAGAAGTATATATTTACCATGGAATTTTATGAATATAAATTACAAGAGTGAAGCGGAGTTGTCTTTATATTATCCATCTACTGTATTTAATTTTAGCTTTGACTTTCTACAAAAAAAATGTCCCAACCGCATTACAAAATTCTAGAATAAAACAGATTATGATAAAAAAAATGCCAACTAGAAAAATATTTAAAAACTTAAAGTATTTTCTTGACATTACCTATCATTGTTAGCCGAAAGCCTAACAATCTAAAATAGTACTACCTCCATTTCAAACTGTTTGTTTCACAAGAAAAATAATTTAATTTTTTGAATTAAAATAAACATACTTTTGTTTATAATTTCGAACAAAAGTATTCAATTTTTCAATTAAAAAATTACACGATTTTTCGCAAGTTACAAGCAATCTGGTGGTACTGAAAATATCAGCAGGTATACACATTAATGAGGAAATACATTAATCAACAACCGAAATTCTAATTTTCACGTTAATAACCCGTAAAGTGTAGACCCATCCCTTTCGTTCACATTTCTGAGAACCACTGGATAGAGATAGATCTCTCTCTCTCTCTCTCTCTCTCTCTCTACCTCTCTCTCCTCGGTATACATCGGGATCTATTTTCCAGAAAATTTGTTGTCTTCATGGAAAAATTTATGATATGATTAATCTCTGATACAACTAATTCCAGATCGAACGAGTTCGATCACTGTTTCGATCCGCCTTATTGGAAGGTCAGAATATATATTTTTTATTAATCACGTAATTAGGGTTTATGTGTTTGATCTTTGTGCGACCTTTGCTATGCGAAAGCTGGACCCTTTTTGGGCACCTAGATTCATGCAAAGTATCCATCTTTATTACTGTTCATGCCATGGAAATGAATTTGTTTCTATTATATATATTTTTTTCAGGATTCACGCAAAGTATCCATCTTTAGACAATAATCCTGTTATTGCTGTGCACAATCTAGGTTTTTGTGTCTTTTGCACACGGTTGGAATCCTGCTTGATATATGTACCTCTCCATTGACATTTGTTTTGTATAGCTAGCTACAACATGTATGAAGAACGACTGATGTCTTTTAGAAATCGAAGTAGACTCGTGAGCTTAGTTACATAATCAGCGTGCATGAGCGGCAGCACAAGAGCGACTTTCGGAAACATACCAAACTACTAAAATTGGGGAGAGAGGATTGAGAGTGAGAGCAAAGGGTAATAATAAGGATTATGTGCTTGTGCGTTTTTGAGTCGTATCTTCAGCTATGGAATGGGAAACTGTAGTGTTTAGGCTTTGTTTGATGGACAAGGTGCTTGTTCGAGAAGATTTTGTGAAGTGCAGGGAGAACTGTAAATTTAAACTGGAAGTAGCAGTTGACAAGGAAGATTGTAAAGTAGAACTTCATAGCATACCTCTTACAGCTGGGTCGGATCGATGGCCCCAGAAACTGCCCATATAGCTGCAAAATTATGTTGCCGTCCGGGCTTCCCATAACCTAGGTTAGAAAGGTACTGGGTACTAATCAGATTATGTTTCCACATGCCTAAAGGAAAGTGCATTTCTTGTTGCAGCCCACTGATTTTTGGTATTGTGGTGAGTGGACTGCAGAGTGCTGGTAAAGTTTAGTCAACTATTTGAAGTTGATTGATTTATCTCCATTATCGTGCTGTGGCTGTATTCAGTGGAACTAAAACCAACTTGACAGTGCAGAAATTAGAGTGTATAGTAATTGTTTTTGGTAACTGATAGTTTTATTGAAAGAACTAACAAATAGAAGGAACAATGACGGCATTCCTTCCATTATTATAAAGGAAAAACAAGAAGAAAAAAAGCTACAAGCCAGGATGAAACAATAGCAGTAGACATAGGGGGTAATTTGCCAAGAGTGGCATAGGGCCAGGTTTATAGGGCTGATGTTCATGATTATTTGCCTATGATAGCTTGGTTGTTGGACTCTTGACTGAAGCTCTTCACATTGTTTTCTTAATTCTTGGTTTCTTGCTCGAATCTTTGTGGGTTTAGGTTCACTTGTTGTCAAGACCATGTCCCATCAACCAGCGGATGATGCTGAATACATGGATGATGAATATGGAATGGAGGATGTGGATGACGAAATGGACGAGGAGTTTGGTAGAGAGATGGTTGGCTCAGATTCTGATGTGGATGAATATGACTACTTGGTTTGTTTTATAAACTTGTTTAAGTTAGAATGGTAGCTTGTCTTGACAACTGCTAATTTGATTCTTCTTCTTGGTGGTGTGTTGTTTTATTTCGGAAGTTGTGTTTAGATGTTTTCAATCAAACTTACAATGTGTGAACTACTAATTATTGGGTACCTATCTACCTAGAATACTAAGATGGCAGATACTTCTGCTGCTCAAGCAAGGAGAGGCAAAGATATCCAAGGAATTCCTTGGGAGAGGCTTAGTATCACAAGGGAGAAGTATCGGCAAACTAGGCTAGAACAGTACAAGAACTATGAGAACATCCCTCAATCTGGTGAGGGTTCGGAGAAAGTAAGCTGTTTAAGTCTCCTTTTTCTCTCAATTGATAATACCTCACATTTGGTTGCAATGAGCCAATGATGGTCTAGAATCTTTAATTTTGTTGATATTTGTCAAAAGGAATGCAAAGTTACGCAGAAAGGGGGCATGTATTATGAGTTCAGACGCAATTCTAGATCTGTCAAGTCGACAATACTTCATTTCCAGGTTAGCTGTCAGTTACTCCTTGCCCATTTTTATTTTAGCCTATTGATTATATGCATTTTGTGCATTGATTGTGATTTTAGCTTCCTCCAGTTATACAAGTTTCTAATCGCTACCTTTAACTGATTCTTCTACAAGTAAATCCTGTATTTCTTCATCATGCTTGACACACAGGGTTTTGTATAATTTAATTTTTTTTGGCTGGCTATGTATAATTTAATGTGACATGTGTTGATAGAGTTTACAGTCATTTGCCTGAATTCTAATGTGTTTTCTGAAAGTAGAAGTCGGTTCATAGCTTTAGGAATTTTTCAAAATTTAGGTGCAAGCTGATGCCATTTGTTGAACTATTGAAATCACTGAGAACTTGGATGGGTTAAGGGGCAGCAACATTTGAGATTTTTAAGGAGCAAGCATCAATGGTAAGACTTCTTGAGCACCGTGGGTGTGGGATGCGAGGCTCAACAATATGATGGTTCTGGACAAATGTTCAATCGATTGCATACATACATCGGCATGCTCCACATTCATTTTTTTTTTACTGTTCCATGTAGAGCTGATTCTTTAATCTGGAGCGTGATTGGCAGATTGATGAATTTGTTTTTTGGCAATGCAGTTGAGAAACTTGGTATGGGCTACATCGAAGCACGATGTTTACCTCATGTCACATTTTCAAGTCGTGCATTGGTCATCTTTAACTTGCAACAAGTCTGAGGTTCTCAATGTATCGGGACATGTGGCACCATGTGAGGTCAGTTGTCATGACTGACTCCTCTCCGTGTGTGTGTACCAAAAAAGGAAGCTACCTTAAGTTTCTTGAATTGTGGTCTTTTGCAAAGCTAATCAATGTAATTCTCCAATACAGAAACATCCTGGAAGCCTGTTGGAAGGGTTTACGCAAACCCAAGTTAGTACGCTTGCTGTAAAAGATAGGTTGTTAGTTGCTGGAGGATTTCAGGGAGAACTTATTTGCAAGGTAAATTAGTTAACTTTCTTGAACTGATCTTTATTGGACGGGAAAGGGATCCGAGAATTACTCACCATTGGTGCGATAGTCGCATTTCCACTCTGGCTTCATTCTCTTGGTGTACTGGCAACAGAACTGGAAGGGTGAAAAGTAATTTCGTTAATTGGACTTGTCATCTAGCCTCTAGGTTTACGGAGTCTTGTCAACTTCCTACTTCTAACTCGCCTGACATGTACTATACTCTACCATATACGAAGACTAAGGAAACCTAATTGAGATCGTTGAGGGATTAGGTGTCTAGTCATTTTTATTTTTCTTCTGTTCTGTTTGTTGCATTTATTTCTCTCTAAATCTGATCATGCGGGCTATGAATTCTTCATATCTGGGTGCAGCATCTAGATAGGCCGGGAGTTTGCTTCTGCACCAGGACGACTTATGATGATAATGCAATTACGAACGCTGTTGAGATATACTCTACTCCTAGGTATTTGCTGCTTCTTTTTTTCTTGTACTGGTTGTGGTCTTGTGGGACCATTCACTTACTGATCGGCTGATCGCACACATTACTGAGTTTGTGTTTTGTACTTTCCAGTGGTGCAGCTCATTTCACAGCTTCAAATAATGACTGTGGAATCAGAGACTTTGATATGGAAAGATTTCAACTTTCTAAACATTTCAGGTTCCCTTGGCCTGTGAATGTAAGCGCCTTCTCTTTTGCTCAACATGCTTTCGTAACCATGGAAAAAAGTTCCTTACTTTTCATGTCTATTGGTGGTTCTGCTCATGATCAAAATGATATATGATTCTATCAAATACAAGTTTTATTTTGTTTCTGCAAGTAGTTTGGGAATGTTAAAGTTGAATGAAACAAAGAACCATTCCTTCTTTTTTGATATATGTTGGGGGTCGGGGTGCTTGCATTGGGTGGGGAAGGAGGGGGAAGTGAGTGCCTGTGCTCAGGCCTTTCTACACCACAGCACTGAGGAATGGCAACTTGGTTCTGCTTACTCATTGTTATCTGGTTTTTTCTTTTTGCAGCATACTTCCCTTAGTCCGGATGGTAAGCTTCTTGTAATTGTTGGAGATAACCCAGATGGTATATTGGTGGATGCTGCGACTGGAAAGGTAATTTATTTTTAGTGCTCCATCTGGTATAAACTTAGGGAGTGGAATTCACAGGAAGTGATGAAGTCTCAAAAGTTTATCAAATTTGAATTTTGATTTTGCAGACAGTCATGCCTTTGGTTGGTCACTTGGATTTCTCATTTGCCTCAGCATGGCACCCTAACGGCCTTACTTTTGCCACTGGGAACCAAGACAAGACCTGCCGAATTTGGGATGCCCGAAACCTATCCAAGTCAGTTGCTGCTTTGAAAGGTAATCTCGGAGCCATCCGGTCAATCCGTTTCACATCTGATGGCCGCTTCATGGCAATGGCAGAGCCCGCCGATTTTGTCCATGTATATGATGCTAAAAGTGGGTATGAGAAAGAGCAGGAGATAGATTTCTTTGGTGAGATTTCGGGCATGTCTTTTAGTCCTGATACGGAATCCCTCTTTATTGGAGTGTGGGACCGCACATACGGTAGCCTCCTGGAGTTTGGCCGCCGACAGAACTATTCATACCTTGATTCAATCATTTGAGCGTACAATTGTGTGCTCTACAAATAAGCGCTAGTATGACTCATTTCCTGGTGCTACTCAGAAACCTGCCGGACTGTGGGTTTTGGCGAAAATGGAATGTGTTGTGCAATTCTAGGATATTATTGTTCCTTTGATAGTTGTGTCTGTTTGAGTTATCATAAGTAGTAGGAGGAAAGTGTTGTACAGAAAAGGCTAGGAAGCATCAGACATGCAAACAGGTAAACTAGAACCGGGATTCTCATGGTACCAGAAAGACTCGCGATTTCATTTCACACTGAAATATGTATCTGGGAACATTAATTGTTTTGTGCGCTCTCTCAGAAAACTTGAAATTGGTATCCGCGGCTATGAATTCAGATTGCATTGATTTATTGGTATTTTGTTTGGATGCCGACTGATGGAGTTCTCGCTGTTTCTCTAATCTTTGTCATTCCTATTTTTCTGCTCCTTTATGCTGACAATATCTAGCTATGTACTTTGCATTAGCTTGTTACAATTCGTCCTTTATCTAAACTCGTTCGAACTTATCTTGCATTGTTTTCGAACTCATGAACTGCAAAAAAGACGGGAGAGAGAATATCATGGTGGCCAAATTTGATTAATTCTTGTATTATGAGATTTTCTTCTTCTATTTCGGTGGTTAATATTATGTCTCAGTTTTAACAAATAAATAAAGAAGACACGAGAAAATAATTTTCACTCCTCTTTTTTAAAATTTACACTCTCTCTTTTGTCTCCGTTGACATGAATATACAATGTTGTCATTGAATGTTCGAAAAAGTGTAATGAAAAAGGGCACATTGAATGTTCGAAAAAGTGTAATGAAAAAGGGCATCATGGGTATGTATGTGAGTGAATTGTTAAAAGGGGAGTGCAAAAATTACAAGGGAGATGGGAATTGAACCCGACGTGAATCGAACACGCAACCTTCTGATCTGGAGTCAGACGCGCTACCATTGCGCCACGGATCCTTGTTGACTCTAAGCTTGAGAAACTAATATTTATACACTAAAAATATGATCGTCTTATTACCATCCCAATTTGACTCCTCCTTTTGAGAGTAAAGCCCTCACACCAGCCAGGTTGTTTGGTAGCTTTACTCCCCACACAATTAATCAAGTTTGACTCTTGAGGTGAGATCATCAAAAAATAATTTCTCGAGAATCCGATAGTCTCAATGTGGATTGTCTCCTTTTGGACTGAAGTGGGAAGAAAGTTAGTTGAGGTGCGCCAAACTGGTCCAGACTCCCTAACCGAAAAAAGAAGAAAAAACCACACTCTCTGATCCAGAAAGGACCAATAACATGAGGCCAACTCAACTCCCAAAATCTTTCCCCTCTCATTTCCATCCTCACAATTCACAAACTGGTCCATCTCTTCCTAATCCTCATAAAACTCCTTCAATAACATCACCTCTTTATCTTCTCTACACAAAAAAATCCCATCTTTTCTCCACACAAAAATTCCCCAGAACAGAGCCCCATCCCATCCCATGGCCTCCACCTTATTCTCAACGCCCACAATCCATGGCTTCAAGCCCACCTACTCATCCCCTTTCCTCTCCAAATCCGCCGTCAAATTCGCCACACCCACCTCCAAAAAACGACCCAGTTTCGCCATCAAAGCAGAACTCAACCCGTCCCTGGTCATCAGCTTGAGCACTGGCCTCTCTCTGTTTCTTGGCCGGTTCGTTTTCTTCAGCTTCCAGAGAGAGAACGTGGCCAAACAGGGCTTGCCCGAGCAGAACGGGGTGACCCATTTCGAAGCAGGGGACACGCGTGCCAAGGAGTACGTGAGCCTCCTCAAATCGAATGATCCAGTTGGGTTCAACATCGTTGATGTATTGGCCTGGGGGTCTATTGGTCATATCGTTGCTTACTACATCCTTGCTACCTCCAGCAATGGCTACGATCCCAAGTTCTTTGGTTGAGGAATTTGAGTTTTGTGGTTGCGATGTATAGTTGGGGGGAAAGGCTCTCTCTGTTTTTCTGTTAATTGTAACTTAAATTGTGTCGCATTTGCTATAAACTCTTGTTTTCGTGTGGTTTGTTTTTTGAAGTGTTTGATGAATGGTTTTATTAAGGAGTGCAGTGTCTTTTGATTTGAAGAACTAAAAAATATTTCACATTTTTAAATTAAAAAATAATATAAATAAAAAATATTTGTTGCATCGTATAATGAGATCTTTCAAATAAAATCCATAATGCATATTTTTAAATTTCAATAAATTCATAATTTTTGAGCTTGAAATTGCCTTCTTAAAACATAAAAACCTTTTTTAAGTTCTGGAATGGAGCCTAATTACCACATAATGAGTCAATGACCAATCCAATTAGCTGAACTTATTTTAGTTTTATTTTTTAATAATCGTGTGCCGGTCTAAAAAAACACATTTCATTTTCGACAAATCTCGTAGAGACAAACTTCCAGCAATTCCAAAAAACCCATTCTTCTGGGAAGAATCAATACGTGACGTCGGGAGTATAAACCGTTACTTAAGCCAGTTTCACACTCGAAAGTGGGCAGAGCGAGAATTTAAATTAGGAAAACTCGCCATATAAGAGGAGTCCACTTGTATTTTTAGTTTCTTAGGTGAAGTTACCCTCTTATTTTTCGTCAAAAAAACTAAGTCGTGCCTACCCGTTGTGGTGGTGTCCGACGTCTGGTGCAGGCCCTTTGGACTCTCCTTTCGTAGTGCTGCGATCTGCGACAAGGCTCTTGAACCTGCGTCAGTTGGGCTGGCTCCCGCATCGAGAGTTTGGGTTTGTGTGTGTGTGTTTAAAGGTTCACTCTACCTCTCTCTAGTCAGCAATTGCCTAGGTGAGTTGGTAGGTGAAGTTACCCTCTTGCACTCCCTCAAAAAAAAAAAACTTGTATTTTTAGTCTTGTTAAAATATGAAGAAAAAAAGGGTTTTTTAGCCTTGCTCGGTTCCTTTTTTTTTAAAAAAAATTTCAACTCAAAAAATACTCATTACTCCTTCTTTCAATCATTACTTTCCACTCATTAACCATATCTCCTATCATTATTCTCATTTCTCTCTCTATCTCTCTCTACTCATTACCCCTACTTTCAATATTACTCTCATTTCTCTCTCCAGTCATAACCCCAAGAAATTTTCAAAAATTTATTAAAAACTCATCCGAACACGCAGTTTTGTTCGGATCCCTTTTGGGACTTTTTTTGAGAAATTTTTTTGGGTAGTGAGTGAAAAGAGAAATAAGAGTAATAATTGGAGATATGGATAATGATTGAAGAGAAATAGAGATAGAATGAGAATAATGATTGAATGAGCGGAGGGAGAAATGTGGATAATGATTAAAAGTAAGGATAATGAGTGGTATTGGAGTTGGGAATTTTTTTTTTTGAGAAGGGATCCGAACAAAGCAGCATGATTTTGTGGTTGCGATGTATAATTGTGTGGAATGCTCTGTAATTGTAACTTAATTGAGCCGCAATTGGCATAGAGTCTTATTTTCGTATGGTTTGTTGCCCTTACTTTTTTAAGTGGACCCGTAAGACCATTTTAGGTTTTTTTAAGTAATTGGGCGTTTGGGTCAATTAATGTGCATTTCTATTAATCTTGCGACGAAAATAAAATGTTTTTTAATGGTTATCCAAAATACTCCTTCTACCGGTGAGAATCGAAGGATGGCATTTCGCTTTCTCCCATAAGGGGGGAAAAAAAAAGAAAAATGATATTGAGGATTCTCGTTGCACGCAACTTAGATAGATAAGGCAATAATTTACTCCACATGATTAATAGAATGATCAAGAAAGAGATCTTTTTATTATTAATTAACAAAGATCGTCTCCTCAATAATTAACTTGGATGCTTAAATATAATATAATCAGTATAGTATTATTCTCTCCCCATCCAGGGGTTTTCGAAAGGGACGGGTTTATGGGGGATATTAACGAGATAATAACAAGTTGGCATCTTTTGATCATTGGATGTTTAATATTAGAAGGATAATTTCACCAATAATATTAGTTTATCTTAATTTACACTTTGAAAAAATATTATTTCATTTTTCTTTCCGTCTTATCTAAATTTTTATCGGATTTGCATTAAGTTTTTGGATACTAACAAATCAAAATTAAAATCAAAAGCAAAAATAATTCACCAAAGACGATTTTTCTTTGAAAAAAATGTCTTTATTCATCTTTATTTGAATTTTTTCCAATGAGTTCTGCATTTTTATATATTTTTATCTAGGCAAACGATTAATTCAAAAATTTTGTCACAGCTAAACGACAAATCACTAAAAGTCAATAACGTCGACCATCTTCAAGAAAAATTAATTAGGACAAACCCAAGTACTAATTTTTTTTTTTTTTTTTGGAACTGTCCAAAAATTACTTGGTATGCCCAAGAATTAAATTGAGAAATACTAGCATAAATCACTGGATCTTCTACGTTCTCCACGTATTGATTCTCGAAGCACCTGAAAGTGGAAGCGGGACGCTGGGGGGCTGCTGTCCCCGAATACAGGGCCCACTCCGGTCTCGCTCTGATGATCGAAAGCGTTCACTTTGTAGAGCTCGTCGAGTAGAACAATTATGCACAACATCAGCTTAATTGGATATCATTAAGTGCCTGATCGAAACCTTTTTATCTTGAAAAGAATAGATCCGAAACACTGGATCAAATCCACTGTAACCCATGGACCGTGAGTTATATGGGTTCCGATCAGGCACTTAATGATATCCAATTAAGCTGATTTTGTATATAGTTGTTCTACTCGACAAGCTCTACGAAGTGAACGCTTCCGATTATCGGAGCGAGACCGGAGTGGATCCGAGTTCGGGGGTAGCAACACAGCAGCCCCAAGCGTTCGTGTAAGCGGGGGCTGCTGTCCCCAGGGGACAGCAGCGTGCTGCTGTGCAAAGCAAGTAAACAAAGTCACACGCAACCTCCAAGTAAGTGACTGATTTTTCAGTGTCGAGCGAGTATATCCTACGTGATATCTATTCGGTGCATCCGAGCCGTTCGATACGCTTTTAAAATGTTCGGATTGAAACCCTCTCTCTCCTCTCACTCAACTCTTTCTCTCTCCTTTTTCTTTCTCCAAATCTAAGCCGTTCAAACATGCAATAAACAATTCGGATGCGCGAGCGAGCACCACATAGTACCCGCTCGGCACTAAAAAAAATTGCCCCAAGTAAGTAATCAAGTGAAAGACAATCACGCACCCTCCAAGAAATGTTGCCACTGAGACTTTTAGAAAAAAATCTGGTTTTGTCTTTAAATGAATTTTTTTTGCGTCAAATTTTTTTGACTTTTGTCTAGACGAATCAGAAAAATAAAAATAAAAACGTTTACCCAAATATTTTGAATAAGGACCACTTTTAAGTAAAAAAAAGTCGGGTAGAAGGAATTTTTTTTTACTTTTCCGATATGTCTCGATGAAACGAATCAAAAAGTAAAAAAAAAAATTGATGCAAAACTAACAAACGTGAAAAAAATTCAAATAAGGACAAAACCAAAAAAGTGAAAAAAGTTAGCCGAACACCAAGTAGAGTGACATTACATCATGTATGAATTACGAGAGTACAAATTACGGGACACTATATCAATGGAGTATGTGAGAGTCCACGAGTTAACAAAGTTCAACAATTCAACTACTATAAACTCAACCCAACTCAAGTCCCCGTCAGAGGGAGAAACAATCCCAATAGAAGAATACCGACACGCAGATGGAAAGAATCGAATTTTTTACCTTCTAGCTAGATGTAAAAGTCCTGGCCAAAGTTGGTTAAGTGACAACATTGACGACCTTTAAATTCAGACATTCTGAGTTCAAAACTTGGTAAGCTCTGCGAACAAGCCACAAGAAAAAAATCTCTCTTGAATTCCCGCTAAGGTGTGGATTGCCTGTCTTCGATTAGATTGGAGACGAAAATAGTTGGAGTACGTATAAGCTGGCCCGATCGCCCTGACAGTCGGGAAAAAAAGGGGGCTTATTTGTACGGATGGTTCCCAAAGTATTAGCGAAATGTCAATTTGGCCCCCAATTTACAAATCGTGTCTATTGCATCCCCAACGTTTACAATGCACGTTTAAATGGTCCCTGGAGCTAACTCCGTCCAAATGAACCGTTAAATGCAAGGGTATTTTTGGAACTTAGCTACAAAATATCTCTCATCTTCAACCTCCAAACCTTTGCCCTAACCCTACCGAAAACCCAGCAAACTTCTAAACCCAACCGTGAAGAGAGAGAGAGAGAGATTGATTGGTGAGGCACCGAACATTTTCGTCCAAAAAATCCCACACAGGTCAAATAGATCCCTATTCGGCGGGTGTGCACCAAACTCGAACTGATTGGGTTGTAATTTTGCAGGATTGATTTCGATCGACTATGCAAGAAACTAAGAAAGCATTTTGTTATTATTACTGTTGCTGCTACCATAACTTAAATTTACGCATAGCGGACTCTGAAACGATGTGAAAATAATTCGATTCTGCGAAACTAATGAATCTGTCTTGATTGGGGTAAGAGATTTTGGTTTGAAAAGTAAATAAAACTGTGTTAGAAATAGTTGCATAAAAAATATGAAGAAAAGGGGGTGAGCAACAAAAAGATATTGCACAAATTTTTTTTTTGGTTGGGTAGACAGTGAATCGTGTGAGAAGGGGATCAAAATACAGTGAAAAAACAAGTACCAAATTTTACCCATCTAAAATTAGCATCAGAGAGGGAGAGGCAGTAGAAGAAGAGCGGAATCTCGATGGAAATCATAATTTAAGGAGGTTCACTTACTTGTTGTGAGGGGCTTTCTTTTCTGGTGCTTAGGTTTTTTTTTTTGTACTTCAGAAATTAAACTGGTATTTTCTCGCTTTTGTGAGGAGATGTTGATGCTAGAGTTCGAGGATCCCACACTATTCTAGCCTTTAAAATCACATTTTTTTAGGTAGGGTTAAGGTAGAGATTTGGAGGTTGAAGATGAGATGATTTGTGGCCAAGTTCCAAAAATACCCTCGCCTGTAAAGGTCAATTTGGATGGAGTTAGCTCCGGGGACCATTTAACGCACATTATAAACGTTGAGGATGCAATAGACACGATTTGTAAATTGGGAACCAAATTGACATTTCTCTAATACTTTGAAGACCATCCGTACAAATAAGCCAAAAAAAAAAAGAAGGAACGATCACGCGCGAATCACGAGCCTTAGGACAACCTCTTGGTCCCGCGCATTTCAACTGCTCTGATCCAAAGGCGTGTCACTATTCCCCGTCTTCGCCCATTTGCCACGCTCTCTCTCTCTCTCTCTCTCTCTAACGACTTCCTTCAGATTTTCCCTCGAACACAATAACACATCGCCCCCCAACCAACAAGTCCGTTACCGTTACATTCCTTCTCGCTCCTCCTCCTCTTCCCCCAACTCTCTCTCTCACTCCACCACATGTGTCGCGACATGTCCACTCTCCTCCGCAAAGCCTGGGACTCCGTCTCCGGCCGCTTCGGCTCCGACTCCGGCTCCTCCTCGCCGTCGTCATCCGGCCGTCACCACCACAACCATCAGCAGCAGGAGATGATGACGTGGATGTACGCTCAGTCGTCCACCGGGGCGTTCGATCGAGTGCCTCTCGACGTATTCATGCAAATCGTGAAGCTGTTGGGGCCGAAGGAAGCGGCGAGTCTGAGCGCCGTTTGTAAGTCGTGGAAGCTGATCGTGTCGGATAATCGGCTGTGGATTTACTTCCTTCAGAATCAGCAGGAGTCCTGGGACTCGATTTTCTTCGCCGAAACGCAGTTGCGATCGGGTTATCCTCTTCAGTAAGCTCTCTCTCTCTCTCTCTCTCTCTCTACCTACCTATTTGTATTTATTGGAATGTAAATGTAAATAAATATTTAGAGCAAGTTTACCAATGAATATGTATAATGCCTTGTGAACAGTTCACAATTCTACTTTAGCTATCAATTTTTTCCTTCACAATTATACTAATACTATCTATTTTACCTAATACCAATTAAAATATTTTTTTTTCACTCATTTTCTATTATCTTTATTATTTAAAAGAGGAGAAAGGAGGGGAAGAGAGAGAAAGAAATAATAAAAAAAGAAAAGAGTGTGAATAGTGCATAGGTAAAAATAGAGTACAACTGTTCATAAATTCATTTTAGCTACTCTTTTACCTCTCCTGGTGCAGGGTGTTTTTTGAGTTTTTCCTATCTAAAGTAGCCAAAAAGCCATTTCCCCTCAGCTGATGTACTTGCTCTACGTGCCAATCCTCCTTGGTGGTTTGACTTACTTCGCCTACAGGGATGATTAATGAGCCGGACCAGCTGAGCAGTTAGTTGTTCAATTTTGATTTGAAAATTTAACGAGATTCTAAAGATGCTCAAGCTTAGCTTGTTTATGAGACAAACCGATCTCGAATTAACTTTAATCATGAGATCGAGCCGATCTCGTGTAGCTTGTGTTTTTTATACTACAACATAAGCTGAACGAGCTGAGTATTAGGTTGTTCGAGCTTGGTTTGAAAGCTTAACGAGCTTTTTAATGAACCAATTTGAGTAGCTTGGTTCATTTATAGGCCATATTCGCGTACTTGGATTTATGTGTTGCATGAATGATTATACCCTGCACTTTTTGTTAAGGAGAATGATTATTTAATCAAAGAGCTAAGTAGTAGGTTGTTCGAGCTTAGTTTGAAAGCTTAATGAGCTTCAAAAACTTGTTCAAGCTTGAATTGTTTATGCAACAAACTGATCTTGAACGAGCTCTTAACTAACGAACTTGAGTAGCTTGGTTCATTTATAGCCTCCATTCGGGTACTTACATGTGTTGTTGAATGATGATACCCCTGCACTTCTTGTTATGGAGAAAGATTATTTATTTTATGATGTTTTAGTAGTAACACGATTGTGAAATTGTTTTATGAGCTACAATTGTGAAAAGAGAACAGTTGACTGTGGTGATCTGATTTAACAATTTGGCAGTTGAACATGAGATTGAATTGCTTTTTCATATTTGGTCAATAAGGCTCTGTTTTCCGACCAGATATGAAGTAATTTGGCTTCTTAATCAAGGAGAAAAAGATCAAATTCACATATTTATTATGGAGTTGGAGCTATATCATGAGAGATTTGAGATGACTTCTCAATTGGAGTGATTTCAAATACTCCATGTTCCAGATTGTTGTTAGTAGGTATCCAAGATTCGCAAAAAAATGCATTTCTTTTATCCTGTAGTCCGCCTTCTACTCTAGTTTCACACGTCACCTCTATAGGCAGATCTCTTATACTTGTGCTGAACTTGGACATCAAAAGTTGAAATTCACATCTATCTAAACTGAGCTGAAAGTCACTAATGCGCTTTTTATTGCCCATCAATTTATTGTACTCTGGATGTATGTTTCTGCATGAAATTCTTGTTTTTTTGCGGTGCAACTAACTACTGATGTAATGGCATCTGAATGCAGAGCTCTTCCCAATCAGATGTCTCAGTTGTCATTCATGGATATATTTGGTCAGCGAGAAAAAGTCCCTGGTTCTGTCATCATTGACGGTGTGCAATTCCAGCTTCACCCATTTGTTCAATTCTAACTTATTTTTGAGCTTTTAAGATTGAATTTTTGCCCAATACTTATGCAAGAGATAGATATGGAATTGATAGTTCTGTACTTCCATGCATATAACGAAAAGCTAGTGTATTATAGGGACTAGTGTCTTCTTTTAATATCAGTAAAGTACATGAGGATTGCCAAGAGAGTTTTCTTCAAATATAAGAACCTACACATCGAACAAGTTTGAATCATTACTTAGTCTATGAATAATCTTGGTCATCTTTATAAGACCAGGTTATTCATCTGGGGAGATCTACATTAATTACTTTTGATGCTTGCAAATAGGTGGATCAGGGTATTGCAAGTTTGGTTGGAGCAAATATGAGCGTCCATCTGGACGGTCTGCTACATTTTTGGTGAGCTTCTTGTTACCCCAGGCAGTGCTGAAGCTTTCTGGATAAAAATTTTTCTTCTTAGCTGGACAATTCTTTAGTGTTTTGGCTGTGTTTTAGATTTTGACAATACCTTATTGGTATTTTTTTTGAACAGTTCCATATTCATCGTTCATAGTTTGATGAAATTGGATTTTCTTATCGGTCTTGAGGTTGTCTGATGTACAGGAATTCGGTAACATTGAGTCTCCGATGTACTCTAGACTTCGACACTTCTTCGCAACTATTTACAGCAGGTTTGTTTTGTTTCATTGGTTTCACTACATGGTGCCTTAATGGTTTCTGATTTGTGGAATATAAAGCTCGAGTCTTATCTGGATAGTGGCTTGGGAATACAAACTCATATGTGAAGGTGTAGAAGAGTCGGTTTTGGGGTGCTTACTTTGTAGGGGGGCATGAAGTGTTTGCCTCTTCTTGAAGCTTTGTTGGATTTCGTAGGGACTTTTCATTTCTAGAGTCTACATCTATGGCATGCATTCTTTGCTTCTGTCACCCTAAGTACTGATACTTCTATCCAAACAGCAGTATTTATAAATTTTTGTAACACTCCAGCAAATAAATGCTTTTTTGCGTGAAGATTATTGCTTCTTCTTCTTTCCTTTTCTTTTGCTTGACACTTCTTTCTTTCTTTTATAATTTTCCTCTCCCCTTCTTTGATACTTCATAACAATTTCTTTGTTGCAGGATGCAGGTGAAAACATCTGCGCAACCAATAGTTGTGTCGATTCCAATTTGCCATTATGATGGTAAGCTACTATCCTATTATCTCAAAATGTGTGTCCCCACTGAATCATTGTCTGCTGTTGTTTATACAAGTCTTGATGCTTGAAACTTATACTATTTTGCATTGACAAACAGATGTTAAGAATTTAGGCCTATGAAATGTGGGGCAATGATTCAATCGCCTTTGTAGGGATATTTATATTAATCTCTCAAAAATGTTGTTAATAGTACAAATCAACTATCATCCGCTGTCTGCTATTCTATTATTCTATGAGACATGGAGGAACAATCATGACTAGCTTTATTGTGTGTTCCAGAAGAGTTAGGTATTCTGTTAGATTTCTTGGAGAGTAGACTCAAAGTAACGGTAAAACCAATTGCTCACTCCTTTACCAATATAATTTTTTATGGCTTGTTTGAGAAGCATAGGTCTGGTTCTGGATGTCAAGTTGCTCCAGAACCCAGTTCCTTAAAATAACCTAAACTTATGGGACCATATGATGCTTATCCACTTTAAGGGGAAATTGAAACTGCATGGTCTTCTGTCCTTATATTACCTCCTCTCGTTGAACCTTGTGTGAGCTTTTTGGTAATTATTTTTTTGATCTGGCCAAATAAATGGAAAGGTGAATGAGTTTTTCCTTGCTCTTCGGTAACATAAATTGCTGTTGACACTTGAGAGCTTTATGGCATAAAACGAATAAGTTTGTGACTGTAGACTGAATGCTTGTAGATAAGATAAAACTGGAAGACCCATTAATCTCATAATACTAGCTTGATACATAGTTGAATGTTATTGGAAAACAAAAATCATTCTGACAGTGAATTCAAGGTGCCAGTTGCTGTCATTGCTTCGTATTCACGACTGCAATGGGACTGCCATTGATCTGATGTATATTTTTTGGTTTACTGTATGATTTCCAGATACTGAATCTGCCAAAGCAGCTAGAAGACAGCTGAAGCAAACAATCTACTCCGTTTTGTTTGACATGAATGTCCCTGCTATATGTGCTATCAATCAGGTAGATAAATTATTCAATCTATTTGTAGGTATTCCTGTTCATTTGTTATGCCGATGATATAATAACCAAAAGTAGTTCATTATTTCGCTTTCCCCATCAAATTTATCTTTCTTTGAAGCTCGGATGAAAACTCTGCTTCTACGTGCATGTTCATTCAATAATAGTCACTGTACATTTTGTTTGGCATCTTATACACTCTTAAACAATAATTCCAGTGACCAATCTGGTGTGTATGCTTTCATTAGTGATTTAGATTTTTTTTTTCATAACTTGCACTGTGAAGTGACTCCCGCATGGCTTTTTTCCTTTGCTGTTGCATCAAATTTTGCAAAGTGAGGTCTGTTGCGAGACATTATATGGCTGCCTTGTAATTGAACAATGTCAGATGCCAATTTTTAGTTATCGTTAACATGGTGAACTTTTACAAGCCATTGGAGGTCTCATCTTTGTAATCTTTATCACTTTGTTTATATCGAATTGGGATTCCTTTTTTTAATTTCTGTGCAGAATGATTGATAAATCTGCTTTTTTTTTTTGGTATAACTTGCCCCCTAAAGCAGTTGTTTGTAATCACTGCAGGCAACTTTAGCTTTGTATGCAGCAAGACGAACTTCAGGAATTGTTGTTAACATTGGTTTCCAGCAGACCTCTATTGTTCCAAGTAAGCTCTAGGATCCCCCGTTTATCTTCCTAATTTTCGAAATTGACATTGAGGGAACTTTTTATATCTTCTGAAGTTTCCTTTTGTTGTACTGGACAAGGAGGCCTAGAGCTTTATAAAACTGTCTTAATGCCATTGATTGCTAAAAGTTCCACAAAATGCTGATTACATCACTTGTGGAGTTGTCGATAGTGCTGGTTACGAATGCGCTATTACATCCATTTTCGAAATCAAGCATTTCTATTCATTCCGTTTACTTATTTGCATCTATCCCATTAAATTAGTGCTAGGTGTTCACAGATGTTTGCTTATTTTCTATTACATGCTTTCCGTTTGTCATATTTCCTAACCGTTTGCCAAGGTCCTCTGGATTACAATAAGTTTTGGATTTTGTTTTGCAGTTTTACATGGTAAAGTCATGCGCAAGGTGGGTGTTGAAGTTGTGGGAATAGGAGCATTGAAGCTTACGGGATTTCTTAGGGAACTGATGCAGCAGAAAAATATGCATTTTGACTCGCTGTACACTGTGCGCTCATTGAAAGAGGTGCCGACACTGCCCTTTGCCTTGCAGGCTCTAAGATTCATTCACTTTCCGCTTGTTAATGGGAAAAGCTTGGTCCGTAGTCTTATCGAGTAGCCAAAATATAGGGTAAATGTGACATCCAGTGTCCAAATAGAGACTCACCAATTGGTTGTTCTCAATTTATTCATCTAATATTAGCATATAGCATGCTTATGAAGATTGTCTTTCTTGCATAAGTTTACTTCATTGCAATAAGGATGAAATAAAAGAAAGCCAGTACTGTAGAAGCTGTGAAGATTCTGTCATCTGGATCAGTGGTAATTCTGTTGAAGGCCTTTTTATTAATATAGGCTCTGACATGCTGCGGGATTCCAGTGATTTTCTTTTTATTCTTGGATTTGGTCACGAAAGGAAATGTTTACCCCTTTCCAGAAGTTCACTGAAAGATCATTATTGGAGATTTTGAATGCAGATCAGTTGCTGCCTCAATAGTACATGGTTTACGTTACACTCTCCTAACAGCTAAACTTTAAGAATGTTGTTAACACAGTATTACAGCAGTTAAGTGTGCCTGAATCTCACTTCTACTTTATTATGGTTGTAGATGATTGTGGCCCATTCCGGTAGAATCTTCTGAATGCACAGTGCGTGTCATTTGTTGCGTATATAAAATACGAATTCCGTCTTTAACGGCTTAAAATTCTAGAGGAGTTGGTTGATGGAACATCTTTTTGGGTGGGGGATGGGGGATGGTATACAATTAGCATGCATTATTCTTTCATGAGTGGTTTTCGGCACCTCTTTATTCTCTCAAGGGCCAAGGCACATAAATTTACCTCTACACTATGGTTTTGGTCTTCTCATTACTTCAGCTTCAACCATCCACAGTGGGGCTGCAGAAGTAGGAGATTCTCTTAGCAATTCTTTTTACGAGTTACGGTCTTGGTCAAGTATGCTTTTGGACATGAAGTTCTCAGGGCATTCAGTCTTGGTTTCTGATTAAAACCCAAGCCAAATGGATATCTGAACTAGTGCTGCTCAAAATTTGGTGAAAGCCAATTGACAACTCAAAAGGCTTTCGTGAGATCTGGCTGTTACAACCTGAGCTTACTTGTAGCCTCATATGCTAATTGGCAGTGGGGAGAGTCCTTCTGAGTAAATGGCTTTTCAACAGTTTGAAAATTTATTAAATCATGGCGGAGGAAGTTCAATAATTTTCATAGTGCAGTGTTTCTGTTTATCGGCATCATTTTTTCTACTTTCGTACATAGTTTTGACTTGAATTTCGAAACTTTTCATGCTCAATCACACTGTCATGTGGCCTAATTTCTGTCCTGGTTGAATGCACTTACAGAAGCTATGTTATGTTGCTCTTGATTATGAAGCTGAGCTATCCAAAGATACCCAAGCAACACTTGAAGTTGCAGCAGAAGGTTGCTTCACTCTTTCAAAAGAACGATTTCAAACAGGAGAGATTTTATTTCAGCCACGCATGGCAGGAGTGTAAGTTCTTGAGTCTCCTTACATCTTGTTACTTTGTGAGAGAAAGTAGTGAAGCACTCTCCTAGAATGTCCCTTGGCCACTCTATACAAACCAAGGATTTAGTTGTGTGCTAGTTAGTTACAAACGTAACTCTCAAGGAGAATTTTGACCTAGTCTTATGTGTCTCGAGGGCTAAAGCTTGCCTTGACCATGTTAGAGGAGTACAACAGTGTCATTCCTTTTGAGTAGTACATTTCCATGCTATGAATTTTAATCATGGGGTTCATATAAAGCCTATGTGCGGGTTTTCATTACTCTAAATGAATTCTGTAATTCAATTATCAATTTGTTTATGATTGCAGTTCTTCAATTGATTACTGAATTACCAGAAATGGTATTTTATTACTTAAGTACCATGAAAATCATGTTTGATGAAGTCCATACGTGTTGATACAATAGACATGGGATAGAATCCACCTTCATTAAGGGGGCCATTGGTAGGGGGAAGATACCTCCTGAACTGCAAAAGAGAAAATTGCATGAGCATTTCAGGATTAATAGTTTTAAATCATCCAATTGATCATGGAGGTTTTTTTCATCCATAATTTGATCTATGGTAGTTAATGGTTTCCCATACTTATTGTGTTGGCTGTGTCATCCTGCTCTCTTCAGAGTTTTCCGCTTAATTAAGCATGTATTTTGTGGTACAGGCGTGCAATGGCTTTGCATCAGGCAGTGGCACTTTGCATGGACCATTGTCAAGCTGCAGAATTGAGTGGTGATAACAGTTGGTTCAAGACTGTAGTTTTGACTGGAGGGTCTGCATGTTTACCAGGACTAGCAGGTAAATTCAGTTATCTGAGAATTAGTGTTGTCTCAGTGATAAGGGTACGAAATGAGAGGGGAAATCTACAGATGCAACGTGTTAAAAAAATTCGAGTTATAGCCAACAAAATAAATAATGAAAATGAAGTGCATGCAAATGCAGAAGTGAATATCTCTGACATTTTCATCATTCTTTGTTTTCCAGAAAGGTTAGGGAAGGAACTTCATGAAGAACTTCCCAAGTCCATGTCCACTGGAATAAGAGTAATTTCACCTCCCTTTGGTGCAGATTCGGCATGGTTTGGGGCAAAGCTTATCAGTAATGTAAGCTACTGCACTATATCACCGAACTTCGTCTGACACTTTCACATATATTCATGCATGCTTGCCCTTAATTTTTTGGTACATTGGAATACTTGACAATCTAATTTTTTGAGCTCTCTCCTTTTATATGTTCTCTGCTCAAGTTAGTATTGCAATTCTCTAGAATTACAACCACATTTCTTGAAAAGTAAGGGTAAAGTAGGTTTTACAATCAGTTTTTACATAACCACAGGATCATGTGTTTAGTTGACATGGCCTCGTTTTGTGAAGTAGTACATTTTTGCATTCAAAGCTCAGGGCGAATGTGAATTTTATTAGTATGATCACCTATGAGACAAGTCTATTTCCATTTTTGTTGAAACAGTTGAGCACATTCCCTGGTCCCTGGTGTATGACAAAGAAACAGTTCAGATACAAGGCCAGACGCTTTATATGGTGAAATTGCCCAACTCATTTGCACTGGCAATCTATGGAAAATAGTTTCCACTTTGCCAACACAGCAACTCAAGTTCTCAAATATGAGGTGACAAATAATTATGCTGTTATCAGAATGGCAAATCTATTTGTTCTCAACTTTGCTTCTGAATCATAATTTGTTTACATAGTCCCTGTATTTTGTTGTATCATATAAGTGGGCACAAATGAGCATGCGCTCATGCAGGTGAAGCATAGCATATATAGCATAATTTTTGGTGAAGCACTTTATGTAAGACCTAACACAATTAAACAATTCACCTTGTTGAATGTATAATGGTTTTGGTATTGGAGTTCTCTGTTCGGGAATCCTTACTTCTGGACTTGTAGTACAGTATCAACTACATAAATCATACCTCCATTTACTGCTATGAGCCTTTTCCTCCCCATATCCCCTTTAAATACGAGCAACATGTTCCGTTTTGTGTTTTTAATTTCCTTTTGTTAACTCGGATAGATTGCTCATGTACTTGAGTTAGGCAACATCTTTTTTATTATTAGAGCATGTCCAATGTTTTGATTGCTTTTTTTTCAAGCCAAAATGTTTTTTGTCTTGCTAGTATTTTGTCAAATTTTGGCAAAGTTACCCCAATAGTGCCAAAGTCATTCTTTACGTTAAACTCATCACCGTTGTCGCAATAAATGACTGTCATTTCCTGTGCCGAGTCTGGTCTTAGAAATGATCATTTTTCAGCTTGAGAAATAGCCACCCATTGGATGTCATGTATTGGAGATGCTATTAACTAACTACTGAGTACTGACGGTATTGGTTAGTATGATGCTACTATAACATCCTGTTTGCTAGTGGTCGAATTTTTGGAAGGGATATGGGGATATAATAAGAGGTGAGATATAGTAGAAGGATGGATAAATACAGAGAGGTGATTAGTTAGACAAGATTAGTTAGGAAAAGGGAATACGAGTAAGAGGATGGCACTTCCATAGACGAATAATGGCATTTTCCCTAATTAATAGGTGGATATAGAGGTGGATATAATTTGGGCTAGGTATAGGGTGGTCATATCTTATTCCTTGGAGGGGATATAAAAATTCCTCAAATGTTATATCCAGGGTACAAGGGATGAAACAATCTCCAGATGTATGTGTATGCGGATCGCTATATATGGCCAAATACTATATGCCTATATTCGGGGAATCATGACTGGTACCAAACAGGTTGGGATCTCTGGATGTATGTGTATGCGGATTGCTACATATAGCGAAATGCTATATTCGGGGAACCATGACCGGTACCCCGGTACCGAACATGTTGGGATCTCTGGATGTATGTGCATGGGGATTGCTATATGCGGCCAAATGCTATATTCGGGGAACCATGATTGGTACCGAACAGGTTAGGATCTCTGGATGTATGCGTGTGTGGATTGCTATATTTGATATTGGCTTGGGGAATCATGACTGGTACCAAACAGGTTGGGTTTACACTGCGTTGGGCCTCTGATTAACAGGTGTTCCTACTCATTGTGTAGGGCCGATAAAATGAGGCTCAAAGTACGTAGAAGAACCAACAGCTTATGCTTTCACAAGCACGATCAGAGTAAAGTCCAGCCCAGGTACTGCCATATTTGAAATTGAATAGCAATACTACCAAGCCTCCATTTATTTTGTGCATTCACCGCAGTGAAAGCAAAGACGCGTAGGTGGTTCTGTTGGAATCACCGAATTCCCATATCATTCGGATCCACGCAACGAGAAGCACTTGCCATTTGTGAAATCTGATTTTCAACTTAAGTTCTGAAAGTAGGATGGGCCGTTCATAGCACTCCCATCCATCCCTCTTAACGATAGGGAGATTAGGAATGGCATGCTTGTTCTGTCCACATCCTCTTTGTCCGACATTCATTGACATGGAACTAGATACGATCATTCTCGCCTCACTGTGCCGTAACTCTGAAGAGCATCATCACAGACAATACTTATTACTGAGGGGGGAAAAAAAAAAAAAAAAACTACGAAGCTGTCAAGTCACTAGAAATATTAAGAATGTGTGCTGGTATATAGGTATAGTCGTATAGATGGATCGACTCCTCTCCGGTCCATGTTTTTGGAATGGGGGAGACTGTCGTGATCATGACTGTGATCGTGACTGTTCATAGGTAGATTCAATGGTTCGGATTTATTTTAAACTTTGACTGTAAGCATCCGGTATAAACCCGGCCAGCCCCTCTCTTCAAACAAGAAAATCTGGAAATTCCGTTTGACCAAAAAAAAATATAAAAAAAAGAAACAAGAAAATCTGGGCAGAGGTGAGGCAAAGGACATCTTCAATCTGTCTCTATTCCTCCAAAATAGAAAATGAATGCGACACAGAGATTTTATAAGTTATTCTCTTTTTCTTTTCTTTTTTTTCCACTTTTTATACTTTTTTGAAAGAATCTTTGAGGGATCCATTGTTATTTTTTAAAATTTTGTTCTCTAAAATTACTTTTGATCCTCGATTTTTAGAGGACCAAATTTACTTTTGGAGGATCAAATTCTAAAAAGAGCAGTGAGTCCCTCAAAGATTCTCAAAAAAATATTTAAAAAATGAAGAAAAAAAGAAAATAAATTACAAATTGGGCTTTTGATGTTAATTCAATTCACTTTAAAAAGGTACTTCAAAAATTCCACAGCAACCGTCGAAAGAAGTGACCAATACTAGAGATGAAACGAATCACGAGGTACAATAAAAAAATGGTACAGGCTGGCTCAATAAAAATAAATAAATATTTGAACTTTCCCGTCATTGAATAATTACTAATAATTAGGATTTGCCCGTGATTGAAGACAACGCGCAACGCATTCTGAACACAATTAAAAATTACAAAATTATTGACCACTCTCTCCAACGAAGCTGATTTATGCAGGAAGATTTTTTCTTAAATTAGATTCAAACAGAGTTCCTTCGTTCTAGTACATATTCGTGCCTCCAGGCACGGCTCGAACGATCAAAATGTTTATATGTCCATTTAAATATAATCAACCGATATAAATGTAATCAACTAAAAATGGTAGTGAATTGAAAAGAAAATCGTAGGTAACACGTAAAGGTAGTCAATTAGATTGAAAAATTAAGTTTAAACATTAGGAAACAATACGAACGATTCTCCAGAATTTAAACTGGAATCTATTGATTGGTATTAAACAGTAAAGGAAACTTGCTTGGGTAATAAAGTTACACGGATGAAACCTTGTAAATTTCAGCCATAAAATTTACGTGTATAGATGTTAATGGTTAAGATTTAAAGATGGATGTACGTAGGATTCATTCAAATAATGAGCTAGGTTATTATATAGATTCCTCTTCTCTTTAACAAACATGCACAGCCCATCAAATGGCCTTTCCTTCTTTGATGCCTCTGGCACTTGAAGGTTCATGAAAGTACCAAAGAAGTACTGTACTATTAAAATGGGCTACATACAGGAATAATAACAAATCAAAGGAATGTGAGCTCTAGCCAGCAGATGTGGATACTAACGCCGGCTTGATGATAATTTCAACAAGGTTAAGAAAGTACAAAAGCACTCGAACATTAAATTGCGTACAAGCCTTCAGAGAAATAGCAAAAGTAGCACTAGGAAACCCGTTGAGAGTAGTACTAGCAGTGAGGGAATAGATACGATCTGGCTTCCGCTGGTGGGAGCCGACGCTGAAGTTCCATTGCACGCAAGCCCTTGTTTACCATCCTTGCACTCACTGGCGAAAAGGCCAGGTGGGTATTTCCCATAAAGGTTGATGTAGCTAAACATGGTTGAGGCACAATCGTTGGTTAAGTCGTTCAAATCATCTACATAAGGGCAGGCGAATTCTGTCAAAGCTCCACAACACAGACTGGGCAGGTAAAGCGGTCCTTTGCACTGGCTAGTGACGATTGTGTAGTTCAAAAACTCGAAGTTCACAGGGCAAGCTGCAAATGACACAATGGAAAGATTTGAACAGACGAAACGCACCCAATTCTAGAGTCTTTAAAAAAACATGAACCCTTTGATCACCTCGTTCATTTTAGGTAACACAGCACTTGTACAATTGTGCTACAATGTTTAGAAGCGAGTTATGGTATACTTGTTCAACTTAGAAATAGCTTTAAAGCCTTAAACAAATCGAGTGATGGAGCATATCCTGCTACCAAATAGTACCGAGCATGTTGCTAAATCAATTCCATGTTACTTCATCACCTGATCCAAAAATGGTCAATTGCTCACACATGATATTATGATAACAAGATCCAACTTTAAGTAGAAATCAGATCTTTATCCAACTGCAGGTCAAACCACTTCTAAATAGTGTATCACATATATAGCCAATTAGTTGCATGATGATGGGATCAAACTCGATGAAATGCTGCTGAACTAAATCAGCAAATCCTAAGTTACATGGACAGTTCATGAATAAATTCAGCACCCGACACCTGAATAAACCTATGATGCATTATTGCTATAAAATGACTGTATCACTATTGTTCTCTCTCTTAAAGAAACAACCATTTTATCTCTCAGGAAAAATGATCACTTTTGGCAAGTCCGCTTACCCTTAACATAAGGATCTGATTCCCAAAATATGCACCAGACACCAATACCCAAGTTCATTTATGTGGATCATAACCTAAACCTACCCATTGATAGGAATGATGGTATTTAACGAGAACCCTAAGTGTTGGTGCAAGTAAATCAGCTAAAGAGCCTTCATTCTTAATAGAAAAACATTCAGTTGTATCTTTTTGCCAATATCTTGGACCGCAAACAAGGAGTCAGGTGTCCCAAATCCAAAAATTCCTTGAATTGACTAAATATGAGAAATCATTTGTCATCGGTTGAATATGTTCATGCCCAAACGTTTGCAAGATTTTTAAAGAGCAAAAACTCAAGAAAATTGTTAATAATTACTTTGGACGAAGTTTTAGCTCACCCCGGCTCCGTTCAGTTGTTGGAATGTTGCATAAGAATTGTATTCTAAAAGTGAAGCGAAGGAAAATAAAATTTATTTTTCTATTTGTATTATGCTAACAAAGAATTTAGCAAGAAAAATAAAAAAAATTACTGTATTTTTTCTGTTTGTGTTATGTTAACAAAGAATTTAGCAAGAAAAATAAAATTCTTTCATTTTTGCAAGATCTATTTTGCGAGAAACTATTTCCCGGTGAAAAAGTTGAAATTGTGTGTCCACAATTTTCTTGGCCACTAAACACTAGAGTTTTTATTCAGTTTCCAAAAAAGTTGATTTTCTCGTCCTTCCTGTACAACTGACCAAGGTTCCAAAAAAAAATCCACCTCAAAAATCCGGGGCCGCTCGCAATTTAATTCAAACTCATTCCAACTTCATGTGATTGGGACATAAGGCTCGGTTTGATTTGGTTTGGTTTACCCCGACTTCATATATATATATATATATATATATATATATAAAAGCATAAATCTTGCAGATGCAGTGTATTAAAAAGAAGAAAAATAAAAATGGGAAATTACGGTTCTTGGTCTGAAGGAGGTTCCGACCAAATGAAGCTCGATCCTCAAATACATCATCTGCATCATAATGCCAAGTAAGGACCCCAATTATTATTGTATTTGTATGCAATTGAATATGAACATAAAAATAAATAAGGAAAAACGAGTTGGTAAGTATAATGAGTTTTTATGGGCCTTTATGGCAAAGGAGTATAAATAAGACAATCTAATTTTAGAAGAACCTGAAATGAAAGTGGAAGCGGAAGCAGAAGCAGAAACAGAGAAGCCGGCCGCCAAAAAAAATACTCCTACTAATAAGAAGAAGACAAGTAGTAAAAAAGGCGACGAAAATGGAGACAAGTACGGATTTTTGTGCTCCATTTTCAGCAGCGCAAGGATCTGGTTTGGTTCCGACAGATCAATAATTCTATATATCGAATTATCGACACAATCGAGAGAGAGAGAGAGAGAGAGAGAGAGAAATCAGTGTTTTAAGCAGTGGAGTAAAAGTCGTATGACGCGGTTGTCCTAAAGAACAAGAGAATGTTTTCGCGTTTATTTGCTGTATTCCATTAACGTTCTCTCTCTCTCTCTCTCTCTCTCTCTCTCTCTCTCTCTCTCTCTCTCGTATTCGTCCTCAAGTAATTTATTGATATCTCGAGCTTTTTTCTAGTCCTCCCTCCGTCCTAAAATGGATGATAATTTTTTAAATTTGTGTCATTTTTCATTGTCTATATCTTTCAATCTATAAAGTTTTTCATGAGTTTGAAAACTTTGTATAATAAAACTAATCGAAAACTATCAAACAAGATCCATATTGCATATTATTTGAGATTCATATTGAAAGATATAAGAAATTGAAATTGACACAAATATAAAAAATTGTCATCCAATTTAGGACAGAAGGAGTAATATGGATGACCCATTAACGTTCTCTCTCTCTCCCTCTCTCTCTCTCTCTCTCGTATTCGTCCTCAAGTAATTTATTGATATCTTTAGCTTTTTTCTAGTAATATGGATGAACCGAATATAGATATTCGAATCAGTTTGTTTGTGCCTACTTTGACTAATTTCGAAATCCTAAAATTAACGAGAGTTAAACTCTCAAATAGCTCTAATGTTTGAAATATTTGATCTCTGTGAGATTTGATAACGACAAATATTTACTAGTTTTTCTTGTGCTCATTTAGTTAACCCTTCGGTGATAAATTGTTAAAGGCAGTGGATTTTTACCATTTGCTTGCTTCATCGGGTTGGGATTTTTTTTTTATCAAAACCAAATTTGGGCTGGATTTCCGTTGGGTGTTTTCACGTGACTTAGTGCGTCGTTTGCCTATTTCTCAAACCTACCTATGTCCATCCAATTTCCTTTTATCTGATAATAATAATAACTTAATGGGGTACTTGGTGGAAAAATTATCAGATGTTCTTGAAGCAAGGCTATGTGACACTCTAGTGTGTTGCAATTAGTAAATACTACGGGATTCATTACTTTTGCATTCACATTTTAAGAGACAAACTGACATGCAGTAAATTGTAAATTGCATGAAGCATCGCACCAATAGCACTGAATAGCCTCTCGTAGTTAATTGAAAGAGTGAAATAATTTAATTCGGTATATAATATACAGAACGGTCCTGTTATTCTACCACAACTACTCAGTGGCAGGTAGCTATTTTCAACATTTTCTCATAGATACAATGAAGACGACACTTTCGCGATTAATCTAACACTAATTGATGGTTTATGATCTCCACTTATCTTGTGTTAAGTGTCCTACGGCATTTCAGCCTTTAGGTGGGTTTCGGCCCCAATGGGTATATCCTTGTTTTGGCTCATTGCCAAACGCAGAATTTGGATCTCGGATTAGGCAGACTGTACTTTTGAGCATAATGTTATCTCCTTGCTCCTTTTAGTCTTGTAACAATTTCAAAATTAATGAAACTTTTTTGCTGTTAAAAAAATTGTCCTGCAGTACCCATAATTCAAACTGTAGCAATGATACATCGTTAGTTCCAAGTTTTTACTGGCATGTAAGAAACTTATTTATTAGTATGAGCTTATGAATAATGAGATAAATTTCACATGTGAGGTACCCTTGTTTGGTTATGCCATTACTTAAAATGTATCTACAGCTACATATAAATTCATTACCAGAACTGGGATCTATCTAAAACATCTTCATAACCCTTTAAGCGGCGAGCTTTAAAACCTGTGTTCCATCAAAATTTTAGTTGGCTTTCAGCTCACTGCATCTCAGGCTTAATTTTAGTTTGCTGTGCCAGTAGACTTTCTGATTTGGCATTTGGACTACCATCGAAACCATACCAAAATAGTAGGAGGAAAGCCTTGAGCTCCAGCGTGAAAAATGAACAGAACCACCAGAATACGGGCTGAAAAAGCAAACCACAACATTGGCAGAATCCTACACCAACCCGTGTTTTAAGATTTATTGTGGAAGTAGCTGCAAATCATAAACGGTCACTTCCAACTAACTGATACTTAGGCCACAAGGTCCAGATTATAACACAAGCTCTTGGTCATTCAGGATTCCTTAAAATAACTCCAAACAGAAATCAGATGGGAGTAAAATACAGAGGGTAGTCATCACCGGAGACGAAGTCCAGAGGCTAGATCAAATCTTTTCCCAAGGGTAACACGGCAAGCACCACCTACTTGAAAATGGAAGAAATTAACTTTGAAACAAACTAGTAGAGCATAAATCAGTTTCCCCAAACACAAATACCCCCCAAAAATTTCAGCAAAAGAAACTTATGCTACCTTTGAGACAATATGTAAAGCAAAGAAACATATATATAAAGTTAAATTCCAACATTACCATCACACGAAACACATCCATGCCAAATAAGGTACCATAAGTTAAATACTCAACACCCAGAGACGCAATAGAACCGACGTTAATCTCCAGGATGGTTTGTCCATTTACTTATTTATTTACTACTAGGATAGACAACGATGGGTGAAGATCTCTTAACCCATTGCGTACTTCTGAGTCCAAGATCGAGCAGTCATCTCATACTTAGCTCTGTCAGTCTTGTACATATGGGCAATCTCAGGCACTAAAGGATCATCAGGGTTCGGGTCCGTAAGCAGCGAACAGATTGATAGCAGCACCTGAAAAACAAGGACATAGCATAAAGTAGTGGTGAGAGACTCTAAATTTAGCGAGTATTATCTCATTTACAACAGCACAAAAGGACAAATAATCCCAAAACATAGTCTTATTGAGCACAAACAACAAGCACATTACCTTGGATATGGTAAGAGCTGGGCTCCACTGTTCCTTAAGAATGTCAAGGCAAATGCTACCATTGCTGTTAATGTTAGGGTGGTACACTTTTGTTTTGAAAGAAACCTGCCAAACACACAATCATGAATTTTTCATACGACCATCTGACAGGCACATAAGCATCCAACTCCACGGTTGCAGATGGTACAAAAGGTATGGTGAACAGTGAAAGCATGCAATTAGAAGTGTGCACCAACTATTGGAATATAGCCAACTATGGTTCTAAGGCACCAATATAAGAAGCCCAAACCAACACAAACATAATTACATACTTAGCATATACAGAAATAGACATGGATACAAGGAGAGGTGTTTGGGAGAGGGAAAAATACACTTTTAACTTTCTTCATTGACTAAATGAACCTGATATTACCTTTGGCGGCTTGAAGGGATAATCCGGAGGGAAGTGGATAGTAACAAGAAACACACCACCTGTAAATGGGCTGTCTGCAGGGCCCATAATTGTTGCTTGCCAATGAAACATGTCTTCACCAACAGGACCTATACAAATTTAAACCTCTTAACACCATAACTAGATATTTTTCTGATGAGATGGTAAAATGTCAGAGAATTAGAGAACAAATAAAAACAAAAATTCCAAATTTCCCATATACACAACTTCCACTAGAAAATAGCGGAACCATTTCTCTTATGCTAAGGTTGGTGGTAGCCAGATACGAATAGGGGGGATTACCCGCATCCAAACTAACCACCTTGGTTCAATCAAATGATTCCACCCCAGAACACACACACACCAAGTTACTACATACCAACTCACAAACTCCAACACAGCAGAAAATATAACATTCTGCACCGATGTGTATACCCAGAGCTCAACCACATGCATGCAACAAGGTTATACAAAGAAAACAACCATATGAAGCACTCTCACGTAGTTACACTCCAGATAGACACCAACAGAGTAACCCACGATCCTACTGCAAAACCATTTCATGAAAACAACCAAATGAAGCACTCTCACATAGTTACACTCCAGATAGACACCAACAGAGTAACCCACGATCCTACTGCAAAACCATTTCATGAAAACAACCAAATGAAGCACTCTCACATAGTGACACTCCAGATAGACACCAAGCAAGCAGTGGATTACCATGTTGAAACCTCCACAATGCCAGTACAGTGGGATTAATACAGTCATACGTCGCACTAAATTCATACTGAAAAATGCATTTTCTGAAACATATCAAATAGGAAGAAATTATGCACACACAGGTACTGCTGGTAGATGTTAAAAGGTTCATGACAACAGAACAAACCAGCACTGCAAGAAGCAGGAGGATCCTTCTGCAGGTCCTTCAGTTCCTTCTGAATCCTCTTTGAAGCCATAACCAGTGCACAATGGTTGCAACACCAGCACGGAAATCTCACTGCAAAAAATTCCCACATCAAATTCAGGAGAACATGAAAGGTAGCAACTGTCACACCATAAAATTCATTGGAACCATCCAATTCGTTAAATCACATTCAGTGACATAACAACTCGTAAAAGCATCAAGAGAAAAGAAGAAGATGATATTCAAGTCAGATTTAGAGCTGTTTTCCAAATGAAACACTACTGCAGGAACGTAGAATCGCACCTTCATTTCCTAAAAGTCCCTTTGGATTGAGGGGTTTGGTGAGAAAAGAAATGAATAACAAGGGGAGTTTGACCACAGGTTTGGATAAATGAAAATGCAAGGTCTAGTTTGTTTCTGACAAAAAATGATGAGACACTCAATCCAAAGGGACAGCAAATATTCAACATTAACGGTAGTTAACAGAGCACAGCTAAAGGAAAACCTTGATCCAAACACAGCTAAAGGAAATGGAACTTTTCTTCTTCTTTTTTCCCCTTTCTGATTTCCACTTACGAACAGACGCCATACAGTTAGGACCATCACAAATCCAAAACTCAAAATTTTCTCTCTTTACCTACGTTAACAAAAGGAAAGCATCATTTCCACCAAAACAAAAGAGCAGAGAAAAAACTTTTCAAAACCCAAACCATCTACAGCATCCGTTTCAATACAAGGCATCTAAGCATCACAAAAAAATCAGATATTTATGGAATCTACGCACCACGTACATAATAAACCCTAAACGCGAACGAGGGTACGCACAGGGAAATGGAGAGAGAGACAGATCAAGATCATGAAATCACAGAGAATACGTGCAGATATACGATGTCGATCACATAATTATGAAGTGTAGAGATTGAAGAAAAATCCTTACGAAGAGAGAGGGGAAAGGGTATCTAGGGTTTGCTGCTGCTGCTACGGTTTGGAAGTAATTTTTGGGGAATGGGAGCGTTTTGTTTTTATGGTGATTTGCCTTCGTAAGCCACTTGGATTATTTTCCGTCTCTATTTGAAAGTTTTTGCTTTTATTAATTGGGAGCTCACCTATTAGGATGCTGATAATATCAAAACTATTTTTATTTCTGTTAAAATCTTTTTTTTGTTCATGTCAAAAAGTCATTTATTGTATGATTTAATTGTCCTTCATTATTTCACTTATTTTACGAAAATGCCCCTTCAAATTCAAGGGATTATTTTTATTTACGTCTCTTCTAAAATTAGCTCTAGAATTTGCTCATGAATCCTTGCATTTTTGCTTGAAACGTGGAACTAAAAAACGCATTGCACTTATGGAATTTTAAGGGGTATTTTTGTAAAGTAAGTGATGTAGTGGAGGTCAATTAAGTCATGCAATGAATGGATTTTGACAGGAACAAAAAGGGTTTTGGCATTATCAATTCCCTATTAATTTTGTGAATAATTTTATAATTTATTGATTCGTTTTGATGGGGAGAATTAAAGAAAATAGTAAAAAAGTATGATTCAAATTCAAAATTTTGAGAATAAAGGAAAAAATAACCTAAAAATATGCTTATTCTGGTTTTCATTCACAAAATTTTAAATTTGGTTACATAATCTGTTACTTTTAGGATTTCTTTTATCGAGATTAATATTGTAATTTGAAAAAATTTAACGAAAAATAACAAATAAAAAAATTAAGACCAAAAAAATAAAAAAGAAAAGGAAAGAGGATTGTTAAGCCAAACCACACAAACGGAATGGGAAAATTCTGTAGAGCGCTTCATCTTACAGGGGAAGTAGGGAAAAATTGATACGGTTGTTCATTTCGGCACAAATGACTTGAATTTTAATTTAAACTTCCATTAATTTGAACCGTCTATTGATCGGATTAAAATCCGAGGTGTCGCTTTGAATATGGAGAGTTTGGGCCACTCTCACCGCGTGTCCTTTTTATTGGCCTTGTTGGCGGTGACCGCTAGATGACTCCCTCGGGCCTCCACGTGCTTTCCGATGGAGTATTAGAAAAAGGGAAATTAATTTTCACTCTCTGGGTAAAGTAAAGGGGTCTAACCTTTCCTATTTTGGTGGGGTTTTTTGGGAGAGTAAGTCTACAGTTACCGATCGCCGGGCACGCTCTGGCCACTGGACGGCCGATCCGATCCGTCCAATAATTCTAAAAAAAAATCCCGAGTGGGCTTTCGCGAGAATAAATGGCATCCGACGTGTGTAAGTGGCCGATCCAAGACTCCATTTTTGTGCTTGGATAGGCCAAAAACGGAGTGTTTGGATCGGCCAAAAAAGGAGTGCTTGGATCGGCCACTTACACACGTCGGATGCCATTTATTCTCACGTAGGCCACTCGCTTTTTTTTTTTAGAATTATTGGACGGATCGGATCGGCCATCCGGTGGCCGGAAAGTGCCCGACGGGACGTCGGGATTCCGATCGGGATTCCCCGATCGGTAACTGTAGACTTTCTGTTTTTTGGAAATGAAGCTGACATTTTTTGGACGGCTTAAAATGAGAACATAAGCAAACAAAATGGGACAGAGAGCTTTCACAGATATCAATGCATTTCTTGTACGTTAACCGTTCTCCATTGAGCTACAATTAGCATTTTTCTTTAATAAATGCAATCTATATTTTTACTATAGTATGCTTTAACAGCTTTATCGTGCGTAATTTTAAAAGTACTTTTTAAAATGCATTCACTAAATAGAGAAGCGTGAAAATTATTATTCTCCTTCACGAGATTTCACCATTAAACAAATCGTGAAATTCAACCAAATCCTTCAATTATGTAACGAGAATGACTTAATCAGTGCTATTCAAAACATTACCATGGAACTGGCAACAACCGGTAAACAAAATTAATCCAGCAAACCCAAAAAAAATATTGATCTTCAACTCTCATGTGAAGTATCATACTCATACAAGGACAAAAACCAACCATTCACAAGCTCACCTAATGGTTAATTAATAGAGTTCCAACAAAACTCATCTTAACTGAAGAGACTGCTAGAAGTTGACTTTTTAGAGTGCAAATGTTAGGCTGTGTGGGTGAATCAAGGATTAAGGTACAGTAGCAACAGATTCCAGAACAGTTTGGTCGTTGTTAAATGATTCCCATTTGGTATCCCTTAACATTTTGAACCTGTCGTCCAACGTGATAAACCCAGCTTGATTAGCTACGACATTAGATGTTCCAGCTCTGTGTAGCAGCAGCACAGTAGCCCCCATTTCTGGGCCATGAAGCTTTCCAGTTAGCAGCACCCGAAGAGGCATGAAGAGAGATTTTCCCTGCCAAGGCCATGAGAATGGACAATTCACACAATTAATACAAAAGAAAAAGAAGCTAAGAACAAGATTATGTAAAGGGGCCCTTATAAACCAGAACAAACCTTGCGATTCATTGATTTACCAAAGCTCTTAACCCATGATTTCCATCCAACATTGCCTTCTTCAAGGGCACCCAGGAGTTCACCACTATCATAGGTAGCTAACAAGCTACTTGCAACTTCAGGAAGCCCGTCTTGCAATACAGGTTTACCTTCAGGACTAATGATGCCACACAATTAGTCAGGACTCAGGAAAGACAATACCATGGAACCTCAACCATAAAAAATCATCTTCAGTCCCGAACTTCAAACATGACATGTGGGTTTTTTTTAACCGAGATTTAAGACTGCATAGCTTCACACTTGACATCTATGAAATTGTCCGGCTCCTTGATTTGAAATAAAAGTACAATACTATCCTTCTACTTCATCTGTACATTCAGATAGACAACTATGGACATTTTGCATTAAAGAAAACAAGTAAAATTATGGGGGAAAAGGAAATAGACAAAAGTTATTCCAAATGAAGACTTGATGTCTTATACAAGATCCCACCATTGAGGATATAAACATAACTTGCAGATCATAGAAACCATAATGATTAAAGGGTCATTGTCGGGGTGTGATCCGGTTCTGCTCCTAGATCTCTGGTACCGGTCGGATCTTAATCTGAACTCTCTCTTCGAGACCTTCTTAAGCTTGCAAGATGAACCACCAATTAGTGCCTAACCAACCGTACACAGCCCGAAGGCACTCCCATGCTTAAATTAGTCCCAACTCAAGGGAGGAAGAGTACAGAGCTTGAGCAAGATAGTCACAGCGTAACTTTCTAGGGTTTGTTCCGTACCTTATCTAGAGAGACTGTACTTGGGCTCTAAGTAATCATGTGCTACGCAGATGCCATGCCACTCAGCACCCACGTGGAGCTGTGTTGGCTGGTATCCACCGGGTCATGCCAATACCAGCCCGGCCCGGTCTCCAGGCCTTACACCCGCCATTCCACATGGTTGGGCTAGCAACCTCCAGACCTTCACGCTCATATCCGGCATTTGGCCCAATTGTGACCTGTTTCGGCCCATCGGCAATCTGTGTTGTACTCATATTGTTCTTATGTTAGGTCACCAGTGATTCAAGTGCCAATAATTCCACTTCCCCATATTGCAAAAGATGTGATTTCATAACATTCCTCAAGTATTGGGATCCAGTACATCACAAATTGCAGTATCAATATTGAGGAGATGTCAAAGCAGACCCCTTGCATCCTCAATACTCATACAAACTGAAATTGTAACAAGATCATCTTAACGGCTATGCAAGAGGTTCCAAAGCAAAAAAAGATAACTTAGCCCAAAACGACGCCAGATAATGTCATTAAGCAAACAATTTTAAGTGAAGAAGTCCAGGAATCACCTTGCTAAAGTAGCATACAAAGGGTAAGACAGCAAGTTTGACAGTGCTTTGTCAGAATCCGTTATCAAGTCAATCCCATCCTTTAGCAGCTGAACAGCCTCCTGTTAACACAGATATTCCTGGTGAGATCCCTTCACTTGGTTTTGGGAGATTAAAAATACTAAAAGCAAATACATGGAGAAATTTACAGACAAAGTAAAACTCATATCTTATTGTACTGTATTCTGACCAGCACCTCCAAGTATTATCAAGATTCAAGACTATACAAAACTCTTGCACATGCTCCAGTGCATTACTATAGTGGACCCATTCACACACCAAAGAGAAACACTTCGAGCATCCGGGTAGGCCAGTTACTAGCTTTTTTGAAACTGAAAGGGACGTTTATGTGCAGGTTCCAGGATTCTGTTCCCGCAGAGCACAATATTACATGGAAATCGTACAGGTTAAACAAATCCATGCCAAACTAATAAAGATCACTGAACATCCCGTAGCTAACGCTGAACTGAGAAGTTGTTTGTAACATTAAGGTACAGACTGTATAAAAGGAATGTGGAAAAGAGTTGTTACCTCTACAAACTTCCCCTCTGATTCGGCGAGGATGCCAGTGCTCTTCCAGTGCTGACCAATAAGCTTGGTCAACTCTTCCGATGAGAAAGATTTTAAATGCTGGCCATTCATCCACCTTAAATTTGTGAATTGCACAAAGATGAAGAATATCAAGAAAGTACTGGCTATCATACAAAACCTTAAGAGTACAATATCTTAAAACTCACAAACACCTAAATTTCTATGCAATTGAAAAGCCCTAATCACCTTAATTTGGTAGAATCAAAGACAGCTCCACTCTTGTTAACACGTTCAATTGAGAACTTTTCAACTGTAAACCGCACGAAAAAACAAGAACCATCAGACATCCCTAAGTTATATGCTGGTCTCTAAGAATTGTCAAATAAAGGGAAACGACTAACCAAGTTTCTCTAGGGAAAAGAACTCATTTTCAGTACCATCACCCCAACCCAGCAGTGCTAGATAGTTAACCATTGCCTGGGGCAGATAACCCATCTCCCTGTACTGTCAATGATAATTGCAAAGAGTTGTTGATACATGCCTCAAGAAACCACTCAAGGCGTTGAAAACTTAAACTTTACCAAGTACCAATAGACTGTGTAAAAGTTAACAACCTGACCCACTGAAGTTGCGCCATGCCGCTTGGAAAGTTTGCTACGATCAGGTGCAAGAATTAAAGATACATGAGCAAAGTAAGGCATTTGGAATCCAAGAGCCTGTGGGAAAACATTAAAGGTTCTGTGACAGCTACTTCCAAATGGATGAAAATATTAGTCACTTGGAAATAAGAAAGAATAAGTGACAAGTTGAGGCCGCATCAAATCACCTTATAAATCAGCGCTTGCCTTAGAGTATTTGGTAAATGCTCCTCTGCTCTGAAATGAAAGTTTCGAGGGGAAGGAGGGGAAAGAGATAATAAGAAATGGCACAAAAAATGCAGTCTGTAGGCCTAATAGCAAGAGGTGACCCATTAAAGAAACAATTTCAGTAATACAAAGGCTGGAACATGGCATATCCCATCAAGTATTGGGGTAAACTTTACCTTATAACATGCGAGATAGCCATGGTAGCATCATCAACAGTTACACAAAAGTTGTATACGGGCTGTCCATTGCTTCTCATAATCACAAAATCCCCAAGTGTGTCCAAGCTCCAACTAACCTTCATGACACTTCAAACTAAATTAGAAACCTATAAATACCAAGAATAGTACCATCTGATTTCAACCTGCGAAACACATTACTCTTTACTAACAAAGAAATTCAAGAACACATCTTACCTCTCCTCGAATAAGGTCATCAATTTGCAACCTTCCTTCCTTGGGCACTCGAAAGCGAAATGTATAAGGAGTTCCCTTCTCCAGCTCTTCTTCTACTTCCTCATCAGTGGCATTGGACCACTTCCCCGTGTATACTGGAGGCAGTTCTTTCAACTTTGCAATCTCCTTCATTTCTTCTAGTTCCTGAGAAAAAATAGAATTGTCCATAACTACAGAATTACATCCGCCAGCATTCCAAAAGTAATAAACTCATTTAATGAGAACAACACCTAAAGGATAGCCATAGAAGAGCAATTTCTTGACAAAAAGATCACAAACTCAAAATTGCAACTTATACCCCACGAAAGAAATCAAAAATAAAGGAGATCGAGAGCCTCGCCATAAGTAAATCAGATCAGATATACTTTCGAGTTCATCCAAATGCATGTCCTAATCACTCTTCGAAGTTAGTAAACTAACATTACATGCAATCCTCTATTTTATAAAGTAGGCACTGGTTGCTTGTTCAAAGGGTAAGGTCACATGTCAGAACGAAAGACTCCCAAAGATAGAATCCAATTACCTCATTAGAACAAAAGCAACGATAAACATGACCAGACTTCAAAAGCTTCTCAGCATATTGTCTGTACATGACATTTCTTTCAGACTGCCGATATGGACCATAGTCTCCACCAACACCAGGACCTGCATTATAATGGTGTGCTATCATCAGCCTTACTTGAAATAACTATTTGATTCTATTACACTAGGTGAATAGAAACAACCAAATCTAAACAAAAGTCAATCTACAAAATAAAGTTGAAATGTCGGAACTATACATAAAACCAGGTAATAACAAGAGTCAGATATGAGAAACATCTATCATTTTCTTGCCACCTGACCGATCCACTTAGATCAAAACCACAGTCACAGGTGCTTTCCCTGTTCTGTTTGGAAGAACCAGGTTAATCAAAACTGAAATGGAGAATATAGAGAAGAATCGAAGCTATCCTTTTTCAGCTCATCTATTCATTGTTTTCGCATCTGTTTGAAAGACAAAGGTAGCCACCCAGACAACTGTAAAAAGGAAAAACTCTCAAATTCCATAGAAGAGGAATGAATTCCCAAGTATAAGAAATTCCTTGCTGGCAAAGTCACTAAGCGAGGAAACTTTTGAGATATGGAATAATCAGATAGCATATTTTTCTAATGATTT
The DNA here is from genome assembly GCF_030253575.1 of Rhododendron vialii. Lineage (NCBI taxonomy): Eukaryota > Viridiplantae > Streptophyta > Magnoliopsida > Ericales > Ericaceae > Rhododendron > Rhododendron vialii. Next base: position 838,281 of record NC_080560.1, read on the forward strand.
TTTCAACGCAAACTAAATTCAGAAAATATCAAAATGTAACAATAACAGGTGAAATAAGAAAGGATGTATGTCATGCCTTCATCCCAATGAAGACCAAGCCAAGAGAGATCACGTAATAAAGCTTCCTCAGATGCCCTGGTAGATCTCTCCAAGTCAGTATCTTCAATGCGAAGAACAAACTTCCCTCCGTTAGACCTGCAAGTAGAAAAATACGCGATTTGATTTATTCTATTAGTTTGTTTGACCAGAAATGTGGAAGTAGTGGAGTGGTAGCCAAGTGGTAGCACTATGTACTCCATGCATTTTTTTTTCCCAAAACGATAACAGATGATATTATTAATCTCAATCAAAATACATCAAGCAGAAGACTTGTCCCTAGACAGGGAACCAAGCATCCACGACGGTGGGGACTCAGCCCAATGGCTATACCCAAACCAGACAAACCTTTCCCAGCTAAAAACACACACAAGAGTCAGGCGAGTGAACAGAAAAGAGGGTTGACCCAAAAAAACCTCTCAAATCTGAGATCGACAGAGAGAACCCTCACCGAAATGGAGGAGTTATTGAAAGTAAAAAAACCATCACTTTGGAGGAAGAAAAACATAACTATCAAGGGTAAAGCCCTCTCCTTCCGCCGCCGCATAAGGGTGGTGAAACTCCTAGGGCGAGGGTGGCAAAGGAAGAGAGGTGGCTAGGGTTTTTTCCTCACAAAGAGAGAGGATTGTTAACTTTTGCCGAGAAAAGTTAACAATCGAAGGGTAGGGTACCCCATGCATGCATTTGACAGGGTTCAAACCTCACTAACAAGTAACAACAATAAACAATGCTAACTTTTGCCGAGAAAAAGAAAGTAAGTGGTGCAGTAAGGCACCTTCTGCCTAACTAGAGACCTTTAGGCATGATCTGTCGTTCTCTCTTAATTTTCATTAGATTTATGTCTTTTTCGTCATCTTATGAATTTTTTTCAACTTTTGTCTATAATTTGATACTTTTTCGATCCCTTTGATCAAGGTTCTGAATACCATACCTGTTAGAGTACTGATTTTCGTATTGATGTACCGTACCGTTACGGGCGAGATACTTTCGGATTTATCATTATTGTTATTTTCTCACATCAAATAATTTAGACCGGTATATTACATACCGAATTCAAAACCTCACCTCTGGTCGATACGAAAGATGTGTTGTTAAAAATTTGACCTAAATCTAATTTAAGAAAAAACAATAAAGAAAAAAGACACAAAGGGAGGAAGGAAGGATACCTAGCGAAGAGGTAATTGAAAAGGGCAGTTCTGGCGCCTCCGACGTGGAGATTACCAGTGGGTGACGGAGCAAAGCGAACGCGGACTTGATTAGGAGGAGCAGGAGCAGCTTGTTCTTGTAAAGACGAAGACGCTGTGGCTGAGATAGAAAAACAACTCCGGCGGATGAGAGAGAAGCAGCTGTTACGAGTAGTACTGCGACGATAGCGTAGAAATTGGGATAATGATGACGATGATGAGGAAGATTGATTATTACAACGGAATATTATCGTAGAAGTAGGAGGAAGAATCACGCTGCGACTCGCCATTCTCTTCTCTTCTCTTCTCTTCTCTTCTCTCTGGAATCAAAAGCAAGCTCCCACAGCCTACTGCTAGCTACTGGTGTCCCGTTGGGCGGGCGGGTGGGGCTTGCCTGCCTTGCCTTATCGACCAAAAGATAGATTTGCAATTTGCTGTTACAATTTTTGATCTTTTATTTTTACAATAAATAAACAACAATAATATAAGGGCTTATCTACTCTCTTTTTTCCTTACAAAATTGGTTCGATTTTAATTTCGTCCTTAAAAAAATTTTGATTTCAATTTTACCATTATAATTTCTAATCAATTTCAATGTTATCTTCCGTGAAAAATTTAGACAAAAAATGCGTACGTAGCCAATGGTTTGGTGATAGTTACCAAATTTTTGACAGCAGGGCACTAGGCCCCACCTCCTCGTCGCCCCCCCCCCCCCCCCACCCCCCCCCCCCTTTTCCTTACAAAATTGGTTCGATTTTAATTTCGTCCTTAAAAAATTTTGATTTCAATTTTACCATTATAATTTCTAATCAATTTCAATGTTATCTTCCGTGAAAAATTTGGACAAAAAATGCATACGTAGCCAATGGTTTGGTGATAGTTACCAAATTTTTGACAGCAGGGCACTAGGCCCCACCTCTTCGTTGCCCCCCCCAACAAAAGCCCGCGAGTGGTGCTAGGGACACACCCAAACACACACCCACCACTCACATGAGTGGTGGGTCCCACACACACTACACATTTTAATGTGTGTATGAAGCTCACCACTCATGTGAGTGTGGGTGTGTGTTTGGGTGTGTGAGTGGGTGTGTCCCTAGAATTATTAAAAGCGGATGCCACTGAACATTTTTCAGAATTTTTCCCCTTTGACATGTTTCTACGACATGACTAGGGATGGCAATTCCGGTCGACCTGACCCAATCCGACCCGTTCTCCGCCCCAAATGGCTAGGGAATTCGGGGATTATTTGAAAATCGGATAGGATATGGGGATAATTTTCAAAAAAAAATAGGGAACGGGTAGGGGGTGGATATGAGGTAGTACCTGCCCGATCCCCGCCCCACTAGCCTACTATATATATATATAAGTTAGGGAGTTAGGGTTCCCGATCCCCGCCCCACTAGCCTACTATATATATAGATAAGTTAGGGTTTTCTCATTTCCCAATCGTCACTCTAGAGACTTGCGTCTCCGATCCCAAGCCCCACTAGCCTACTGGTTTTGTTTGTTTGAAATTATTTTAATTTTAATTTGGTTTGTAATGCACTATGACAGCAACTATGTGACTGTTTTAATTTAAATTTGGTTTGTAATGGCACTACGGCAACAAATGTGACTGTTTTCATTTTGATTTGGTTTGTAATAGCACTATGGTAGCAACTGTGGCTGTTTTTCTTGGCATTTGGTTTGTAATGGCAACGTAGATTGTTTTTTTTTTTTTTTAATTTAGTTTCATGGTCCGTATTTTATGGCAGATGACTTTTTTTTTTTTTTTTAAGTTTTGAATCTTTGGATCCCCGCTCCCCGTTTGGGGCGGGAATGGAGGGCAAAAATAAATCTCCGGTGGGGATTGGGGCGGGGATGGGAAGGGATTTGGATTCGAAGATCGGGAACGGAGATAGTGGTATCCACCCCCGGCCTTCTCCGTTGCCATCCCTAGACATGACTTCCATCTTTTCGTACTCTTCCACCATCTTCATCTCCATTGCAGTATTCTCCACCAGCTTCCTCTCCGTTGCAGCATAGTCCACCGTCTTGCTCTCCCTTGTAGCATAATCCACCATCTTCCTCTCCATTGTAGCATAGTCTTTCAGCTTCGATTTCAACTTCAAGTTTTCATCCTTTAGAGCATGAATGACAACCTTCCCACGGTTACAGATTTCATCATCAACCCATGTGAAAAACTTGCATGGCTTGCCATCCTACAATGGAGGAAAGTTGGGAAAGTCACAAAAACTTTGATTACGGTTTCCAAACAGAGAAACAGGCCTTATATTACACTTACCCGGTAGTACCGACATCCAAGGAATCTTCTTCCTGGATTATCTTTAGTCCATGAAGTAACCATCCACTGACTTCGACCCACACTTGCAAACGGGCCTCCCCTGACCCGCATTGGAGGAAGAGGAAGAGTTGTTAGAGCTTGAAGGCATCTGGGGTCAAGTGAAGGAAGAGGTCAGGACAAAAAAATTGGGGATTTAGATGTTGTTACGTGGGTTTGGGAGAAACGATTTGGGGTTTGGGGGCAAAAGAATTTGGGGATTTTAGGATTTACGGTTTTTTGGGGGTGGGGAAGACATATAGAAGTTGGTCCCACAATCCACGTCACCGGACCGTTTGCCACATATGCATTGACCGTCCAAGTTTCTCATGGAAGAGTAACATTGAAATTGGTTAGAAACTACACGGGTAAATTGAAACCAAAATTTTTTAAAGAACGAAATTGAAACCGAGACAATTTTTGAGGACCAAAAAAGTAGATAAGCCTAATATAAGAAGATGAAGTTAAAACATAAAATTTGCTACCATGCATATATAGACAACGGGTCTTTATGTAAAATAGACAAGTTAAAAGAACTTTTTTGAAAAATTGACAAAGATACTAAGGTATGTAAGTAATATAAAAGAAAAATGTGTATAATTTTTTGAATACAAATGTCATGACCATTATAAATTAGGAGTAAAAGTGAAATTATTGGAAATTGCGGTGGGGCCCGTGCCTCCACTGGTCCTATACCACCTCCACCGCTAGCTCGGCTCGGATCGTAGTTTTGATGCAAAATTAACAAATACAAAGAAGTTTGAACGCTCCTAAAACATAGAAACATAATTTGCTGAATTATTACGTAAAGTCTACACCCACCCCACCATCCACCTCACCCGTGTGTGGAGTCCACATTGAGTCCCACAAAATTTCAAAAAAATACCCTAAAGAGCGAGGATTCTTCCGCATTTATTTCATGGCATAACCCAATGAACTATTGGAACTCGGGCGAGGATTCTTTAGGGGCAACCGGGGGATGTAACATGATAATAGGGGTGTTTAGAAATCTAGGGGGTGTTTGGGAGCCTACTTTTTGGCTTTTCATTTTTTACTTTTTGTCTTTTTGACTTTTGGGATTATTATCAGAATGTATTTTGTTTTTGGTAGAGTGTTTGGATGATATGTGCAGAATGCATTTTGCAGTAGGAGTAGTGTTTGGGAGATATGGAATGAAAATGAATTATGGATTGGTTTTTTACTATGTTGCCCCCGGTTATTAATAATGTTTTAATCAATTTTTTTAAAATTTACTTCCGAAATTACTTCTCATCCACTTCAATCAACGGTTGGATCTTCATCAACAAAAAAAAGGCAACGGTCGGATCTTCATCAACAAAACAGCCAACGTTGGCTGAGATCAACCATTCAACTTTACTCTCTCTCTCTCCCTCTCTCTCTCTCTCTCAACAGAACCGAGAACCAGACCCCCCTCGTTCGTACCCAAAATCCACCTGCAATTCCTTCACCTTCACCTTCCACTTCTCTTCTTTCAGTAACCAAGGCGGGTTCAGAAATGGGTCTCGATTTTTCAAGGTTCAGATTCTCAATTTTGCAAAACGGGGGGTTTGGGACGGCGACTGCGAGGATCCGGTTCAGTCCGTTCATGGCGACGCTGGCCGCGAACCCGACGTTTGTTTCGGACGGCAACACGATCCAACCCCTCTCGGAAATCAGTTTCCGGCAACCTTCCGGCGTGTTCTTGCGGATTCCGGCGTACTCTTGCAGATTTCGGCTTCTTTCCGACGAAATCAGATAACTCCGGCTGTCCAAAATTCTGGTAGAATCAGTTGGGGTGATGAGCTGTCCATTATAGTTGCAGATTCCGTTTGTATTTTAGCAACTGCTTTCCATCCCCCATTGGGGATGCTCTTATGTACATGAACTGGTATGTGAAGAACTGTGTGTGAATTTGAAGCAAAATCCAATTGAGAGGATAACGTTCAACGAGGGCTTTTGTGGAAATTATCCCAACAAGGAAAGGGTAGGAAAGTCTTTTTGGCATGGCAGGTGAACAAAATGAGAAAATGACAATTGGAAAAGCTCCTCCTACCTCTTTCTGCCTTTTATTTTAGAAACCTCAAAACGGAAAACCCATTTTCCGGAAAATTCATTTTCACTCTTGCAGCCAAACAGCCAAAACCCAATAATGAGAAGTGGAAAATGGGAAAATGGGCCATCCAAACACCCCCCTACTTTTTAGATTTTCATTTTCAATTTTTTGGCTTTTTGAATTTTTGGATTATGGTCAGAATGGATTTTGAAAAATGAATGAGTGTTTGAAAGATATGTACAGAATGTATTTTGAAATAGTAGTAGTATTTGGTAGATGAATGATGAAAATAAATTATGAATTGATTTTTTACCAAGCTACCCTTGGCCTTATTATATTGTGTTAAAAGATGTAAAAATGAATTATGGAGGAGAAGTGGGCATTTGGGTAATTCAACCGAAAATGGGGAAAAGGCAAAATGGGAAACGGAGGTCCGAATGTGATTTTCACTTTTTGCTTCCTTCGTCAAAATTTGGGAATGGATTTTGTAAAATGGGTTTTGAGAATGGAGTAGCCAAACAACCATCAGGGGGCGTTTGGATGGTGGCTTTTCCCATTTTTCGCTTCTGATTTTTGGTTTTTGGCTGTTTGGCTGGCAGAGAGAAAATAGGTTTTCCGGAAAATGGGTTTTCCATTTTCATATTTCTAAGACAAAAGCCAGAAAGAGCTTAAAGGAGCTTTTCTCATTCTCATTTTCTCATTTTGTTCTCTTGCCATGCCAAAAGACATCTCTACCCTCTCATTTTTTAGATAATTCCACAAAGCCTTGGTTTTGTCCCCTCTACTGATTTCCTTCACATTCTCACAGTTCTCACATACCAGGAGAATACGAGAAGAGAGAGGCCAGAGCAAACGACTGGACTTTCGACCAAAGTGGGGAAATCGTTCACCTCTTTCACACTTTTGCATCTCTCACCACAAGAACAGGGAGAATTTCTTCTGGGTTAGAATTATGGTTTCCATTTCGATCTGACCATGGAAGAACCCAGAACATAAAATAGACTCTGTATCTTCCATTCCAACAAACAAATTTTGACAAAAATTAAACCAAACATGACAAATTGTATTGTTTCGCTTGTTTTTTTCCATTTCCAAAACTCTAAAAAACCCACCAGATTCAATTTCGAAACCCTATACCAGATCCGCCCCGACGATTTTGATTTTGTATGAGGGGGAGGGGTGTCTGGCCTGTTGGTTGTTTAGGAGGAAAATGGGCTCTTGATTTGCATAAATGGAGATTGGGTATGGGAGGAGGAGAGAGAGAAATGGGTTTGGAATTGGTTCGTGCGTGGGTGAAAGAGATAAATTTTGGTTTGTCTCAAAACAAGGGCAATACAGTAAAAATACAACTCATAATTCATTTTTATCACATATTTTCCAAACACTACTCTTGCGGTAAAATACATTCTACACAATTCATCCAAACACTCTACCAAATTTAAAATACATTCTGATCAAAATTAAAAAAGCCAAAAAGTTAAAAAGTTAAAAATGAAAAGTCAAAAAGTAGGTTCCCAAACACCCTCTACTATATACATATATATATATATATATTTATTTATTTATTTATTGATAATAAGTGTTTGATCATATAGTTACATGTTTGAATTCCACGGAAGGTCAGAGGTCAATCATTTCAAATTTTGGGATACTGAAGTTATGTCCGATCGTTACCTTCAGGCCTCAAAATTAGTCGAGGTGCATAAACTGGCCCAATCATCCGGTTATAAAAAAACTACTAGGCTAGTATATATATATAAGTGTGTCTCTCAGCCCAAAATTATTAGGAGTACTAAAATGGATCAGAATCAGAACCACAATAAAACCTCAAATCGGACAAAGCTAAGACGCCAACTATCAGCAGACCCGGCAACAATAAGATCAGGTACCTCTCTCCCTGTCCGTCTCTTTCTGTTGGTTATTTGTTTTATGGCTTTAGATGCTTAAACATTATTTTTGGGGGGGGCAATGATCGGCGGATCTGCCAACGAAACAAACAGGTACCTCGGCTTGCCATTGTGGTTGAACCTTATTTTTTGTTGTTGTTGGCTGGCCAACGAAACAAATAGGTACCTTCGGATACAGAAACACCTCCAACCCCCAAAATATCTGGAGCCCCAGCACAGCCTTCACTGTCTAAGGAGTTCTGGCCTGAAATTCACGATAGTGATTTGATACAACTCCCACTCCCCGGAATGGGTCCAATGATTTGGCCCGTCTGAATTAATACACCGGTAGTGGCACATTTAGGATTCGGCACTTGCGGCAGTGTTTCTAGAGTGAGACACATTTCCACCAGAAAACTTTATGTTTGGAAGGAGCTGACAGTACGCCGTAAAGATTCCATACAGAAGAGAACCATGCGGGTAATCAATTTGGCCTGCACTTTGAAACATCCCAACATCGTTAATTGTCTTGGAATTTGGAGTGAAGTAAGGTTGCTCTACGATGATATGCTGGAGGGAATGGAAGGTATCCATGCGAGGGACGAAGCTGATCTTGCCTCTATTGGGAAAGATATACTCGAGGGGCTGCGTTACCTCAAGGATCAGAATGTCGTTCATGGAGATCTGAAGCCCTCTAACATTTTAATCGATCATGACAGGAGAACGGTGAAGATTTCTGATTCGAAAAGTCTAAGCACACATATAAATAGGGTACATATTCTACACAAATTTTTTGTGGTGTCTACCTCGGATCCCACACAAACGATCCGAGTCGTTCATTAAATGTAAAACGTTTTTTCAAGGGCCCCCACAAAAAATCACCTCAATTCAATATCAATAGATGCTTGATCCAATCATCTAATTATTTATTATCCGGAAATCAAAATGAAAAATTGAATGATTGGATTGAGCATCTATAAGTATCAAATTGAGCTGATTTTTTGAGTAAGCCTTTAAAAAAATATTTAACATTTAATGAACGGTTCGGATTGTTTGTGTGAGACCCGATGTGGACCCCACAAAAAATCTGTGTAAAATATGTACCTATTTATATGCAGAAATGCTATACTTACAACATTTTTCTACAACATGGTGACGTGGCCAAGGGACCTACTCATTTTTTTATTTTTTGGCTGGGTAAAGTGAGTGGGTCCCCTGGCCACGTCACCATGTTGTAAATATGTTGTAGAAAAATGTTGTAAGTGTAGCATTTTTCATTCATATGTGTGGGTAGCATCGTTCTTTCTGATTTTGCTGCAGGCAAAAACATGGTGGACGACTTCTGGGATCAATGTCCATTGCGCTCTCCGTTGGATTTTGTACGCGAGCCCTGAGTCCCTCTGTCGCGCCCTCTGGAAGGAGGATTGCGAGACCAGTGATATATGGAGTTTTGGGATCTGAATGCTAGAGTTTTATTTAGGGCACTATCCGATTGTTTTTGATCGACTGGGCATACCTTCAAAAATCAATGGTATTGTGATGAACCATCCTCCTGAGGCCCCTTCAGATTCCTCACCGGAGTTCCAAGACTTCATTCAATTATGTCTTTGACGAGAACCGCACCGGGGGGCGGGGCGGGGGTACTTGCTCACAATTTCATTTTGGAAAACACTGAAGGTATGATTTAGCGATCAACACTTAACGTTTTATTTTTGTGCCGTGTGAAATTATGGCTATGTTCGTTTGTTGGTTTTGGCAAAAAATTTTGAAATATTTTCAAAAACTTGACTTTGAACTTCTCTCAAAAAATTTGTTCGTTTCAAAATTCTGGAGCAATTATAAAACTAAATTTCTGAGATGCTGTTTGGTTGGGTTTTTTTAATTTTTCAAAAGTTGTTTATATTTTTTATTTTTTGAAAAAATTTCGGCAAAAAGCCATTGCATTAAAATTAAAAAGGGGAAAAAAAGAGTACCAGGCACAATCAAATTCAAAAGGAGAAAAAAATATGACAATAAAAAATAACAGTACATTTTTTTTTTTGGAAACAACAGCAAGAACATTGACCAAAGTGGCTACATTGACCAAAGTTGTAACCATCTTGACAGAATAATTAACTTGATAGCATACCATTTTGATAGAAAACAACAGCAAGAACAGTTGCAACAGAAGTAGCAGCATGTGCATAAAAGGTAGCAAAAATAGTAGCAAAACAGTAGCAATTTCGAAGTAGCAGCAGCTACTTGATGCCTGCCCGAAGTAGCAGCAGAAAACTGCATAATAAGGCAGCAAAACAGCATCAAAACATCTTGACATAATCTGCTCGAGGTATCTACAAGCAATCTAGCATTAGTAATCAGCAAAAACCCCTACTGGATTGTCTTAAGCAGAGGACCTGTATATGATCTTGGCATCCCACATCCGAATGCCCAAATATCAAATAAGATCAGCTACATATTCATTGCATAAAGAAAGCAAATCAATTCCATAGTCCCAACGATTCAACATAAGCAAAATCAAATCCGGGTTTTAAAGCTATTACAACATTACTACAACAGAATCATTCATAAACACTAAACACCAACAAATATTAGTACTATTACATACCCCGAACGAAAGTGTCTTCGAAAAAACAAATATGACAACCTACTAAATTAGAAATGCCATTACTGCTCCAGGTGAGAAACAAATGCACTTATTTGAACCACCACGACCATCCATGTTGGATTGAACATTTAAGAGCAAAGGGACTGATGCTCCATATACACCTTCCATGCATCATAGGACCTTGTTCCATGGACTTTTCCAACAAAAACAACATAATAGGAACTTTTTCCAGCCATGCCTAAAAAAAAATTATTTTGTTAACATTAATTCTTAACCTTAATAAGGCAGAACTCAAAAACAAAAAAGGAGGGCAGAGGGGTTAATTAAGAGCAAAAAGATAGATATCAAGCATACTAACCTACCAATTGTGTGCATTCCATAATTGAGTCGCAATTTCATCACGCCTATTGGCCATTTGCTGTAAACCTCCACGGGACATGTTTACAACTTCAATATCTCCACCATCCTCTTCCTCATCGTCATCATCATCCGAAGAATCAAAATACAAGTCTCTTTGACGCTGGATTATGATCCAGTTGTGAACAACACAACAAGCTGTCACAATTGAAGGTTGCCTCACTGGCTTGTACGAGGGCATACTTTTAAGGATTGGGAATCGTCTCTTCAATACCCCAAAACATCTTTCAATAACATTTCTCAACGACGAGTGTCTATGATTGAATAACTCCCTATGGGAGTTGTAGACAGGATTGGGACCATTGTATTGATTCAAATGATACCTTTCGCCACGATATGGAGCTAGGTACCCAGGCATGTTGGTGTATCCAGAATCCACCACATAATATTTGTCTAAACGTAAGTAAATTTAGTGAGACATACATGCGCGTACAATAATCTACTATAACAAAATAACATGAAAGTGTAGTACTTACTGATCGGTGGGTGCGGAAAGTTAAGATTAGGATTTGTAACTGCAGCTAAGAACACCCGTGAATCATGGGCACTACCTTCCCAACCAGGATAAACAAATGTGAATTTCATGTCAAATGAACACGCTGCCATTACATTTTGAGTTTTGGTAGCCTTCCTTCCACGATATGCTGTTTCTTGTGTGGTAGGCACCCAAGCTTCGATGTGTGTCCCATCTATGGCACCGATACAATCCTGTAACAATTGACATAATTACAAAGGTGTCGTATAGGAATACATGTATTTAACTACTATTGGACTGTACAATTACCTTAAACCACGGATAGAATCTTTGATCATTGATAATTTCAGGAGGGGTAACATTCAAATCAGGCGGTCGAATTATGAATGGAGCTAACGTACAAAGGGCACGCCTCATGTACTTGAAGTGTCGGCATATGGTGTCTGTGGAATGTTGGAAACGATCTGCAACAGTTCTATGTCTTCCGCTTTGCCCACAAATGTATAAGAATGTGGCCAATGACTCTTCCACAGATAAATGCATATGATCCCATTTAAGGTTGCCTCTAAGTACCAACTCAGCAACCAATGACCTAAACGTTGGGGCATCTACACGCAAGACATCTTGTATGGTATCTTGATGCCCATTCAATAAATGTGTCACATATTCTTGCCCAGTGAAAGGGGCATTGCGTTGTGGTTGCCTTTCGTCGTCCGAAGACGAAAGCATGTCCATTATCATCATGTCATCACCATCACTACTACTACTTCCCTGCTCGTATTGGTATTGCCATGATGCACCATGTGATGATGACATACCAGTGGATTCTTTACGAGTACAACCTAAGTTTTCCAACAAAACTGCAGGCTAAAAACAGGACCACAAAAACTTTCCTGATCAAGAATCAAAACTGAAACATGTTTCCAAAAAATGAAACTTAAGTATAACATCAAGTGAATGACTTTTTATGAAGGCTTACAAGAATAGAAAATGGTAAATGGAAAAACTTTCTATCATCTGTCACATATTTCACTATGGTAGAATACATGTACATACTTATGGAAGCAGCCTTGACCCTGAAATCATACATTATTCCATCTTCAATCAAATTAGGAGACTTGGGACTGCCTTAACCGCCATGCTTTTTCTCTCTTGATTATTCTTTTTCTCTCTTGACGATTAAAAAATCATAGCAGCCCAGTCAAGATATCCTTCCTATTGTAACTCATACACTCACATGGGCCAGCATACAGATTAAAAAATTTTATTTTTTGATAAGCATCAGATGGGTCAGAGTAATGTCTGCACCTATCAGTATTCAACACTTGAAATACTAAGCTTATAATTATGCAACTGAAATTTTATATGCAGTTTCTCTTACTTGGTGAGTCATGTGAGCCATTTAACTACATCAGGTGAATTTAAAGTCTATAGCTCAGTTTCTTTGATAATGCACATTTTAATCAAGTTTGGACAATGGACAAAAACTGAAACTGAATACAATGCTAATTATTTGCCTCTCTTAGAATTTTACAAATATGACAAGGGATATCCATTTTTCACTCAAAAAAGAAGCATTCAACACACAAGTACTAGTAGAGCATTAATAACCAACTGAAATTCATCAATTCATACGAGGAAGAAATGACAAAATCACCATGCTATTGGCATTTTCCTACAACAAGAAAGCGACTGATCTAACCACTTCTTTGAATGAAAAGGGACTGACATAGTTTGTGGCATCCTTCTTACTACCTAAAACATAAAAACTGGATAATAGCACAAACAAAGAGGCAAACATACGAAGCGTACAACAGACGACATCCAACTAAAACTTAAAACAACAACCAACAGAAACTTCAACCTACAACAAACTTCCAACTGGTACACAAGACTTCCAACTGCCTTGTTAAGCAACAACCACTACTCAAGGGTTTCGACCCAAAAGCGCCTCATGTCGGGATCCAATTGAACAAATGATTTCCTAAGTTGTAGGTTCTCGGCAAGCCTGTTGAAAGCCTTAAGAAACTGAGTTGGTTCGACAAACGGCTTGAATGAGTTTAGTATCTCAATGGCCGAAGGTTCGGACTTTGGATCAACTTGTTCCGTGTTTTGGATCTTAACAGTTTGGTACCACTCTCCTTTAGCTTTCTGACAGAATGCTATTTGCTCATATGCATGCTCCTTCCTAACCATCTTGCTAGGATGACTCCTACCACAACTTTGCCCATCATCTGACTTTCTTTTGCCCTTAGAACCTGAAGAGGTATCACCTTGCAGCCCTTTCCCTTTCCTCATCCTATGCATGAGTGCCTCCATCTCATCCTCATCATCCGTCGTTATGGGCCCTACAGTTGAATCTGGCGCATATGCTCCAGTCGCCATGGTGTTGCCCAACAATTCAGCAAGAAGGTCATAATGTTCAAGTCCTTTGGTTCGGAAAGGCTTAGCATCAGGGTGTGCCTATAAGTTGAGAAATCAAAAGGGCCTAAAGTTAAAAAACAGATTGTAGAATTTTAAAATTTGTTGTTGATTGGGTTGCCTAATGTGAAGGTACCTGAAGGTAAAGTTGCCAATCAGTGTCTGACATTGTGACTGTTCCAGTAGCCTCATCCCATCCTAGCCCTGTTTGCTTGACTTTTAGTGCCACAAATGCCTTATATGCCTTCTTCAAACGCGCAAATTTGCCCTGTAATTTTTTTGCAGTATATCCCCTCCTCCTCAACCTTACTGTCATCTCTCCTTCAATGGATGTCCACTGCCTAGCCGTAAAGTTTCTATCCTTCTTGCTACTTGTTTGTCCCTCTTTCTTCACCTCATCAAGCATTATATTTATGAAAGTTTCCACAGTGGAGTACCCCCACATCCCAATATCCGACAAATCATCAGCCATTCTAGCCTAGTTCAAGCAACAAAAGGGTATATAGAACACGACACATTAGTTACCACTAAGAAGGTTTATAGCCTAGTTTGAAGCAAAATAGAAAAAGGTCTCCACTACTACTATTTTGCCACACTGTAATGAAAGAAAACAATAAAAATAGTGTTCACTTCTTTTACATAAAGGTGGAGGTCCATTTTGATTTTAGCGGATCCTAAACTAATAACATAATCCACATATCACTTTAACCTTGGCTTGATCCTAAACCTTCAAATAGATGACATAGATAATTTTCAATAATGTAAAAAGCAAAAAAAAAAAATTACCAAAAGCACACAACAAACACTTATTCCGGGCTAACAAGTAAGAGTCATATACCACTGGTATGCTATTCTCGCCGGTGCACGACTCTTCTGAAGGGAGAGGATAAGATGAATGCTTCTTCTTCTCGACTGAAACTTTGCTTGGAACTTGTCTTGGAGGCGTCTTTGGAGAAAAAATTTGGCCTACATAGAAACATCACAGAAAAGTTAGGACCATCACAAAATAAATTATACATAGCTTCAAATCAGAAAACTCTTCTAAAAATTGTTCAAGTTTATAAATTAAAATCGCACTACCATACTGTCGATTGAATACCTCTAGCTTTTCGAATTTTTGTCTGTCGGAGAACCCATCTTCCGCACCTCACAACGTTTGCCCCAACCTTCTCCGTGGTGGTGTTCTTCGATCGTTTGTGGTTTTTAAGAGCACGGATTGGGGCCATTATATAGAAAAAAAAGGGTGAGTCTGGGTGAAGATAAAGAAGACCTAAATGGTATACCGTGAGATTTGCAAATCTACTTGAATGATGGGTGTGACTACTCGTTTAGAGAGCTTTGTGCAGAGAGAAGACAAGGTTGAGATCTGTGCTAGTGGTTGAGAGTTAAAGGGGTGAGATGACTTCTCCAGCAAAGATACAGATCAGTAAAGGCGGTGAGTGGGTGGGTGTGTGTGAGACAGAGAGAGAGAGAGAGGGGCGTGTGAGATTCGCTCTGTATACTCTGTAGAAATTGAAGAAAAAAGGGAGTAGAGGAGATGAATATTACCGTTGAATTTTGCAGAGAGAGGAAAAATGGGAGATGAAGATAGCCCCCGTACAGTAGCAGCAGCAGCTAGGGCTTGTGTGCAGAAAGGCAGTGGATGCGTCTACTCAGAGGTTAAAGAGGAGGGAGGAAGAAAATGTTTTACTGTGGTTCAAAAAATTATCTCACGGTACCCAATTTTCAACATTGAACCGAATACGGGTTATGGGCTTTTAAACCCAAAACCCGGTTTGCAAAGCCCAAACGAACATAGCCATATGTCCTGAGATTTTTCCGATGACAAAATAATTAACTTTGTAAAAGGGTGCAAGCGTGAAAGTACATCTTTTGTTGTTTACAGACGACAGACGTTAGTTGACTACTCTCACAAAACAGCTAGCAGTGTAATGGTGGAAATCGAAGATGAGGTTCTTGTAACTGCCAGAAACCTGAGGGGTGGTCCTTGTATTTAACCCAGTTTGTATGTTTTGGAATTACTCCATCAATATTGATATTGATGTGTGTATAAGATAATGATGTGATTTAAGGCATGAATTATGTCCATTATAGCATATGTTATGAAGACACCACTTATAGAAAAAAGGACTATTAGAGTGGAGCTAGGGCCGGCCCTAGGCATAGGCCCACCAGGCGACCACTAAGGCCTTCCGTTTTGGGCTCAATAACAGGGCCCCAAAATAGTGGAATATATTAAATATTACTCCCTCCGTCCCTTTTTAAATGTCCTGCCTCGTAACTCCAACTTATTAAAAAGATATCATCATTATACCTTTCACATCAACTTTTTCCTCCACTTTCCCTACTTATCCATCATCATTACACTTTTATTTACTAACTTTTCAAAATGGAATCTACTTTTAGGGACAAAATGGACAATTCACCAACTTTTACCCACTAACTTTACAAAATGGACACTTATTAAGGGACAGCCCAAAATGGAATACTGGACTGTAATAAAGGGACGGAGGGAGTATATATGTTGACTATTTTACAAGTAGGGTGATGTACCACAATGGTAAGTCGCGGTTAGACCATGAGATTGTGAGTTCGATCCCTATCCCATCTATTTAGAGAAAATTAAATAGGCATCCTATTCACTAGACTTATTTAGGTGTCCATCCTAGAGATTTTAAATACTTATGTTCTCATCCTGAAAATGCATTATTTCCCATTACAGCCTTAGTTATATATTAATATAGATATAGATATTATATATTGATTTTTGATTTTCCCATATTTTTACGAATGTTTTTAGTGCTCCACAAAATAGGGGATTTAGGGTTTCCATTCTCCCCAAAATCAGGGATTCCATACCCAACGTAAATACCACAGCCTATTAAAATCCTCTCTAGAAAAAACCCCTACCCAATTTACCCCAATCCCATCCCCCACAGCCGCCGAAAAAATGCTCGTCCAAGACCTCACACCTCCGCCTGCTGCCGCACGAAACAGCACCGTCAAGAGCAGCGAAGCCGGAGACTAGACCTGGGCATGGGCCTAGATCAAGGCTGAGGCCCACCGTGACGCCGAGTCGGAGCCGGCCCTGGCCAGAGCTACCTTTACTCCACCATCATCTCCCACTCAAGCTTTGCTCCTCCACCCTCCTGTACAACCTCTTCCTTGACACCCTCTCCTCCTCCACCGTCGCCGACCTCCCCGCCGCCCACGAGCGGGACCCTTCCTGCACCTCCTTCTCCCACTGCCTCTTGAACTACAAGGGGTTCTTGTCCATCCAGGCCCACCGCGTGGCGCACAACTTGTGGACCCATAACATGAAGCTGTTGGTTACAGATACGGCTGAATGTGAGGCAAGCAAAAGAGTGGATACTGTAAAGGTGTGTACTACAAAGTGTTAGATGAACAACAAGCGGCAATGGGTCCACAGATTGCCGACATGTTCGCAGTTGACATACACTCCGGGCTAAAATCAGAAAGGGATTGTGAATTGATAATATTTTGTTCATCTACCTCGATTGAAACCTATACTTGTCAAAACTTGTCACATTTTATGATTTTTGTCATGTTTTTTATTTGATCAAGTTTTGTTCATTTACCTCGATCGAAACCTACATTTTTCGAAGCTTGTCATGTTTTCTGATTTTTGTCATGTTTTTTATTTTGATAATGTTTTGTTCATCTACCTCGATCGAAACCTACACGTCTCGAAACTTGCATGTTCTCCGATTTTGTCATGTTTTTTAATTGATCTTGTTTTGTTCATCTACCTCAATCAGGTTTTGCCATGTTTTGTGAATTGATCATGTTTTGCCATATTTTCCGGCTTACACATTCGTTTTTGTAAGAGTCATGTTTTCTTTTTAGATTTTAGGGGAATGAAAAATGAGAGAGAAGATTATGTGAGAAAAAATTCAAAAGATTAGGTGAGAGAAATGTTTGAAAGAGGAGAGAGAATTGAGATAATTAGAAAAGAGAGAGAGAGAGAGAGAGAGAGAGAGAGAGAGAGAGAGAGAGAGAGAGATAGATAGATAGATTTGAAAAATTAAGAGAAAGAAAGGGTAGTTTAGGATTTAATTGAATTTGAGGATGGAAAGATAAGCATTTAAACACATTAGGATGAGCACCTAAATAAGTAGGGTAAAAGCCTAAAAGGGATGGCTAATTAAATTCCCCATCTATTTTTTAATGCCACAATTTTGCTACCTGTTCAAAAAAAGATAGTAGTAATATATATACTAAAAAATTGGGAGCCCCATTTTCAAACACTGCCTAGGGTCTCAGAAATCTCAGGGCCAGGCCTGAGTGGAGCCCGTGATATTGAGAAGGGATTGCTTTTCCTTTGAATTGTATTTGAGTTTTGACTTATTGGAGACAGGCTCAGAAGTTTGGCAAATTATAGGTGTTCGTCTTGCTACTGAAGAGTGGGCAGTAAGACATGTCTTATTTTTCACAAGGTATTGCATGCTAATCAAATATGAGTGTTAATTTCTTCTTCTTCTTTATTCGGAATGACGTATTTCAATGCTCAACAGGAGAATCAACTAGAATCATTGGTAGAACAAATGAAGAATTATTCCTGAAGATTGGGAAAAATCCTTGTTCAAAAGAAAATAGCAGCTGAAAATGACTTCAAAAAAAAGAACATTAGAATACAAAATATAAACAGTTCAGCCATACCAAATAATTAAACCTTAATGCGCAAGGCTCAAGCATGCGCCAGATTGAAGTAAAGCCACATTTTCAAAATTAAACCTCTTGAAAATCCTTATTTATTTATTTATTTATTGATCGGAATGACATATTTCAATGCTCAATGAGAGAGGTTGCTAGCTCAGACAATTCTTCATCTGTGACCGTGGAGATGGGCCCAAAGACCATATCAGAAACAAAATGCAGAGTGAAAAGAATAAAGAGCTAGAAAGAACTTTGTGGTTACTTTCCGAGCTTTCCATCCAATGCAGTTTATAAGTATGGAATGAAAACATTTTGATGTTGTGGTAGAAATATTTCATGGTTTTGACATTTCATATATAGGCTATTTCAATATCTAAGCGTTTGGTATCAATAATAATTGGCCTGTTTCGTATTGGCTTTCGTTGGCTTTCCTTAGTTCGTTCTTCATAACCATGTCAGCCATAAGCATAGCCTCACACAGGAATTCCCAAGTTTGTTAACGATGCTCCGATGCTGCAACAACCTTGGGATTTACAGAGGGCCTTTGGAGGTTCGGCTGCTGATGGAGAGGAACCTTGTACGTCTTCATGTGAACGACGAATGGATACTTGCTAAATTGTATTTGAATATTCTTACAGGGCCGTCGTTCCTTTCCTCAGAGAAGGGTGTAAACTGATAGTATATTTATCGGGAAATTGTTAGTTTATTTTGATGGGGTCTACAAATTTCCGATTTTGAGGTTAGTAGATGCATTTTTGGATTCCGATGGATTGAACTTAAAGATATTTACTTGTAGGGATGGCTCATGATGATGGTGGTAGAGCAAATTGGCAAGATCCAAAACACCATAATTGCTTGCTTAACCATGCACGATTATCGTTAGAAAACTTGCGTTTCATATACATTTTTTGACGAATCCAATGATCCAAATGCTTTTTAGGACAATGCTCAACAACATGCGGATAATTTTGAAGCAAGAGGAGGATTGACCCAAGCTGACCAGATTTTTATGCTCAACTTTCGTAAGCAAATTGCAATGCAGTTGAACGCTACAAACTATATATTCTTGAATATTAAGTGTAATTTTGCTACTTTAATACTGACGAAGTTTCAGTAATCAACAATATTTAGTATAATTGTCTATCGTCTTGCTATGTTTTGAGTATGTTGTTATGATTTTGATAGATGTATGTTTATTAAGAGAATTGATTGTGTTTTACCAGTTCAACATGAATCTAAGAAGGGCAAAGCTGAAAACAGTCGCTGTGACCATTGGTCGGTGATATTGGGGAGGTCGGCGACGCCCCACTTAGCGCCGTAGATGACGGATGTGGCGCGAACGTGGAGGAGGATGACGGCGTCACCTAGGCACAGGTAGTGTGGACAACCCACTCGACGACAAAGGAGTAGGAGAACTACAAGACGGCAAGAGGAGGAGGCGGTTATTGTGTGGCGGTGGGTGAAGCAGATATTTGGTTGCGGCTGATTTGGGGATCTAGAAACTGTGGTTCAAGCGACGTGAGAGAGAGAGAGAATTATCAATTTTTGTCCAAGCATCGGTGCTCATCACATACAGATCAGCTCAGATGTTGTCTTGAAAGGAAGGACTAAGAATACTTAATACACAATCCTAATAACCTTTCATTATTTATTTATCACTAGGATAGAAGCCAAACCCAAAACTAACCCGCTTAACGGATTGCATATTCTCATCGAACCAATTCCATTCGGAATTCGGAATCTCCCAAAACTGCGGTCTGGTGGAGGGATTGCATAGAATCATCAAGGGATATCATATCCAACGAGAGATGAATGTATGCAAACCAAACCAAACCATTACAGATACAAACCCCCTATATATAGAAAAATAATTTTGCCCACTTTCTTCACTAGTGTAACGTTAGATTGTCTCTCAAAAATGGGAAATTGAGATTGATGTTGCCGTTATTAAACTCATCGTTGTAAATTATTGAGACTTCATGGTAATCGGTTACAAAATTTTGAGTAGTTATTAAGAGAGAGGTTGAATTGAGATTGGGATTGAGAGTGACCTGGGTTAGGAGATGAACCAAAGCGTACTTTATCCAATTGTTTTTTTTATGCAGGGAGACCTCGTGTGTTGAAGAAGCGATCTACTATTTTCTATATTGGACCGTGCGAGCGTAGGTGACCTCGCGTGTTAGGACTTGGAGATCTTGATAAAGACTCGCGCTGCCAAAGTGCGAGCTTATGTTTCATACGCGACCACACGTGTTGAAGATTGGATCTAGGTATGGACTCGCGTTTGCGGAGTGCGAGCCTATGTTTGATATGCGACCTCGCGTGTTGAAAACTGGATCTTGTCAAAAGACTCGTGTTTTCAAAGTGCGAGTCTAATGTTTGATACTCCATATTCCTTGTCTTGTCCACAACCCCACCCCCGTATAAAAGGGGCTGTAATGGAAGGGATAATTCTAAGTACCGAAAATGAAATTTATTTTAGCATTTTAAAATTGATGGAGAGGCTATAAAACAACGTTGTTTTGTATATTAACATAGTTGAATTTTAGAGTCTCTTTATCAATTTTTAGAGTGCCAAAATCACAATCATTTTTTAGAGTATCAAAATCACAATCCTACCGAAAATACACCGAAAAAGAAAAATCAACTGCTCAGATTCTGCGGATCAAAAAAAAAACTGCTCAGATTCTATTTTTGGGTACATTTTCGGAGCGTTAGCGTTGCTCTGCTCCTGATGGAAGGAAGGGGTTATGTGTTAAAATTTAACTTGGCTGCTCCACTCCATAATTTCCGAGTGCCGAGATACACGTGGGACGGAGTACGTGGTGGGCGCAGCACAGATCTTGGCATTTGATTTGATTATTACTCCAAACGAAACTGATCCCAACAACAAATCATGAAAAGTTGACAAAAACCTACTCCACCACTGTCCTCCTCACAAAACCTTTTCTTTAATCGAGCCTTCTTGCGGTTTTCCCATCTGGGTACCTCTATATACTGAAAAAATACAGGGCACTGTATAGTGAGTTTACAACACTCCTCATAGGCTCATACCCATCAATTCTTGATATTACTCCGCCGCATCTTTTTTGTTTTCGGTCAGTCTTCACTCCTTTATCTCTCTCTTCAATTTTTTCCTCCCACAGATTCCGGATCCTATTGTTTTGCTTTCATGCATATACTGTTTTATTAGTTGTAAATACTTGTGTTTGTGGGTTAATTCGAATAGCAAAAAAGGATCACTGTTAGATGGTTACTTGAGCAGTTTCGTTTTGAACTATCCCTTGTATTCTGTCATTCTATGTATGGCATGTGAAACAAAGGGGGGAATTTTGAGTTTTTTGGGAGGCTGTTGTTGGATGAATCTGATCTGGGTTCGGAAAAGTTTTCAGCTTTAATAACCATTTTGACTTGATTGGTCATTTCTTGCCTGTGATTCCTCATAGGGTCCCATCCTACGATGAATAAAATGTGAAAACATGTCGGGTCACCAATCTATTCCAGTGGCAGTAGTTAGTTATTTTTGGATCTGTATTTTGAGGTTTGAATGCTGAATTGATATCTTGCCAAATGAGCCGACGGACAAATTGTAACTTGCAGCAAAACCAAAAGTATCGAAAATTCATTCTTGTTGATCGAGTTACTTAAAGTGGAGGTGTCTCTTTTTTTCCCGTGCAGCGTCCAGGACAGGATGGGGAACATCTAGGATTAGAACAACAATGGGTTAGTTTGTCGGAAATAGCTACTAATTTCACTGCTTAATATTTACAAGGATCACAGTGGAAAAAGAAGCAGAAAGAAAACAGGATGGTTAGGTAGGGAGACGGACAAATTTTCTAGATGCAAACAATGAATTTCATTATAGGGATGGTTCTATAATTCATGAGGAATGAAAACACATGTGATGGAACATCTTATATGTAGACACATTACTTTCAAAGTTGTAATTAGCAGGAGTTTTCTAAGAAATGAAGCTCTAGAATGGCCACAAAACCAGCATAGCATTATTCAAACTTTGGGGAAAAGCTAGAAAATTGTATTTTTGCTTACACTAGATCTTTTTCTATTCATCTCATTTAGTATAGGAACTTGAAATTGTAGGAAACTGTAACTTATGGTCCCTCTATTTCAAAAGGTTTGAAGATTTTATCTTCATAACGTTTTATTGTGACTGTGACTTGCCATGTTCGCCAAATAAATTTGAGCTTACTCAATGCTATTTTTTTCTGCAATTACTTGAATCTTTCATAACAATTTTGCTTATTTGTACAGCCAGACCTTGGGTAGTATCGTCCCAGGTTATCTTTCTAATTGAGAATGGGAGGCTCATTCGGCAAGGGTGATGCGTCCAAGGCCTGTATAACAGAAACAAAGCTGGAGACCAAAATGGTAGAAGCCATGCAGCGAAGAGCATCTGAAGGAAGTTCAATGAAATCATTCAACAGCATAATCTTGAAATTTCCCAAAATTGATGAGAGCCTGAGAAAGTGCAAAGATATCTTCAAGCAATTTGGTAGGTTCTCAAAATTGCCCCTTGTGTTTTTTTTTTCTTCTGAAAAGGGCATATTTGGTAGCAACAGGTAAATCTCCATGTTTTGTTTTTTAAGCCTCAGGGTACTTGATCTTACCAAGATCCGTGTGTCGGCATTTATAGCTTTCTTTCGATCCCTTAATAGATTTTGAGAAAACATTTCTTCTATGATTTAAGAGAAGATATTTCCTGTCAAGGTACATAGGCTACTCATTTATTTCCAACTGACCCGGATGTTGTCATCTCTGAATGAGAACGAAGTCTGGGTTTGAGTGGTACCAAAGTGCTTCGTTTTTTTTTGTTGACATATGCTCTTTCTTTTCTTTCTTATCACCTGCTAATAATGGAACGTCTATCTTTGGTTCATAGATGAGGATGGAAACGGTGCAATAGATCCGCAAGAACTGAAGCATTGTTTCCAAATACTAGAGATTAATTGTACTGAGGAAGAGATTAATGATCTGTTTGAGGCATGCGATATCAATGATGATATGGGAATGAAGTTCAATGAGTTCATTGTGCTTCTGTGCCTTGTTTATCTTCTGAAGGAGGACCCATCTGCCCTTCATGCTGTATCCAGAATATCTTACTTCTGTTATAGGTTTATCATCTATGATTGATCTCATTTCTTCTCATAGCTGATTCTTGATCTCATACTTGACTTGCACATGGAACACAAAACTTCCTTCGTAAAGTGAGATGTCATATGACATGTTAATCCGATGCGTTCATCATTGAAGTGAAGTTTACATATTTTGTTGTCGCAGGAGCTCACCATGTCAACTTGCAAGGTTCAACTATCTTTCTATTTTTGGTTTCTTTTCTTCGACGCCAGAATAATTAGTTCCAACAATAGGGTGATTGTTTTGTCACCTGTTGAATATCTTTGCCACATTTACTCATTTTCTGCATTTGCTTTTAACTGTTCAGTGGGAGTGGGCCCTGTATAGGTCGTTTTTCATCCTGGATATCTTTGCATTTGATATTTATATTATCATCTTCTTGGTAATTCAGTTATTACTTTAGGATGTATCTTGTTTCCAAATCTTAGTGAATATTATTAGGTTATCTTGTACCTTATTGTTCATTTGGAAGAGCATATCTAAGGACTCTACAAATGGTGTGTGACTTAATTGATGAAATTAGTTGAATTGAAAAATGACTGCCATATTGGTGTAGATGCCTTTACTTCCTTAGGCACATGGATATCTTGGGTTCCTTGGAATGCCTCAGCTTGTTATTCCCTCGGATTTATTTGTACGGTGACTATTTATGCCATCAATCATAAACCATTAAGGACAATAAGTTATTGTTATTATTATTTGAATGTTTTAACTATCGGATGAGAACTTTCATATCAGCTTTAGGGTGGGCTGAATGGAAGTTTGAAAAGAAGCCAGCTACATTTGTGTTTTCCACTCTTTCCATTGTTGTCTTCCATGACATAATTAGAAAACACGGATGGGGATGCCAAATTTGGAGGCAACCTTTGAAACATTGGTTGATGCATTTGTGTTCTTGGACAAGAACAAGGATGGATATGTTAGCAAGAGTGAGATGATTCAGGCAATAAATGAAACCACTTCAGGGGAAAGGTCATCTGGTCGAATTGCCATGAAAAGATTTGGTCAGATCTCTCTCTCTCTCTCTCTCTCTCTCTCTCTCTCTCTCTCTCACACACACACACACACACTGACAACCAACCATGCAGGATGCTTGTAATGTTGAACGTCATAGCATAAACATGCTATGTGTTGCCTAAAACGAGATCATTAGTAGCTATATTGCAGCAATTACAGTCTCTTTTGATGCTTGTTTATATTCTTCACAACAGATTCTTTCTGATAGAGCATATGGTAACACACTATGAACGACGGAAAATTTCATGTATTCAACGTCTGAAAAACACATTGATGTATTCACATGGACCGGTTTCTTAAATAAATCAAAGCCTTTTACTAGCTTCGGTTTTCCAAGCACAACGAAGCAACCAAAAGTTTCTGATAGATCGTATGGTAACACACTATGAACCATGGAAAATTTTATGTGTTCAACGTCTGAAAATGTTTTGATGTATTCACATGGACAGGCTTCTTAAATAAATCAACGCCTTTTACTAGCTGATTCAGTTTTCCAAGCACAATAAAGCCACTTGGTGGTTCATTTTTTACTTACGAAACGAACATTGATGTCTCCAATGATTTACAATATCAACTCTATCTTTCTTTCCTTTTTAAGTTCCTTTTCGTCATATATCTGTTATTATGCATTCCTCAATTCTTCGTCTCTTCTTCTTGTTGCAGAAGAAATGGACTGGGATAAAAATGGAATGGTGAACTTTAAGGAGTTTCTTTTTGCATTCACTCGTTGGGTTGGCATTGATGACGTTGAGGATGAAGAAGAAGAGAATGTCTGAATTCAAGATATTGGTCGGTTTCCTCCATGTCAACTGCCAGTCAGGGTGATCAGCAGCTCTGAGAGCAGTCAGATCCCCCACAAGGTCAACAACATAAACATGCAGGATGATAACACTTTCCCCGCTAAGTTTGTATGTAAATAATCTCAACAGTGTAGAACCTGTTGTAGTTGCTTTTAGTCATGACATAAAAGACTGCTCCATGCTTGACATGTTAATCTGTGCTGTATTGAAGCCAATATTTCCCACCTTTTACGGGTAAAACCGCAAGGATACTTTTGATATCAGTACTGATTTTGGAAAGAATTCGAAAACATGAAGTTATTGATGGGATCAGAGGAGACCAGTAATACCATAAGATGATGGATAGGATTATTGTATTTTAGAAGAATGGAGTGATTTTGAAAGATGAGCGACCTTTTGTTTTTTTCATAGTCAAGTAGGTGAACAATTGTTCTTTCGAGTTGTCAAAGAGTTGAACAAAGGCTGGTCCAATTGATCAGGTTGTATGGAACAGGGTTCCAAAGGGGAGAGACCATTTGCTTCAAGTCTAATACCAAGGAAAGGGTCTTGCGAATGGGCATTTCCAGGAGCTAAATTCGCCTACGGTCCCTTGTCTCAGAAGTAGATGTTTCGTACTTGTCCCAAACACTAGACTACGAGAGGAATAGACTACGAGAGGAAGGGAGAAGGTAGAGCTTGTATGTTCCAAAAGCGATTTAGACAACAACGGGTGATCAAATCAAATGTGCCCCAAGTGCATTAGAATAATTGAAGGAAGATAACTCGCATATATTGTGCTCTTGGTGGAAGATTAGAGAATCTTGGCTCCAATTTATTCTGGAAGGACTAGACTATCAGTGCAACAAAATTGACAGAAAGCGCGCTACCATAACTGCCCGATAAGGAAGACGTGAACCCAAACTCTGCCTTTGGTCAAAAGATTTTCCCACTCTGAATTGGCAAATGAAGCATATCAATCATTAGACCTTACTGACACACAGGGTTTGCATGATATCCAATTCAACCAATCCTCTAATTATGTAATGAGAGAATGAATTCAGTGCTATTCAAAACATTCCCATGGAATTGGCAACAACCCATAAACAAGAATAATCCAACAAAACAGAAAAATAAATAAATAAAAATCTTCAACTCTCAAGAAAAGTATCGCAGTCAGATCAGGGCAAAAAGAATACCTTCACATATTTCATACCATCTCCATCTCAATATACAAAATACTCCACCCAGACACAGGTACCGGGGTGGATCACGACTCCCCTTTTTCTTGAAACAAAGGACGTCTTTGTTCTCACAGAATACACTCCACCATATCAAAATTGCCATCACAAGCTTACTACAAACCCAATACCACAAGGACAACCTTGGATAGATAATGTTATAACCACACTCTAGATTCAGACAGGCCCTTACAGCAATATATTGGACCTGCCTCCGATACAACAAGAACATACGCACACTTCATAATATTTAGGTAGAAACAAGTTCTAACTGGCATATAAAGGTGCCAGTGCCCCGAAGGCAGTTGGAGGCTTTGGCCGGACCAGCAATACCCATAAGCCTGGTATGTGCTGTTCAATGGAAGAGACTAAAAAGCAAGCTCCAACATCGAACTAATGAAGGTTTCCAATGCATCACACCCTAGTCTTGGCCCTCTTCATACCAAGATTATTGTGGAAGGGGGACACGGAACCAGACATTTGAGAATCTTCATCACGAAGTGTACCATTGATTAGCGCAAGCTCTCTTAGCTGCTGTTTCTTGTAGAAATCCTGAGATTCATCCTACATTGAAGAGCGGATGAAGAATAATATTCATACATGTATTCCAAGGAAGTTGTAACTTCCAATCAAGGTAATATCTTAACTGGACAAACAAAAAAATTCAGGTCATGGGGTGGGCGGAAAGGAAAAAATATTCAGTTACCATGGGCTTGAGCAGATCCTCAAGTATTTCACGTGCTTGCATTAAACGAGCATCAACCATCTCAACAGGCAATTCAGCCTCAACAAGAATGTGTAGTGGCTCGTTCAAGTGCTCATAGCCTGGTTTCCCCCTCATCATCTCTTCCTTCAATTCACAATTAACAAATAAATGATGTTCATACTATTGAAGGGAAAAGGATAGATTGCTCTGTCAAAAGCACAGCAAAACTCAAAGAGAGATATGGAACAAGAACGATATTAGTACTTTCAGCCTTTCTGAAGATGCTGCTAAGAAAATACTTTCTCGATAATGGGATCTTGATCGAGAGAGATGTGACACAATGGACCACTTATCTGCCGAGATAATAGTCGTAGTTACTCATTTTATATCTTTCCCATCTATGAATTACAGTTCAAAGAGGTTTCAGCTGATGATTTGCAAGCACACCATAATAATGGCTCCAGCACATCAAACATTCAGATTGACTTTCAAATTCATGAAGCATCAACATTTCAGAAAACATCCATGACACATAAAGGAAATGCTAAAAAGATCATCATTACCTTAGCAGGATCCTTGATGCTGCCACGTCCTCTGATTAGAACGCGGCACTCAGTACTTGCCTCCACTCTCTTGAGGGAGTTCCCTCTAGGACCAAGGAGGCGACCAACAAAATTGTACTGAAACATGAAGTTTAATGTCAAAAGCAGTAAAATTACAGCATGAACAAGTGCAATAACATAGGAAAACAGTCCATACATTAGGATATTGATCAACAGGAATATCCACCCTGATTGTTCTCTTCGCTATAAGACCAGACGAGCTACCTTGAGAACCTATCCAGCTTTGCGCAGATGAAGGCTGCAAACCTGACATCTGCTAATATAATGCCAGCCAATGTCAAAAAGATCTTAAGAGATGGAGCCAGACGTAGTATAGCTTCATAAAGCAAGATCTTCCAAAAGTTAATTACAATGTCTGTCTGTCACAAAGATGTACCTTAGAGCAGCTGAAAATGGAAATTTAAGATAACAAACGATAGTAAAGAGGTGCACCTCAACACGTGGCAATGGGCCATAAAAAAAAATGCTCAGAGCATAAGATAAAGGAGCATGAATGCCGGGCTCCCATAAATTTGAAACCAGAAAACTGCTAACTCAGAATGCAACTACTACCATGTGTCATATTATCTCCTTCTGTTTTTTCCCATCAGGTGAAGACCTAGTTAACTGCTTATTCCACCAACAAAAAATATAAATCGCTCCTTAGTCCCACAATCCAAGTCGTCCTCCAATAACGAGTCTCCTCTTGTGATGCTCACTAATCAACAAAATTAGTTGACGAATCAGCCCTGCCACCCGGACAACAGACCTCTCAAGTGCTTCTGCCCTCCAGGCATTGGATGAGTCCCCGCTCACTGCCCCAAATTTAGGCCTTCCAATCTAAGTCATAATGCAGTTCTAGGCCAGAAGACACTAGTAAAAGAATAGATTAAATGTTCAAGGTAATAGCAATTTATAGTCATACTGAACCAGGACACTTGTCTAAATCTATATCTAAATCAAAGATGGTGTTAGCCGCAAACTAACTAACGGTTATAGCAGAAGCAAAATTCAGAACACAAGTGCCCGTACATTATATTAAAGTTAGCATGAAGTACTTTTTTAAAGCTGTCAGGAAAGCTTCTAAAAACATCAAAAATTAGATGGAACTAGAGGTTATGTTAATGGTTAGTAGCCGTACTTCTGAATGAAACGGCGATGCCCGTCTGTTCACATTGGCTCCTCCGTTCGAAAATATTCCTCCTGAAGCCAGAGGGCTAGCATGTTCAAGCCCACTTTGATCTAAAACTGATGCATTCCCCAACAGTGTGGTTACACGCAATATTTCTGCTCCAAAAATGTCAATTTTCAAGAATAAGATGTACCAGTTAGCATTTGTCAAGAAATTAGCTATCATTCACCACAAAATGGACAGACACCATGTATTGGTTAATGGGTCAGTCATAATCAATGCTTCCTCCATGTTCCAGACTCAATATTTCAAAAATAATTTGTCCAAGGAGGGTGGGGGAGACAACAACCTTTAGTTAAGCTCGACCCAGTTATAACTCAGTGGTCAATAAACATACAAAAACAAAATTGGTAGAATAAAATTTTCAAGTAAACTATAAACATAATTGACCTGTCATTGATGTCATAAGGCAAAAGGGTACACAGGGAAATCCACCTCCAAAGAAACATCAACTTACTAAAAACATGTACAATCTTATCTTACTACCCAATGTTTAAAATCTCCAAATAGAACATAGAGGATGAAATTACAAAGAACAAATAGAAGAGCAAAAGGTGTCCTCCACTTAACAGACCAACGACAAAGAGAAATAGTTATTCAAGGACATGGGGGATCCCAATCTTATTTTACTCCTTC
Source organism: Rhododendron vialii (assembly GCF_030253575.1). Lineage (NCBI taxonomy): Eukaryota > Viridiplantae > Streptophyta > Magnoliopsida > Ericales > Ericaceae > Rhododendron > Rhododendron vialii. The sequence continues at coordinate 867,739 of NC_080560.1, forward strand.
AGCTAAGCTCCCTCTTTTACCTTTGATAACAGCAGCCAAACCTACAGAACATTTAAACCACAATCCCACAAGCTAAGAATCCTTTGACGTGAAAGCAATGTCAAAGGAACCAGCAGAAACACCTCATGCCAAATCTACAATGTTGCAGGAAATTCTACTATGTCAAGATTAAAGAGGCCCATCTTGCCTCAAAATGATTTCAGATATCCTCGATTGTTGGTTATCTGAACATTCCAACCCAGAATGCTTGAACTATGACAGTGTGATCCTCCCTTTCTAAAAGATATCTAAACTGAAGTAACATGGTGACACAAAAGTACAAAGCTCCAACTCAAACTAAAAAGATCTAGCGCAAACACCCACCAATCTTCATAGACATCTGCATAGATACATCAAAGGAAGGACTATTACATGGATTATTTTATGTGTATGTTACTACTTTACAGTTCCTACTAGTTCCTTGGTCTTCTTTGAGTATATGGCCACCAGAAACACCACGGACATATCAATCCTCGAGATCCGTTTAACTTCTCCACTCTTGCCGAGGAATGGAAAGAGGGATCATGCAATGCCGTAAATGGAAAATGGTCAACAGCAAATTAGTCTCCCTAGTCATGATTTACCCAGGGACACTATCCTTTTTCTTCTTTGAAGAGTACTATTGAGTTAGTTTTTTGTAAATGAGTACTTGATAATACCACATCACCCTTGTAATGAAGGACTCTCGGGAGGATTCAGAAAAAGGCTTGAAATAAAGCTTGCAGGAAAAGAACAACTAAACTAGACTACAGTGTTGGAAGCTTGAGGATGTAAATGCATTCAAGAATGGTCAAGTTCAAATAGTGAACAAGTGCTATCCAAGTCCCAAATCCCAACAAAATGCAGTCCCCAAATTACTCAGGTCTATCAGTAACTTATTCTCCAATACCATAAGCAACCATGAATTATCCCCAAACCTTTTAAACCCACATTCTCTTTCACATTCATATACTCCATCTAGCACCTTCAACGTCAACCATGAAACTCCTTGGTCGTGCATTTTTTTCCATTAGCAGTTATAAGCATCTCATAGAGAGGTAGTAAAATTTCACTCCAAATATAGTTTTCCCGACACGTGTAGCAAATTGAAGAGTTACTTTGAACTTGTGCACTCCAAGGGACTCTTTAAACACTTAAGTTTTTTTTATTACTTTTGTTACTTTAAGAGACCCACTTTGCCAAAAGATGGAAATTTGAAGAGCCATTTCTCACTCTTCAAACTTGAAGAGAGAGAGAGAGAGAGAGAGAGAGAAAATGGGGTAGCAAGCTTGCTATCTCCCCTTGGAGTGTCTTTTGTTGAAATGGATCATCAAAATATAGTTTAGTTTAATTTTGGGCTTGCTACCTCCCTTGGAGATGCTCTAAGCTTCTCATATCAACTTTTCTTATTTTCCAAACGTCACACCAGTTTTTTTCTAATATTCATGATTTGATAGCTGACACTTTACGTAGCAGAGTAACTCCATTCTTCTTTCAGAAATTCACTTTTTGTTCTTAATTCCCACTCAGCAAACAACATAAAACTTGAACCCTTGCACCTTTTTCAATAATGAGTGTAAAAAGTAAAAAACAAAGAGTCGCTCACCCTGATTCAACAACCGATAACTATGAGGAAGAACTGGCACAAATGGACTAAGTTTGTTACGCTCTGCAAGTAACTCAGAGAGATACCTGTCAGAAAACACCATAGAGTCAATTGGGATTCCTGGATAGTAACCACCGCCCAAGTATTAACACATCATTGTGCTTTTGCACCAACCGAATAATAAGCGACTATTTCCACAACTATGATAGTATTAAGCAAAAGATGGACGGCAAGGACACTACATATCCAAGCTAATAACAAATCAACCTTGTTCAGCCTACTGCAACATTGCACATCAGTATTTTCTAATCAGCAACAGCAATAACCTACGTGCCCAAACAAACAACAGATATTACAGAATAAAAGAGCACAAGCAAATAGACCACCGGTCATTTAAGCATCAAAACCGCATTTCCTACGGAGAATGCGCATTACACTATAATAATGAACGAAAGGAACATCAAAGGCATGTTTGGCTGGCACATAGAATCCAACATCCCACTGCAATTTTAGTTTTTAGCTAGAGAAATGCCATGTCACTGGATTCTATAAACAACCGTTAAAACATTGCTCGTCGGATGCTAGTTATTGAGTCATGTTTGCAAGTATTAGTCCCCTTTTGGCCTAAATTTTATAGTCTTATTGAGTCATGTAGTAGTCCCGATGCTCTGGACTATCAATGAAGGAAGCATGCTAATGTGCACATAAATTGAATCAGGTCTCTAGGCCAGCCCTCTCTGATATCATTTGGCTTTGATTTGGGGGCATGGTTCAGCAGCAAAACAAGTATAGGGGGCCACTGTTTCAGTGGTATTTTGAGAGCAGCCACTTTGTACATATTGCCAAGGATTAGGTCTGTCTGCAATCCTCCCCCGCCCATACCCCCAATGATTGGGAACTACATGGGTTCTATTGTTGTTGTTGTTGTTGTTTGGTTGTTTTCTCCTAATTTTTACTAGATTCAGGTAAATTTTTATGGATTAACCGTTCGTCTCAACGAGGGGAACCAGAAAAATATAAAAATATGGACCAAAGTTGAAAAAAAAAGTCCATATAGACAACTCGCAAGATACTAAAATACTGTCTTTTTTGAAGGCATGTGATCGGCACGTTGGGAGTGCCTATGACAGTATTTTAGTGTCTTTAGCGTTGTCTATATGGACTTTTTTCAACTTTGGTCCATATTATTATCCTTGCCCGAAACCCCACATCGAGACAAACAATGTGATATAAAAATTCTGACGAAAATCTGAAAAACAAAGACAACTAAAAGTTAAATAAAACCAGCTTATTTTGGTCCAAATGCACTCTTAGAAAAGAAAAAAGTGAGGGAGGCTTGCAATGAAGTGTAAATGCGGGAAAAAAACCAGCACAGTATACATAGCATCCTTTTGAACTACTATCATTTTAATCCCTTTGCTTATCAAAGAGTAACAGAATCAACAAAAAAAATGTCTGAAATGAGCTACCAAAAAATTCAATTTCTGATTCAAGCCACGGGATTTTAAAACAGAAAACACCCGTCAGAAGGTAAATTACACACCTTTAGCAGACAAATGTACCAAACTACACATTAAGAATAGCTTCCCTAGATCAGGTGCATGTATGCAGGAGAAATAAACCAAAAACCAATCTAATCTAAGAAAACAAAGACCGATCAGTATTCAAGCAAACAGATAGTCCTTAAGTATTCAAGCAAACAGATAGTCCTTAAAAACCGACCAACCGATAAAGTGAATTGGCGCAAGATCGATACAAATACAATCTTGTGTGTAGAAAAGGAAAGGGAAAAAAAAAAAAACGAATAATTGTGGAGAAAGGGCATACTTCTCTTGCTCAATGAAGGCGGTGGTGGCGGAGCGGAGACCGACGAGGTGAGGAGAGAGAGGGGCGGAGGGGGAGGGGGAGTAAGCCATGTACCTGCCGGAAAACATGTTTCCCGGCGTTATCGGCGTCAGATCCCTGCAAGATTTACCGCTCACCCTCTCTCTCTCTCTCTCTCTCTCTAAATAAATTAGCGTCGGTGGAGGAATAGAAGGATGCGTGCATTTATTGGGTGGCCGAAGTGGGGAGACGAGAGAGATGCATAGACATGGACCATAGCTGCAGGGAGCAGTACTACTCTACTCGACTGTCTACCCAGTAGGAGTACTACTCTAAGATAATTTCCTTCAATTGTTTTTTTTTTTTTTTTGAACGGCAATTAATTACGAGTAATTAATTGCAAATGCTTTTTTGAACATGTATTTATTTTTTAAATAAATACTTATTTTAGTTGCTAGAACACACACTAAATAATAAAATGTTGAATGATTAGAAAACCCTCTTTAATTAATTATTTTTTGTGACAAAATTAATTATTGGGGTACTCAGCCACCCTGGTTGTTCCATTTTTCATTTTATATTGTCGTGTTCTAAATTGGAGAATAATATAATTCAAGACTCAGCCATGAAATAGCTTTATGAATTCCCTTTTTTAAAATTATTTATTAATCAAGTTCTTTAAATAGTAGTATACGATAATTATCATTAATTACAGATGGAAATCGAAATTTATTTTCTGATTGTTCTTTTAAACACAACTCTTCTACAAAATAGGTATATTGCATGTATCATCTAAATACTATTGCAAAAAATTACTATTATAATATGAAACCTATAATTTGTCTTCCATAATTCAAAATAATTCAGTAAATTTGTTTCATTGATAGCTCCATTGCGTACTTTCTAGCAAGATTTTGAAGAATAACAGTAACTCATTTAGTAGAACATTGAAAGTGTATTTTATTATTGTTACTGTTGATGAAATATATATATATATATATATATATATATATATATAGGCTTCATCACGCAGTCATCCATATAAGCCAATGCCTAAGTTCCACCGCACACTTAGAACATTAAAGAGTATATTTAACTTCACCAAATACCTGTGGAAGCTAGAACTCAAACATTGAGTAAGAACAAGATACAAATAATAAAAGACACAAAGGAGAACATAGCTAAGGATGTAAGACGATTCAAAATTATAATGCTCTATAAAAAAATGGTTATTTCAATCCATGATGGCTTGCGGACCAATACGTTGTGTTCTGCTTCTTATATCTTAGTTTTGGTCTTCGCTCGTTACTGACGTGTCTTATTTATTGTAACGGCAATATCACAATTATACTTCATCCTTATTTTATTAATATACATTTCTAACGTGTTCTAAAAAAATAAAAATACATGATGAGTTGCCTATGAATGCTGCCGGTGGTTGAGATGTTAATTCTAAGTTGGGATATCCCAACAAAATATTTCAAACCTATATGTTTACAATATCTCTTTCTTGGTCTTTCTTTTCTATTTCGTTTTTTGGTGCAGGTAATGTCCCTCTTTTCTATTTCGTAAGTTGACTTAACTGGTAAATTTTTGAAAGAAATTACTGGTCAAACCACATTTAATGAACAACTCGCAACAAAATACGTATCTATTAGTTATTGGTTTCGATTTCGTGCAAGCGTTAATGTGTGTTAAATAAGTATTTTTTTAATCCAAAAGTCAACCTATTGAAAAAAAAATTCACATCTCAAAGGCCTTTGCTCCAACCCCTAACATTCCCAACATTCGTAAGTTACTTAATTTGTAAATTTTTGAAGGAAATTATTGATCAAATCACATTTGATGGATAACTCGCGATTAAATACGTATTATTTATTGGTACCGATTTCGTGTAATCGTTAATGTGTGTTAAATTAGTAATTTTTCATCCAAAAGTCAAACTATTAAAAAAAATACATCTCGAAGTTTTTTTTCCTTTTTTGGGGCTCCACCCCCCTAACATTCCAAACATGAAAAAGTTTTAAAAAAATATTCATAGAAATTCTTAGTTCTATCATATGTTGGGCCGGGCTTAAAGGTTGTTCGGGTCGGACTAGTGTGGGCTTTTTGGTTAACAAAGTAGAAGGGCCCAACTCCGTTCCCCGCCAGTCCGCCACTGGAACACACACTCATCAGTGAAGAGAGGAGAGGAAGTGAGGAATTGCAGAGCGAGAGACGAAATCCATGGAGGAAACGGTACCCTTCAAAAACCTCCACAGCAGAGAATACCAAGGTCACAAAAAGAAGGTTTTTCTCTATCTTCCATTTCATTTTCAGATTTTCCCATTCCTAACCTGGCTCCATTTATTCACTTTTTTGCTATTCGGGTTGAAGCACTTTTGAACCCTAGAGGAGTTGAATTTTTTACTTTTGTTTGATGCTACTGTTTTTATTTTTGATTGAAAGGTTCATTCGGTAGCTTGGAATTGTGTTGGCACGAAGCTCGCATCCGGTTCTGTCGATCAAACGGCTCGGATTTGGCACATCGAACCTCACGGACATGTATGATTGTTCCTAGATATATACTTCTTCTTTTTTTTATTATACCCATGATGGGAAATTATTACAGAGTCGCTACATCTGTTCAGTGTCTGCACATTGAGGCCATGTTTGGTTGATCCGTTTACTAATTGGATGATTTATATTCATATGCATATTTATACGTTAAAAAAAAAAAAAATTCAAGTGTAAGATATGCCTTGGTGAAAAAGCTCGAATCTGTGGCATTTTCTGTTCTAACCGGTTTGAAAAGTCAAAGTGAAAGATACAATTTTTTCGAAATATGGACAAATTTTGCAAACCCATATCACCAGCTATAGCTATAGAGGTCAAAAAGGGGAAGGTGGGCTCCTACTGGAAGCTTTCGTATTTGCATGATTGGTTTTCCATCAAATATGTACTTATTCGCCAATCGGGGCATTCATACACGAAATGGGCTACAGCCTCCGTGGATTATGTCTAATCTGTCCTATCAAACAGGCTTTAGTTTGTTTCAAGTAGTAAGATCGTAAAAGCTGAACTTTCTAGTAGCCATCAAGATGTCTGGAGTTTCAAAATTTGTACTTTGTAGGGGAAATGTTGTGTTTTTTTGACATTATTAAATATCCCTTCGAAATCTCCTTTGTTTTGATGTCTTGGTTTACCTCGTTGGGGGAATCAGTTGGAATGTTTGGTTTTTTGGGTGTAATGTGTTATATCCAACACTTGTCTTCACCTTTATTGCGCATCTGCAATTGGGGGAACTTTGTTGCAGGGCAAAGTTAAAGATGTCGAACTGAAGGGGCATAATGATAGTGTGGATCAGTTATGCTGGGACCCCAAACATGCTGAGTTAATAGCAACTGCATCCGGTGACAAGACAGTTCGCCTGTGGGATGCTCGTAGTAAGTGAGAGTTATACAACAAAATTTGCTGGAAATATAGAAATCTGAAAATGCATGTAGAATTCAGGGAATAGTCCTGATAGAGATAGAAAGTTTGAAGGTCCTTATACTTTCATGAAGTTGACCAGCACGGCTTTCCGCATTTGATTTTTGTTACAATAGGTAATTTGGAAAGGCATTCTTCAAGAATTAGCGAAAAGTGAACATTTTGTACTGATATAGAGATGCTTGATTTTGTATCTCCATCATAGAAGAGAGTCAACAACTAGAAAACGAGATAAAATTGTAACTGAAGCATTGAGGATAGTAACTAAAGGGCTTCAAGTTCAAGTTCAAGAAAGTGCATACAAGAAAAAGCAGAAAGAAGAACTTAAGAATTGCTCCGGTCTCATTTCTTATTTCTGCTTGTAGGAAACTTTACTGTTTGTTGAGATAACAGAACTTGGGGACTGGGCAAGCGATGCTTGATCATGTGTAAGTGTTTTTGTGCAGGTGGAAAATGCTCACAGCAAGCTGAACTTAGTGGCGAGAATATAAACATTACTTACAAGTCTGATGGTACACATGTAGCAGTTGGGAACAGGGTACATGTTATAGTTTCCAGTTATTTGATACTATTTTTTTTATGGCATTCAAACTCCATGCTCTGGTAATTTGTTTGGATCTTCAATTAAAAGCAGTATTTCTGCTTGTTTCAATTTCATTGGATTCATTCGGCTATGGGCCATTGAATAGCGGCCATTCTTCAATTCTTATTTCATTGATTATATTTTTCGGTAAGTTTGGGGAATCAAGTGTTATGTTATCTCATTCTGTTAATATCATTCATCATAGGATGATGAACTAACTATCTTGGACGTTCGGAAATTTAAGCCCATCCATAAACGCAAATTCAATTATGAGGTAATCTCTTGTTTTGAATAATGCTGATGTTTTCCTATCAATTGGCTGAAATGTGACGAATGCATAATCATCGCTTGTATGTGTTGGCAAGGTTTCTGCAAATCAAGTCAACTGATCATTAGGAACCCATGTTTTAGAAGTTTTTTACAACTTATCCAAACTTATTAGCTGTGCTATGCTGTCTCCTCTCACCACCTTTATGTTCCTTTGCTTTTTCTTTGTTATTTAACCAGTGAAATTGAGTTCGATCAGTCTTCCTTACCACTGTCTAAGATTCGTGGCTTAGGAATAAAAAGGATCTCTGAACATGTTTATGTTCCATTATTAAATGGTTCTTGATTCTTTTCTGATCAGGTGAATGAGCTTGCTTGGAACACTACAGGAGATATGTTCTTTTTGACAACTGGGAATGGTGAGAAAAATTGCCAAGCTAAGCAGTAAATTTGCTTCTTGGTTGATGCAGTGAAATATCTCTCTTTTGGCTCCATAGTTTGGACTATATGCCTTCTCCATGCAATGGAAATGTGTTTGTTTTAATTATTTTTATGTTTCCCCTCCCAGGCACTGTTGAAGTACTAGCATATCCATCTCTTCAACCGGTTGACACCCTTATGGCTCATACAGCTGGTTGCTATTGTATTTCAATTGATCCATTAGGAAGGTGTGCCCCGCCTACCTCATACCTACTTGATTATCTACCAAAGCGGTGCTGTAAATGGAAAATATGTAAATTCATACCTGCTGTTTAATTCCAACTTTGATCTGTCTTCTCACTAGCACAAATTATTCCAGGAGGTTTCTTCTATTCTGTAAACTTGAAGTGAGCAATGTCTGTTGCTTTATCCATGATGTAAAATGTCTCAAGCGATGTTATCTTTGACCGTATATGTTATGCCTGCATTAACATGATTTGACATGAAACTTCTTAAAAGGAAAAAGCAGAAGAGAAAGAGGAACAAGGACATGACATGAAGAAACGTGGGTTGAGGTCTTATATTTAGCTTTATCTATAGGACGTACCCTACTGCGTGATAAAAGATTCGCTGCATTTTCATCCCCCAGCATTATATTCAAGCATGTACTAAGATGATAAAGCATAGATTCTCGTGGATATTTCTTTGTTGCGTCGTATTTTGCTTAAGATATCAAATTGTTCTTAGGTAATATTTGATTTAAGTATTCCAAAAGTAACCATTATGCATCTCTCTATAGCATAACTCTGAGGTAAACCAATCCCAAAATGAGTGCTCTACTCCCATTCTAAGACGATGTTTAGATGGATCTGGCCTCTGGATGCAGGCATGCAATGAGTCATTGGATCATGCATTGATTGCAATCTGAGTATGAAGACGAAAATAAAAATTGATCTTACGCAGCTGACAAAAATGACCATCCCGGAGTTTTAAGTGCTGCATCTTTATTTTGTGCCAGATATTTTGCTGTCGGAAGTGCTGATTCCTTGGTCAGCCTGTGGGATATCACAGAGATGCTTTGCGTCCGAACATTCACAAAACTCGAGTGAGTCTCTCCCGGGACTTCACAAGTTTCCTATTTTCACTGCAAGAAGTTCCTAAACAACCATACATGTTTAGTTCCTTAAACCCTGAAGTAGGGAATGACTTTTCTTCTTCAATTATTCTCAGATGGCCAGTCAGGACAATAAGCTTCAATCACACCGGAGAATTTATTGCTTCTGCCAGCGAAGACTTGTTCATTGATATAGTAAGCAACATCAAACACCTTTGCATCAATTTCTCCTCTCTTTATTGCCTTCACTCCTGAGCCAAATAGGTTTACGAGACAAGAGCTTGTTCTTCCTACCTCGGTGCACGTTATCTTGCTTTTGAAGTTACAGCTACCTGAACTGTGATCTCTGCTAGAGATCGTTGTGTTCATTATTTTTGGTTCCACTCAACTTGAAGAGGTGGGCTGAATAGTGCTAATGCTGCTTTCTGCAACAGTCTAATGTTCAAAGTGGACGATCAGTTCACCAAATACCATGTCGGGCAGCCATGAATAGCGTGGAATGGAATCCCAAACACAATTTGCTTGCGTATGCTGGAGATGATAAAAACAAATATCAGGCTGATGAAGGTATTCATAGCTTCTTGCTATGGTGTTATTTTATAGGGCACACTGTCGTAGACATACATACATACTAATGGTGGAAGAAAGGATCCGGAAAAAATGGGAAACTAGAAAGATAAACCATTCTGTTTGCTTGTTGCAGGTGTTTTCCGCATCTTTGGGTTTGAGAGCGCATAGGATCTGACAGTATATGCAGGAAGCTCCATCTCTGTTTGAAGGAGTTATCTTAATCTATTGAAGTTTTGGTCCATGCAAATTGAACTTTGGTATTTCCGGTTGTATTTTTTTTTCCCGGTAATGAAGAGTGTCCAGATGAACTGGACTCATCTCTCTAGCCCCTCCTACAGTCATTTCCACGCATTTCCTGTTGTATTCTACCAATAACATGTAGCATTCTCTTGTACCTTTTGTCTTAATGAAGGCAAAAGATGTCTACTTAATTGTATTTTTGTCTTCCCATCTTGTTAGTAATCCAAAAACACAGGAGATTATATGGATGGATCATAATCTTCAAATAGTGGATCATGATTAGAGGGACAAATTGGCGTGCTTCTGTGGGAGAATTGGTTGAATCCAGGCAACAATCGTGCCAAGATGCTTTAATCTTCCCCTTGCAAAGGTTTTCCAAAGCAATGATGTTGAGACTTGAGAAGCAACCTCCATATGCTGCCGAAAATAAAACCGCCAAATCCGAACCAAACGTAAAAACTGACCAGAATTTGTTTTGAATGATTTGGTTCGTTCATTAAGTTTTTAAGGGAATTCGAGCCGAGCTCAAACTAAATGAAAATTTGACAAGCCGAGCTTCCCTAAGTTTGAGTCGAACTCGAACTTGTTCGCGTGCCTTAACTAGTAAAAAAATATTAAATGTTTATATTCTTATACAGGTCTAGAATTGCAAATGAAATTTCTATTTTGAACCTAAACAAGTTCATACATGGTACATATACATAAATTTAAATTTACAGTAAAAGTTTATACATGTACAAGTTATAAAAATTTCATGATGGACGTGTAAAAGTTTATACATATTCAAGGTTATATGTGAGGATATATACAAATACTCCGAGTTTGCGAGTCCATTCAAGCCGAATGTTGTTAGGTTTAAGTTCGTCTCATTTATTAAACGAGCTTAAAATTAAGGTTCAAGTTAGGGTATGTTAATACCTGAATCGAACTCGAACAAGCTCTTACCGAGTCAAATCTCAAACAGTTCGTGAACGATTCGGTTCATTTGCAGCCGTTAGTTGCACCCTTCCAATTTCGACAAATAGTGGACCTAAAAGTTGATTCCAAAGGAGAAGGAAAGTTATTTAGTGATTTTGACTCCTTGAGCGATGCCCATCAGCCTGTTACAATCACACCTATGCACTGTAATTGACTAAACGAGGAAATAAACAGCCACAGCCATACAAGGACGAACTGTAGCATGCCGGATGAGCACCCAATAATTTTCCGCTGGGAAGAGTGTCAATTCTGCATCAGCATGGTGTTATGCACACCCGTAGAGTTCTTGTCAAGTGCAGCTAACAAATAACAATTCAATAAAGGTGAAAGTTATACCTTGGACGAATAAAATTACCTTCCCGAATTTCTGACGTACCAAAACAGAGAGAGAATAAAAAGAACTTTCCATGATGAATAAAGGATATGAATCGAATTTATACCTTTGGACAAGTGAAATTGTTTGCAGATTCAGCAACAGACAAAAGGATGTCAATTAAGAAGCTATTCAAATTTCAACGGTATGGGAAGGGTTGAACACTTGAACTGATGGACAATAGTGATGACAAATCTTTAGGAATTTGATTCGTTAAATTTCAGGTTCGAAATTCCTAAATGTTACTATAAATTCTTGTGGGGTTAGTTCATATAAAACATTGTCCAGACCTTACCAGTCTCCGGCTCGTGGACCGTAATGTTTTGGAAAAAAGATTAAGCGAGTTGCAGATAAGCTCCAGTGAATTGTACTACTCCCTCTGTCCCCTTTATAAAGTCTAGTATTCTATTTTCGGATGTTCCTTAATAAGTGTTTATTTTGTAAAGTTTGAAGGTAAAAATTTGTATATTTTCTATTTTGCCTTTAAAAGTAGATTTTATTTTAAAAAGTTATTGAGTAAAAGTGTATCGATAATATCTCCATAGAGGGTAAGTAGGGAAAGTGGATGTAAAAGTTGATGTGAAATGTATAATGATGATGTTTTCTTAATAAGTTGGACTTATAAAGCGTGACACTTAAAAAGTGACGGAGGGAATTAAAAAAAAAAACTCAAAACGGCAAACACACCCGAAATTTCAACGGCTGAATTTAAGGCCACGTGTAACGCACCCAGACTGCTCTGATACATCACCCATTCACATGCCCCGTTCCTCAACGTTGGATCCGATCCGGTTCCCAATTACCTGTTGTCATTTCCCCAGGTCGATTTTCTGGATAAATTTCACTGACAACCCTGAGGCTTGCGTTAATTATAGATACCCCTCGCATATGAAAAATGTTTATAAATCCTCTATGGTTTCCATGTCCACTTCACAAATAACCAACCAACATCTGTTTTACTAAACACGTGATAGTATTAGCCAAAAAATGCTATATTGACAAATTCATCTTTTAATAAGCGAATAATAGAAGTAATTAAAAGCTCTTAATTCTCAATTTTTTAATTCAAAATAAAAAAAATTTGTCATTTTTGTCTTGTGTCATCATGTGTTTGGATAAAATTATCAATTGGGGACTTCGATGAAATGCACTTAAAAATCACAAGTGGTTCATTTTATATTTCTCATACATGAGGGGATGGTGTGAGGTGGTGTTCACTCTTTTGAATTGGGGCTCTTATTCTAAGACCTTCTTTAAGTGGTTTATGGATTGGGTTCTCTAGCCTTCCTCTTTCATTCATTCACTATGCTAGAAAGAAATGATTAGTGTCTGTCGGCTGAAGGTGGCTGATGGGCACTTGTATGGCTAAGTTAGTTCCAACCCAAGATGAGAAAAACCAAACTTAGCTGGAGAATAGAGCATACCTGTGTAGGATTTATCACTGTAGTGTATATAGGGGAGTGCCCTATCTTGGAGACCAAGTTGGCTCTCATGCCACCCCTTGCCGAGGTGACGTCACTAACCACCAACCACATGCTTGAACGTTTTGGCCAAATAGTGGAGCGACCTTGAGCTTGTCGATCAATGCATTATCGATCACATGGTCGTATTGGGTTGGGCCCGTACGTCGGTACCAACAACTGTTGAGTGGTGTCATGTTGCTGGATTGAATTGTTCCATAACAATGCCCCGATCCCGCTTTCCCCTAATGGGAATATGGGCCGAATCAACCCATTGGACTATAATTGCTATTCCGGCCCACTACATATATATATATATATCAATTCTAAAGATAAACCTCATTTCCGGGAGGGGTGAGGTTTGGAACTTGAAGAAAATGAGAGAAAAATGAGAAAATTGTATTATGTACAATTCTAGATATTCTTATTTTATTTTTTATCAAACGGAAATTCACTTATTTTCTTTCCAAATCAAACAATGGCAGAAATTACTAGTACTATTATTTATTTTTAAAAAGTTTTCTTCATTTTCTACGAGTTCCAAAGAAAGCATAAAATTTATTTACTATCTCTTTTTTTTTTATCGACCTTCCCCAGGCCGACTTGGGATGTAAAAAATATCTAACCCCTCCAACAAACCAGTCGAGTCTCCCGTCTGGTTGGCGAAGTCCAATCGAATAAACCAACTTCGTCCACCGCCGATCCCGGTTACCAGTCAAAACCTCCCACCACTGAATCCATCCCCCGATCGTCACTCTCCATTTCTTGTTCAGAAAGAAATAAAGACAAGAATTACTCCTCAAGACAAAAAGCCCACCACGAACCACTATCTCTCAGTATATATATATATACAAGAAGACGATGAAGCCTTCCCACTGAATTCCATTCGATACAAATCGATTTCTCTCTCTACGAGATAGATGAATGAGAGCGTAGATACGGATTCTCCAGCAAAAATGCATCTGTACAATGCCTGGCTTCCGCCTCCGGTCGCGGAGGAGACCAGGAGAGAGAAGGAGTCGTTCGCTCGCGTCGTGAGCTCGGTGAAGGCGTCGTTTCAACCGGACGATCCCGAATCCGTCTACTCCACTCTCAAATGGGTCTCCGTCATCGACCTGTGAGTGTTCCAATTCGTTTTTTTTTTTCTGATTGAATTAATCGATGTATGTAGGTTTGTGCCTCTGTATACTGCAGGTAGGGAACGATGAATTGCTCACTAGCTCGATCAGTGTCTATTCTATTTTGCCCTGTCTGTTTATGTCTGTTTCCTGTTCATTTGCAACCAATTTGCTGGTTCAGTGAGTTTCTTAGTGTTACAGAATCAAACTTATTTGATTGTCTGTGTGACTGTGTTATTTTTTTCTGGCTGGACTGTAAGTGCAATTCTTCGAGTTCATATTCTTGCTACGAGTTATTATTATTACTTTTTAATGTTTTAACAAATTGTTACTGGAGCTGAATTGAATTGAACAAATTGCTACTGGAGTTATTCTGTGTGATATATTTTGTCCCCCCACTTTTTTTTTTTGAACAAGACAGGTCCGGCCTGACATTTTGGAGGCCCAAGGAGAATTTAAGAAAATGGGCCCTGTATGTGTTTTACAAGCCAAATGATTAAAAATAAGTCAACTTCAAAAAGAAAAATCATTAGTATTTAACTAGATAAAATATTAAATTATGTATATCAATATAGAAATTTAAATAATCACTTTTTTTTTAAGCGGCAAAAGTACTAATTATGCTTGGCTAATCAATTTTCACTTATTTGACATTCTCATTTTGAATAAATATAATTCTGCAGACTTATATTTAATGAATACTACGCAACCACTTCTGCGTCCCCCTCATTTAAGCAAAAATTTGGGGCCCAAGGTGAAGGCCTTGCTCGCCTTTGCTTAAGGCTGGTACTGAAAGAGAAGAAGATATAACGCTGGTATAGTTCCTTTAGTGATGCCATCCTTCTTGAGCAGAGTAGGATTTTGTTGTTTTTTGGTAGGTTGTATTTTCCACCCTCTTCATTAGTGAATAGTCATTTGCTTCTACCGGGCTACCTTTTCAATGGAGTGAATGCAACTTGGTTATTGCTCATTACTCTTTTGGGTGCTCAATATAAATTGCAACATCCATCACCAGCACATACTAACTATCTGCACTTGATAATCATGCGGAGTCTTAGTTTATTATTTGACAATGCAGTTTCGTAAGAGCAAAAAGTGAAGTATCTTTAGAAGATGTAGCTGTCCTTGTGGAGCTGGGGTTAGAACTGTTTCGCATTTCGCAGAACAAACTTCATGCGCAGGTGGTGCTAATACCTCAGAAAGTGCAATCCCTTGTTGCACATGTTGTCCTTTTGTTTCTGTTTGCTACATGATGGTTGCCCTTCTGTCAATTAGGTTAGATGGGGAGGTATCTTGGTGAAGTTGCTGAACAAATACCGAAAGAAGTTGTCCTTGAAAATTCAGTGGCGCCCTTTCTATGATACATTGGTCAATACACACTTTACAAGGCAAGTTTTATTTACCCTTAAATTTTTTTGAGCGTCCATTGTTTGACTACGTGAGTATGGATAATACATGTCATGTATCCTTCTGCTTGTTCTTCTGAGTAAAGCTATTATTTTTATCTCTCGTTTGGAGTCAAATTTTTTCTTGTGCAGAATATAGTCCTGTAAATCTATACCCCATCATATTTTTTTGGACTCTCTGGTTGCAGTCTTTAGAACTTGATATATCAGTGTTGATTCCCCGTGGTCTACATGCATACCCATACACGTGTATGTGTTTGTAACTTTACATTTGACGCTTTATGTGTATGTATTTGTAACTTTACATTTGACGCTTTATAGTTTGATATTTTTTTTGTGCAGTCTTGGTTGATTTGTTTTAATAATATAATTTTTATGACCTGTTGAGCTATCCAACTTTGTGAGTCAATATAGTCAAATCATGCCGTCTAACCTTCCATTTTGTTGTTCTTGCCCCTAATACAGGAACACAGGCCCAGAAGGGTGGAGATTGAGACAGAGACATTTCGAGACTGTTACTTCCCTGGTTCGATCCTGCCGGAGATTCTTCCCACCAGGTTCTGCCTCTGAGATATGGTCTGAATTTGGGTAATTTTTGAAGCCTGTAATTATTTTTCCAATGTGTTTGTTAATGATATTATGCCGGACAATTCACCCAAAGATGGATATATCCTCCCAGATCAGATACGAGTTACCTAACTTGTTTCCTAAGGCTTCATAGATTTTCATCACCTTCTTGTTTGAGTTAGTTTTAGTTGTAGTTATAGGCTCAAAACCTGTCAAAGAGAAGTATTTTGTGTGGGTGTGACATTTTAACTTCTGCATTCAGGATAACTGGTATGAACTAGGATGAAGATGCGGCATAGAGCTACCTTGGGAATTTTTTGTTTTACTTCTAACAGAAGCAGATTTCTTGGTTGCTAATATTGGTTAAATTAGTCAGAGAACTTACTCCAAGTCCAGCACGGACATCCTTTCTACTAAACGGCTAGAAGTAAATTGCTGATTTTGTAGTGTTCATGGATTATATTTTCTTGAAACGTAACCATCAAGAGGAAGCGAGGAATTAAAGGTCATGGTGTAAATGATATTAGAATTTTCGGCTGTGGTGAGACATAATAGAATGTAAGTTCTCAATTCAAACACGGCATCCTTATACTAAGAGGAAGACATATTACTGTTTTACTTTTTGATTTTGGTCTTCTGACCTAGATGATTGATGATCAAAGTCATCTGGACAAGAGAGCGAGAACAATCACAAACTTATGGCCAAACACAAAGAAGACAGTTTCTATCCAGAGTAACTAATCTCCCAGCCTTAGAATGTAGGTTAAGAGACTGAAGAAAAGAAACTGGAGGCTTGTTTACAACCGAACTTCGCAAGAGAGTCTACAATGCTATTACTTTCTAAAATAAATGGAGCGACAAAGGATTTGTTTTTGTTAAAGGCTGTGTGACTGTGAAGGCGTATTTTGTTGGAGACTAGGTAGGATCTTTGAGCGACAGTGTGTAGTTATGATGGTTGTAGGTACAAGCAGTGGAGGGCCAAGGAGCAATTATATGTTTCAAAACTTACAAAATCTGATTTTTGATCTGTATCTCATTGTATACTTGAGCTGTAATGGGTTGCTTGATAAATGTGGGGTTTCCAATTGCAGTGTCCATTATTTCAAACTTTTACAAGAGAATTGTTGTTGGTATTTGCGATAGTTCGGCATTAGTTTTGGCAAGTATTCCTTACAGCCTGACATGACAGCATACATGTCCCACATGTACTTTTGTCGTCACTTGTAGCTGGAAGGACATTTTTCTAACAATCATGTATTTTCTAATAAGGGGTCTTTGGTTTGTTGCATACTGACTCCGTTTAAGATTCAGAAAGAGAAATTAAAAAGTCATTCTTCCTTTTCCTTTCAAGGATTTGGTTTAGTTGATTAATTTATTGTATGTTGTTGCACGGGTACATAAAGATTTATAAATAGAAGTCATCAAGGGAATTCCGTGAATTTTGCAGATCTCTGCTTGAAAATCCTTGGCATAACTCGTCCTTTGAAGGTGCTGGGTTCGTGAGACTGTTTCTTCCTACAAACGCTGACAACACCGACTTCTTTTCAGTGTAAGGAGTGCCGGTACTTGTGGAACCCTCATTCTTTGCAAGGATCTTGGTTTGGCTGTAGCAATTAATCCTTTCATTTTGATGACAGCAATTGGATTAAAGTATGTATGGACCAGTGGGATTCAGTTCCAAATTGCCAGTTTTGGGACTTTCAATGGGCGGCTGTTACAGCTCGTGTGATAAAGAACTGCAACTTTATCAATTGGGAATGTTTCTTGCCTATGCTTTTCACAAGATACTTGAATATGTTTGAGGTGAGTGTACTTGTTCACTCTGTACTTTCTTGAGTTCAATCCGGGGAAATGCATCTGGCCTCCTAGATAGTCACCTGGAATCCAGATCACGAGAAGCGAACTTGATTCACATTGGTGAAATGAGTGGAAAAGCGAAAGTGTTCTGACTTATTCATTTGATTTAGTAATTTACAGTGTCATTAGCACCCATCTTCACCTCATCATCGAATTTTTCCTTGATATTTTTCCAAAAGGAGTTGCATATTCACCTTATGTTTATTCATTTTCTTATGTGTTTATTTTTTTCCTACACTTTTGACCCCCTGAAGAGTCATTTTTGTCCTAATTTTACTTCTCTGTAGTGATAGGATCATAAAAAACGCCTTTAGAATTTTCTCTAAACTTCCATAATCTTAACTTGGATCTGGATGGCATTTTTTTCAGTGTTGCAAAGTTCCATTGAGTTTTCAGAGAAAAGCATATTCAGTAATTGTCTGTTTATTCCTACAACAGCGCTCCTGAAAGCTGTAGAACATATTTTGCTTGGATAAATAGGATATCACTGTCATCCCATCGGAGTTTTAAGATGAACATATACTTGTAAGTTTGTATCGAAGTGGATCGTTCTTCTGGCAAGTAATCTCTATTTCTACAGAAGTAAGATGCGTTTGGATAATTTTCCCTTCAAGTGCCTGATTACAAAAAGATAAGATTGGATGAGGGCCCGACACGTTTCCGACATGGACCTTAGAAGTGTCCGTGCTTTTAGCTCCTTCCAACTTTCCCTGAAAGACCTAAAACTGGTGGCATTTGCTACATATGATTACTCGGCTATTTGGCCGATGCACCATGTATTGATCTTTTCAGCTGGTAAAGAACTTTGAAAATGCATTTTAAGGCCTTCTGACGAAGTTCTTAGATGTCCCAAATAGTTGTTGTCACTGAAACCTTTCTTGCTTGGATTGCTTAGCGCATGAGCCCCATTCACATTGTAATAGAAGGTGTTGGATCTTTCGATTGGATTTGTACATAATGTTATGAAAGAGACTGTTAAAGCATCCACCTCAAAACCAATTGGCAAGGAGTGGAGAGGCTGCCCAGGCTCATATACTAGTTTGGGAGGAGATAATTAACTAATGTGCGACAAACTCCAACACTCCCCCGCACGTGTGACCCCTGACTTGCATGTGGAGAGGTAAACAAACGATCCATAACACATGGATCACAACAAACAACAGTGCACTAATGGCACAAATAAGGGGAAACAAATTCTTTGAAACCCTAGCTCTGATACCTTGTTAAAACATCCACCTAAAAACCAATTGGCAATGAGTGGAGAGGCTGCCCAGGCTCATATACTACTTTGGGAGGAGATAATTAACCAATGTGGGACAAACTCCAACAATAAAAAACAACGGGGAATAAAAGTAGTTGGGAATTTATATCTTATCCTACGGCTCCCATAACTCTCATGTAGTTCTCACTAGACCAAAATACTTCATGTTAGCTATAGTATTTGCAAACACACCAAATTGTTCAGTTTGTGCAGTTAGGACTTCTGGCTCATAGTATGTTTAAACAATTAACTGCTAGAGTAGCTTGCGATTCTTTCATCTTATGCTCCAACTAATCTGACTATGTTTTTCCTCCTTTCCCCTTTTCACATTGCTGCATGTGGAGACTGGAAAGTTGGGTTAGGTTTGTCAGGTTATGTTGGGTGTATATCCTTAACGGTTTCTATGGCAAATATAGGTTCCTGTGGCAAATGGAAATGGATCCAACCCGTTTTCTGTGGATGTTCCCAGAAATACAAGGTTTTTGTTCTCCAATAAAGCAGCCACCCCAGCAAAAGCCATTGCTAAATCAATTGTAAGATACATGAAGGCCCAAAAGTTGCAGTTTTCATGGTATCCTAATGTACGGTTCCTAAGCTACACTTTCATACTCTTCAATTGCTAATGCAGGTACATCTGTTAAAACCTGGGAGTTCAGCGCAGCAACACTTTGAGAAATTGGTCAACCTCTTGGAGCAGTGTGTTTCTTCGATTCTTGTGTTTTCCATCACATTTCAATGAACTAGTTATATTTTGTAAGTTCCACTTATTTGTGTTCCTTTTTCATGCACGATTTTAGATATTACCATCCCTCTAATGGAGGACGGTGGACTTATTCTTTGGAGCGGTTTCTACAATATTTGGTAACGGCATTCCATAAACGTTTACAGCATGAGCAATGGTGAGAATTCATCTTTTCTACTTCTGATATTCATATTGAACGTTTTTTTGTCTAACATTTACCCTCAATACAGGAATGAAGATAACAGTAGGCAGTCTGAGCTCTGTTTAGGACCATCAGAAAGAGCTTCTTTTGTGAACGTGGTGCTGAAGCTGATTGATCGTGGTCAATACAGCAAAAATGAACATCTTTCTGAAACAGTTGCAGCTGCAACTTCTCTGTTGTCTTACATAGAGCCCTCTTTGGTTCTTCCATTTTTAGCGTCTCGGTTCCATATGGCCTTGGAAACGGTCAGTAATGCGCATGTGCTAGCGTACATGACAGAAACAAGAATCTTGCTTTTCGCTTTTTTATTTTTCCATACAGACAGATATGGTCAACTTAGAGACTAGGTCCAGTTAATTAGATGTAGATATGACAAAGTGATGTTTTTATTTGTTTGTGTTGTGCTTGTTTCCACACCTTACCTTACTCTTTTCTAACATTGCGTCTTCAGATGACAGCCACCCACCAGTTGAAGGCTGCTGTTACGTCAGTTGCATTTGCAGGCCGCTCACTTTTTCTTACATCCTTGTCATCTACTTCAGTAAAACCAGATGGTGTAGGTGACACTGATGGGTTCATTGATCTTTTGATGATTTCATTGTCCAATGCGCTACTTGGCATGGATGCCAATGATCCACCGAAAACCTTGGCAACCATGCAACTGATTGGTTCCATATTTTCAAATGTGAGCACTACTAGTCTTCATTTGAAACTTAGCCTAGTGGGCACTTTTGTGATAAAGAGTTCTGCTCATATGCATCATGTTTGCAGATGGCCACGGTCGAAGATAATATGGATGAGGTTCTATTAATGCCCACAATTCGCTTTTCTGATTGGCTTGATGAGTTCTTGTGCCGCCTCTTTTCTTTACTCTTACACTTGGAGCCTAGTAGTGTTCTGTAAGTGACGATATCTGCTATCAACCCCCCCCCCCCCCCCCCCCCCCCCACCCCCCACCCACACACACACACAGCTCTTTTGCCTGTTTGTGTTTGTTATTCGACTAAATAGTTTCCCTCTTTGCAATTGGGGCCTTGGGAGTAAGTTATTAATCGGTGCTGCAGGAATGAAGGCCTACATTCATCTGGTACATCAGGAACTTTTCTGGTTGATGATGGTCCTTATTACTTCTGCATGCTGGAAATTTTGCTTGGAAGGCTTTCAAAACCCCTCTATAACCAGGTTTGGATTTTTTATCCGAAATGTCTGTTCATAGGTTTCTAATATTTTGAGTTTTCGACATAGGTTTCTCAAGGAATTTCACATTTCACTGGCAGGCACTGAGGAAAATTTCCAAGTTTGTCGACACAAATATTCTTCCCGGGGCAATAGCAGAGGTTGGACTGCTTTGTTGTGCATGCGTTCATTCAAATCCTGAGGAGGCAGTGGTTCACCTTATCGAACCAATCTTAATGTCTGTCATATCCTCTTTAAAAGGAACACCCACTACAGGTTTTGGGGGAAGAGGAATTTCTGAGGCATCAGCTTCTTCCAAGGTTTTCTTTTTGCCCCTCCAATTTGGTGATGGTGCTTCAATGCTTGTCATTTCCTTTACATATTTGCTTATTTTGGTTTGCAATTGTTCCTATTCAGGTAAAACCCACACTTTCTCCAGCTCTTGAAACGGCAGTTAACTATCAACTGAAAGTATTATCAGTTGCCATCAGTTACGGAGGTCCTGCCCTTCTCCGTTACAAGGATCAATTCAATGAAGCTATCATGTCTGCCTTTGAATCCCCATCTTGGAAGGTTTTTGTTCCCCTTGCTTGTTAATTACTTGTTGCTTTCTGCATACTGAATAATTCACTGTAATTCTTGACGGTTGTGAAATGAGATGCTTACTTTACGTATCACGAAAAGCTTCAATGGTTCTTGGGGTTGATTATGCTCAATGACAAATGAATGGTTTATGACAGGTTAATGGAGCTGGCGATCATGTTCTCCGATCCCTCCTTGGAAGCCTGGTTCTTTATTATCCTGTTGATCAATACAAGTATGCTTTTTCATTCTTTGATTTGCTTACTGTAATGGCTTGCATTTGCCATCATGCAGCTTACACACTGTCTCATTTTCCATATATGTAGATAGTGGATGTGAAAGTTTGCGTAGATGTATGTATGCATTGAAGGTATATTTTTTTCCGCAGGTGCATTTCACATCACCCAGCTGCCGCTGCATTAGAGGAATGGATCAGTTCAAAAGATGATTTGGAAGATAAGCCATTTGTGGGTCCCAAGTGGCATGTCCCAAGTGATGAAGAAATTCAATATGCAAACGAGCTCATAGAACTGCATTTTAAATCAGCTTTAGATGATCTTCTGAGAATATGTCAGACTAAAATTCATTCTGATCCAGGTATGGTCTTGTTCTCTTCTTACTTGTGTATAAAGAAAGAAAACAAGAGTACGACATTAGTAAGTTATGGTAAGGCTTGTCTAAGGTGGAGTAAAGATCTTATTTTTAATGGAGATCCTTGGGCAATACCTGGGAACTTTCTAGGTATTTGATTTCACTGTGGATTTCATTTTTAATTTTTTGATCGTTATAGGATTGTTCCTTTATGTACATCTCACCAGATTATTAGTTTATTTGGCAAATTTTCTCATTAACTTAGTTATCTTGGTTATCTCCCTCTTGTCCAATTCTTTCTTTCCCTCTGCGCTTCTCTTTCTCCCACTGTCCTCCTCTGCCTTTCCCTTGTAGTGCTGTCTCTTTCCCTCTCTCATCTTTTCTCTCTTACTATGCTAAGTCACTCCATCCGTTTCTCTCTCTTCTCTCTCTTTTCCTCTTCTTCTTCTTATCTGCCTGTCTTCCTCGTGCTGCATCAGCTGGTTGCAGTGATTTTGAGATATTTGTCAACTGGGGGTACCGTTAAACATCGCAGACGGTACAGAAAATTAGAAGGTTAATTAATCCTTATTTGTTTCCTTGTTTGTCTTCAAGTCATTTTGTCAGAGCAAGCTAATTGATATTTGGCGCAATAGTGGCACTTTAATTGCATGAAAAACTCTAGTGGTACTTCATTTGTCTTCCACCGAATAACAAATCTTCAATGAAAAAACCAGGAAACTAAAATAACCATACCCATGTAATCCCCAATGGATGGGGTATGGGTGGAGAAGAACTGGAAACGGGCCTAACCTTTGGCAATATTTGCACAAAATGGCTGGTCACAGAAAGTATTACCACTGAAATAGCACCCGCTATACCTCACGCATCAAGAAAGTCAAGGGACATTATTCCATGGAACCATGCCCCCAAATCAATGCCAGAAGGCATTGATAGGGCAGGCCTAGAGACCCAATTCAATTTCCACGCTCATTGCCTTGGTTCCTTCATCCAAAATACTCATCTCAAAGGCTGAAACTTGGATCTCATTCAAAGTTTTTAAAGTTGACTAAAAATTTCCCCCTACGAGGAATGATATGTAACAAAGGCATTTTAGATAGTCTTCAAATTTGTTTGTCTTAAAAAGAGGTCTAGAGATCAAGATTAATACTCTCGTCCTAAAGTTTTTGAGGTCTTAGGAAAGCTTATTTGGAGAAAAGAAGTCAAACAGAACAACTGAATTGAGGTTTTTGTCTGTTGGACTTCACAGGTTTGGACCCCCTATACATTTTGTTATAGATTTGGTATGATTTATTACAATATGGTTTGATGTCCACTTGAATTGTGAGAGTTGTATTATGAACCGTATGACTTACATAACTATTTTTTTTTTTTGATAAGTAAAGATATTATTACCAAAAAGGCATTAAGGGCCCGTATACAAAGAAAGGCCACATGACAAAAAGGCCTTATACACACCCATGAGACTGTAAAAGCTCAAACCAATCTAAAAATTGATCAAGAGACGGAAAGCATTCTCTCTTGTCCTAACTATACAAAATATTCAGCAAAAAGCTTTTAATCTTAAACAAAGGTTCTTCGACTCCTTCGAAGCATCTAGAGTTTCTTTCACGCCATAAAACCTACATCAAACAAAAGAGAGATCATGGCCCAAACTTGCTTCCTCCTCCCCACTCTAGCACTTTTCCAACCAATTAAGAGTTTCATTACATTCCTCAATAAGACCCATTTCGTGCCAAACCAAGAAAATACCGAACTCCAAAGCTCCCGTGCCACCGGGCAATGAATAAGGAGGTGATCGACCGTCTCTATATCCCTTTTGCACATACAACACCAATTCACAATAATTCTCCGTCTTCGAATCAAATTATTGATGGCAAGAATCTTTCCTTGATTAGTGCACCAAACAAAAAAACTCACCTTTAGCGCCGACGTTTTCCAAATTGCTTGCCAAGGAAAAGATGATTTCTTAACGCGTTATAGTAGGATTTCAGCTGAAGAGCTCCAGATGAATATAAGCGCATCTCATCTTCCCCTTCTCCCAACCCTTGAACACCATACACCCTAGAAAACAAAACCATCATAGCCTCCTCCTCCTGCTCACAAACTATGATTTCCTGCAAACTTCATAGCATTTTATGCAGTTTGAAGTAAATTGAGATTCTAGGCATTATTTCTGACACTTTTGTATCTCTGTTGCCCAGGGGATGAAAAAGAGCACCTAAAAGTGACTCTTCTGCGGCTGGATTCTTCATTACAAGGTGTATTGTCATGCTTGCCCGATTTTAGGCCACCATCTAGGAACGGGACTGTTGATGATCCTGGCCATATACCTTTTTTAATAGCTGGAGCAAGTGGTGCAAGTGTTGGTAGCATTGAACTGCGGGAAAAAGCAGCTGAGATCATACATGTAGCCTGCAAGTAATGTACAACATGCTCTGTTCATATGTTTTCCTTCTCATCGCGATCATCTGCATCCACAACACCTTATCCTAACATGAGGACCCTTGATTGATCTCACTTGATATCTGGAACTATCAATCTTGTGACGTGATGTGCCATGTGACATGAGATCTTTCGATCTCTCTCAATGCTCCCATCCCAGTCACTACACAAAAACAAACAATGTCATAGTTTTCCTTAATTAACCCAACTATTGAAAACAAATCATGGCTGAACCTAATCAAACATTGCATTTTGCAGATACTTGTTGGAGGAAAAATCAGATGACAGTATCCTAATGCTGCTTATCATTCGTATCATGGATGCCTTGGGAAACTATGGTAACGGAAAATGCATCTTGATGGAATGACTGACGAAACAATGTTAACTAGTTGTATTTTTTCTTCTTGCTAACTTCTTTTTTAAGTTATTCCTTCAATCCAATTCTTATTTAACCCATGCAGGAGGTTCTGAATATGACGAGTGGTCAAATCACAGGCAGGCTTGGAAATTGGAATTTGTTGCTTTAGTAGAACCTCCAATAAATTTTATCGTCTCGTCTCATTGTAGAGGAAAGAGACGGTAAGTAGTCTTTGCTCTTTTTTTTTTTTTTTCCCTTTCACATTGTACTGAATGGTGCATTAAATGATTGACTTCTAACTAAAGATATATTACTTGTATTCCAGGCCTAGGTGGGCACTTATTGATAAAGCATATATGCATAATACGTGGAGATCATCACAATCATCATATCATCTCTTTCGTACAACTGGGAATGTCTCTCCGTCGGACCATGCTATTCTTTTGATGGATGATCTTCTTAACCTCTCTTTGCATAACTATGAAACTGTTCGCAGGTGAGTCCATTAATCTCCAACATTTATGCTTTCAACAAACTGTAGCTCTGTTCTCCATACGAGCATGGTAGATTGACTCTTTTAAATTGGTTTTAACTTTTAAGCGTTTAGCCCTTTCGCCAATCATTGTGTGATATCCCTGTTAAGGGATGTGTTTCACTGACTGTTGTCAATATATCAACTTTTCATATGTAAGTGGAAGGGTGACTATTTTGTGTGATGGATAGATATACGCGATATGTGACCCTCTAAAGGAATGTGTTACAACACTCGAATAAATGATCTAGTTGGAATGTGGTTAGGTAGATTGAAATAGGGGTGAACATATTGTCAATGTGGAGCTTCTCTGTTATGAAACCAAAGTTGGAACTCGAAACTGGAATGTGCTTGCCAGGATGGAAGTCTAAGATGTTGCCATTTTCTAACTCATATCATAATGACTAATTTCACTTTACTGTGAAAATAGTGTTCAATAGATCTTGCTGCAAGTGGTTTAATTGGCACCGATGAGTGTACTGTGAAAATAGTGTACTTGTCCTTCCCCAGTGCTGACGTGTAGGGATGTGTATGTTGTAGGATTTTGTTGTAAGCCTAGCATTCCTCTATATTGTAAACTTTGGCTTTTTTATGGTGGTTTCTCAATAGGTCTCGTGGTTCAAGTCTTTTGAGTCTTTTGGTTCCTGTATAACTTGGTGCTCTAGTTCTCAAATGTGACACGTTGGATCTTCCTTCAGTTTAGAACGAGGCTGTGCTAATATTATGTAGTTTAACTTTTGTGTATCCATCACTGAGGGACTTAACTGCTTAGAATTGTGAGAGAACAAAACTTTGTAGATGTCGCTTCCTTTTTTGTTTTCTTTCTTTTTTTATCCCTTCAGGTTTGAAGTAAAAAGGTATTATATGCGAAGTGGTGAGCCTGTTAACCTCGGTTTCCATGATTCTTCCCTTCACTTTTTATGTTTCAAAATTGATTCCTCAATCTTCATTATGTGCTTCTTAGCGTTTTTTCAATTCTGCGATATTCGGATATCTTTTCCTTGTTTCCATTATCATTTGTATCTGATTTAAGTTAGTTAAATTGACTACCAGACTTGCGGGAAAGGCCCTCCTGAAAATGATAAAGCGATGGCCTTTGATGATTTCAAAGTGTGTGCTCAGCCTTACTGACAACCTACGGAACCCCAACTCACCAGAACATGCTGTCCTAGGTTCTTGTGCAGTCCTTTCTTCACAAACCGTTCTTAAGCATCTGAATATGGTATTTGTCTTGGATGGAGTGCTTACAAAAGTTTTACCAATCAGAAATAAAGCTTATCCAAGTTTTATATAGTGACTTTTCTGGTGTTTTGGTTTCTCTTTCAATCCAGGATTCAAAGTCGTTCTCTTCATTTATCATTGGAATTCTTTCAAGGTGACTCATTTCATTAATTTGCTTTAGTTTATATGAGATGTTAATTGTCATGTAGTCCTTGTCTCACTTCCGTGACTTGTTCAATTTGCTTTTTCTCTGTTGAAGTTCTCATCATGAATCACTCAAAACTCAGAAAGCAATCAATGAGGTAAGATCTCCACTAAGAGTCTAAGACTATATAGAGTATATATCTTGGCTTCTTTAATGAGTTCTGAATGCCAACAGCTTTTTGTCAAATACAACATTTATTTTGGGGGAGTCTCTAGAAGCATCCTTAGGACGTCAGGCAGCCATTCAGATGGGCCAAATTTTGCAGATTTGATCTCACAGATTGGTTGTATGAGTTTCGGATCTACCAACTTGCATTGGCGGTAAACATTCTCTTGTTTAAATTGTTGATATCCTTCATCTATGTTTACTTGTATGACTGTGTTTTAGCCATCTAAGGGTCTGTGTTTATCTGCTGACCATCTCTTTCTATATGCGTAGAAATACCAACATCAACATATCGTTACCTTTATGTACTAAAAAAACTCGTAGTTCTCCTCTATGCCCGAAATGAGTTGGATGTTGGGTTGATCTTTTCCCCCTTTTGTCAGGTATAATCTGATGGCTAATAGAGTTCTGCTATTGTTGGCGATGGCATCTAGGAATGATCCAGATTTATCTTCAAATATACTGAGTGAAACTGCTGGTCAGTGTCTATCTTGGTTGGGCTACGGATTTAACTGAAAACTAGAATCTGTCATAGCTAAACCTTCTCTTTAATATTATACTTTTCACAGCGACCTTGTGATCAATAAATTATGTCTTTTCAGGTCACTTCTTAAAGAACTTAAAAAGTCAACTTCCCCAGACGAGAATCCTTGCAATCTCTGCGTTAAATACACTGTTGAAAGAATCTCCTTATAAAATGTCAGCTGCTGAAAGGGATTCTCAACGAGATAACAAGTCCTCCCTTGAAGGAGCTTTAAGTCTAATATTTCAGGAAGAAGGATTTTTTAGTGAGACTTTGAACAGTCTTTCTCACGTTCATATAATCACTGATACTGAAAGCACAGGTTCCCGGGGAAATCACGGAAGTTCTTCCTTTCAGAGTTTGGCTGACAAATCTATTACCCGTTTCTATTTTGACTTTTCGTCTTCGTGGCCACGTACCCCCAGTTGGATTTCTTTACTAGGAAGTGATACTTTTTACTCAAACTTTGCACGTATATTTAAGCGGCTATGCCAAGAATGTGGCATGCCGGTTTTATTGGCACTTAAAAGTGCATTAGATGAGTTTTCAAATGCCAAGGAGCGGTCTAAGCAGTGTGTTGCTGCTGAAGCATTGGCTGGTGTACTGCATTCCGATGTCATTGGTGTTTTAGAAGAATGGGATACCTGGATGGGGGTTCAGTTGCAGAATGTAATTCTTGCTCCATCAGTGGAATCTGTACCAGAGTGGGCTGCTTGTATACGATACTCTGTTACTGGGAAAGGGAAATTTGGGAATAGCATTCCAGTTCTGAGACAAAAGATTCTAAACTGTTTGGCTGCCCCTTTACCTCCAATGGTAACTACAACTGTAGTTGCGAAGCGCTTTGCTTTTCTTTCAGCTGCACTTATAGAAGTATCCCCGCCAAGAATGCCAGTGGCTGAAATACAGCTTCATGAGAAACTTCTGGAGGAGTTGTTGGGTACTATGAGTCATTCATCTGCTCAGGTGAGCATCTTTTCACATTTTCGACCAGTTTTCAGATCACGTCAGTTTGTTGGATTTGGATCTTCACAAAATTGCTCATTCAGATATGGTCATGCTTGAAATGATGCGTCGCCTTGATGTGTTGGCTAAAAATTCTTATGACAAAAACGGTGCTCAGGCAAATTTTGAACCATCATTTCAAACATGTTTTGTTATTTTAATTGGAAAACCTTGTTCATTTTGTGTCTTTCTCTATTTTTCCCCTTCTATCGCACCTCATTGGATAAATGCTTATGGTGGCATATGTCATAACTTGTTTCTCGATATCCTATTACTACTTGCGATATGCATTTTCATTCTTGAACACATTTGTTTCAGAATGGCAGATGCTTAAGTGTCATAACTGAGAAATACATTTACGTTGAATAATTGATCATCTGAAGATGCCTTACATCTTGTGTGTAAGTTTGGGGCATAAATTGCCAAGGTGTAATCAGATTATGCTTTTCTTTCTTGAGGATCTAATATTACTATTTGCGTATGTTCTGAAGTAAATGGTTTTACACGTAAATTGTTCATGGATTCTTTCCAGTTCTTGCATCAGAGAGTTTCATTTCCTTCCGTGAAATTTTGTTGTTGTGCATGTCTCATTTTTGAAATTGAGATAGCCGATAGGGCCATTCAGAGAAGCATAGTAGGGCAATGGACGTTGATGTTAACAGGACAGACCATTACATGGCTTAACTTGTGCCTATTGTTAGCTGAATCAAATGATCCATGAGTATCCTGCGGAGAAATCATCAAGCTGTGGATACAGTTATTTTGCTGTTTAAAACCCTCAAAGTATATTTCCATGTGTATCAATACTGTCGTTTTTTGGGGCCTGAGTCCTGGATCAGAAGATTCAGCACCCATTCACATTGTTCATTAAGAGCTTGATAAGGAACTGGTTATAAAATTCTAGATCTTATGTAAAATTGCTACCTGGCAGTTTAGCGACTTTCTTTCAGCTAGTATGCTATGCAAATTATGATGACAGACACAGTCCAGAAGAAGGTGTTAATGTCAGAAATTGATACAAGTCTTGTGTGGACAGGTAAGGGAAGCAATTGGTGTTACCCTATCTGTTTTGTGCTCAAATATTCGGCTTCATACAACCTTCACTGGTAATCATTCGCGCGGCGGTGATGAATTCAAAATTGAAGAGAGAAGTTGGGATCAGTTTTTAGTAGAACGCGCATCTGAACTTGTCATAAGTATTCAGAATGCCAGCCAGTCCGACAAAATGGAGATCCAAAAAGATAGAAGTCCAGATAATGGGCTAGTGAATGGCGAGTCACAAGATGATGTGAAGTGGATGGAAACGGTATTTTTTTATAGCATTTTTGTTAAATGAGGCCTCCTTATCTTTGGCAGACTTCTAATTTATTTCTCTTCCCTGATTGTGCACAGCTGTTCCATTTTGTTATATCATCTTTGAAGTCAGGAAGATCTTCATATCTGCTGGATGTAATTGTGGGTCTTCTTTATCCTGTCATTTCCTTACAGGTTGGTGAAGTTTAAATTTATTTGTTATAAGTAGTCCTCAAGTTCTCGAGTTCATCTCATGATCCAAATTTTCTTTTGTGCTGATTTGTCAATTTACCAGTTTATATCCTTGACTTGTCGGTTTTTCAACTTTTTTGAACCACTTTTTTTGTTTGTTTGGAAAGTACCCACAGGGTGACACTCTAAAGGAAAGAAATAGAGAAAACGTTGGAGTGATACTGATTATTGGTAGGAGACTTTGAATTTTTAAAGAAATAGATAAACATTTACACGCCAAGTCTTGTATTGTTAAAGAATTCCGTCACACCTTCATGTTAGGAATGAGTATATTGTGGAAACTTGGAATCAGAACATATGCAGCTATGTTAGCTGCTCTGGGGGAATTTCATGCCCCTGGTTGATTTAATATAATCTCCTTATGCCGCCAAGATGTTTTTATTCAGTATCTTTATATTCAGTATCTTTTTTTGTATTTAATATAATCCCCTGGGACAGAATATAAGGTTTGTATTTCCTTGAAATGGAAATCCTCTTCTTTATCCTGTTTTACTTTCGAGTGACATATTATTAAAGTGAGAGCCTTTGGATTTTGCACTTGTTTATGCTTTTGTCATGGAGATCTTAGGCACCTTTGTGATTCGATACTTATTTGTTTTAGTCTAGTGTTGGTTTGATGCAGATTTAAGCCTCTTTTATAGTTTGACATATTGGTTGGAGAGCTTCTGTTATTTGTCTTATTGAGCCATTTGCATCTGCGTTTTTGCAAGAGAATTACTGTTTCGATTTTAGTTTTTTTACTCCAGAAGACCTGTGTCTGGTACTTGGGTAAGGGAAAATAAGACAGATGGTTTTTCAAATGTCTAAAGGTTGATTCCATGCCTCCAAGCATAATATTTTTCTCTGAACATTATACTGGTTGTTTGGAGCCATTCAGTAGAGATGCTGAGACACCTCCTATAGATGTCTATGTTACATGGTCTTGGGTAGAACTCAAACCCAAAAGCTAGCTATTGAAGTGAGTGTGCCCTCACGTTTATATATTTCATATTACTCGGTACCCAGGCGATGTGGGACTTCGCTTCACAGTCTAGTCCAAGTAAATGGATGAATGAATGGTTGGGCATCAAGTCAGAATGTTTGATATGTTATTATTTTCTTCTTAGTTTACTGCTTGTGTTGTGATGCTGATTATGTTGTATCTAACCAACATTTTGTTGTTTGTTTAAGGAAACATCAAACAAGGATCTGTCAACCCTTGCCAAGGCAGCCTTTGAGTTGCTAAAATGGAGGATTTTGTGGGAACCTCATCTCCAGAAAGCTGTATCTGTGATTCTTTCTTCAGCTAATGATTCTAACTGGCGGACTAGATCTGCAACTTTGACATTCTTGCGGACGTTTATGTATAGGTATGTTAATGTTGCTTCTTCACGAGGCCTCATATTCAAGGGTGCCTTTATCATGGATACAGTATGAGTACCCATTTAATGTGGGTTACAGTTTATTTTTCGCATTTGTCATCTACTCCTCCAAATTTACCCGATAAGGAGCTGATTTCTCATGTGTTCGCACTTCGTTGTACAAGTCTTCGTAGACCATGAATTTTCTTTCCTGACTCTCAAGTCTCAACCGAGGTTTTTTTTGTCTTTCTATTTTAAAAATATGTTCTTGCTTATGTTTGGGTGTCTTGCGTTCTATTGTTCATCGTTTCCTTGCTACACATGACTGGTATTTTCCCTCTCTAACGTGAAGTTTGGTGTCTATGGAAGGTTGTACATGCATAGGTAGAGATAGAATACAGTCTACGATGTTCATTTACTTTGCATTCTACTTTGTAACAGGCATACTTTTATTCTCTCCGACGTGGAGAAAAAGCAAATATGGAAAACCGTCGAGAAGCTCCTTACAGACAATCAAGTGGAGGCAAGTTTCTGGTTCGACCTTACAAATGATTGATATGATTTCTTCCTGGTTAACCTATTGGTTGGTCGTTTTGCACACGAAAAATGAATAATTAAAGCTGAGTTAAAAATGTTAATTGTAATAGATTTGTGATTTGAGTTCAGGTTTCATAACACAATAATCAATGGGCTAAGTTGCAATATTCCAAAATCTATTCGTTATTAAGTCCGAGAGAAATCAATTTCAATGTTGATTATCTGAAATTAACTAAGTGCATTAAAAGCTAGACTAAACTCTAAAGTGGTAATCAAGGGAGCTAAGGTCTAAGGGAGTTAAGGTCTTAGGGTATCGAATCTACCCTAGCTCATGACTATGGTATTGCACAAATCCCGGGATTTAATGTGTCAACTCAACATTGACCTACCATGGCTACAAGTCCTGGCCCAGATCAGCAAGTAGATTGATCGAATCGAACAGCATAGCATAGCTGATCTTCGATTAGCATGTATTGTCTTCAATGTAAGGTACGGTCGTTATTCTTTAGGCATAACCTATCTCACTTTTGATTGCAATCACAAATAAAACCATTGTATAACTATTTTTCGAAATCATAGAAACCAGATACATATGCTAGATAACGGAAATCAATTGTTTAATATAAGATCAAAAGCCCTATACGTTGAATCAATTAGTAAATCCCTAAATGAAATAAAAAGGCCAATGTTACTTGCTAGGGGTTCATCTAACCCTAAAGAGAACCATTCGTGCTTGTATTAAGATTCTAAGTGAAATCTTCATGAATGGAACTCTTGGAATCTCTTCTTCTTGCCCTTTTGTGCCTCTCCTGTGCTTGAACTCGAATAATTGGTAAAAAGCTTTCATTTTATAGTCTCTATCCAATTAGGGCTGAAAAACTTTGAAAAAGGTGGTAGAAATAATTTGGTGTGTCGCATGTACCTCAGGCGCAATTGGCATGCGTCCTAGGCATATCCAGGTTTTCTCTACTGATTTAGTGTGCCCCAGGCACAGTCAAGCTGTGTCCCTCGTGCACTTGGGCAACTTAGTCAAATTGCCTAGATCATTTCCTTGCATGTTTGGCTCACCGAGACTTCATGTTCACCATTCCTTGAGGCTTCTAAGGTCCCGAAATAATGTTGAACTTAGTGCAATTGACTTTGGCAACCTATAATCATGGAAACGACTTACTATATGACAAGTAATAAGGGAAGGAGACATGACAAATGCATGTTGGACAGCCAAACTGTGTTCATTTTGATTTCGACCCTTATCACCTATGCATGCATGCCTTTCAATTCAAGAAAATTTTGCATGGTTGTTTCTGATTTGCACAATGGTTGCCACTTGGATCTTAACAATGGTCATTTGGGCAACTGTTTCCACATTCTTTGGAGGCGTTAGAGCCCCCGATATAGCATTATGCTTAAAACTGGATCAAGTAATTATAAAAAAAGAAGCTGGAACAAGTAGTTTTTGGTTGCAGGTAAGAGAGCATGCTGCAGCAGTTTTAGCAGGCCTGATGAAAGGTGGGGATGAAAACCTATCTGAAGACTTCCGTGTTAGAGCTTTCAGAGATGCAAATTCCATTCAAAAGAAGAGAAAACAGAGGTCATTTTCTTGGTTTTGAGATTTCTTTCAATTCCAGTTGCTTTGCTTACTTTCTAGGAAGGAACAAGGAACAACCTTCGTATACTTAGGCCTCACTTATGCCCATTTACACATTTTTCAGTTCTACGTGGATATCTGCAACTTTCATAGTTATTAGAATGCACATTCATTTGCATGGATCAGTTCTCTCTGTGCTACGGAGCTCCGCTCTTTAGATGGAAGATATGCATTTTCGCTGCTTGTTTAGGCTTCATTTCTTTCAATGGAAAATGAAATTAAGGGGGCTAATTTCTTATTGGGTATCTTTAAATCTGTCATTTTTACTGTTATCTAGAGCTGTCAGTGGAACATAAGCTATGTAAGATATTGGAATCCCAAATTCCGACCTTTGTCTGAAGTCAGGCTTCTTTATTGGGGTGAGATTTTGTTTGGCTTTAGCTGACTTGTGCTCCTAATGAGTCATGACTGTTGTCAATAGAAGCTGGCTGTATCGATGTCCATAGTTTTGGAAAGACGAATTAAATTCGACACAATTAGGATAATCATTAAATTATGTATGCAGCTATATAAGTTCATGTCCATCTGACTATTCATTATCAGATTATCTTGCTTGCGCACATGATGCATTGATTTTTAATATTTCATATATGGTGGTGCTCCATACATGGTAAAACATTTGGCATACGTGATGGTACTAATTTTGACATTCCCTTCATGTTCTGATTAAAAGCTCTGAAATATGCAGCAGAAATTTGAGTTCTGGTCAGTCCATAGCTTCCACACATGGTGCTGTACTTGCTTTGGCAGCTTGTGTTTTATCCGTTCCGTATGATATGCCCAGGTACATTGTGATTTGATGTACTTCTTCTGAGATTCATGCTTCTGGATGGGATTTTATAAGTGGGGATGCCGAATCCAGTTTACTTGTACAGTGCGAGTTACAGGTTTCCATGGGGTTATCAGTTTTCTTTATGGTCTTTGTGATGGCATTCTGTGTATTTAACTCCCCAAAGCATTAGTTGTATTTTGAAATTGAAAGTCGGGATATGCTCTTTATTGAAGGAACTGTATCTTTGCAGTATTGCATTGGTATTCACTGCTTCTTTCGATTTTGGTGATTTAGATGCATTTTTCCACTATGTTATTAGTGAGTATTTTGAAGGATAGTACGCACAATTTGTACTGTTCGCTTCTCCATTATTTACTTGTGCATGAAAACCATTGTTATGTTAAGGTGCTTGTTTTTATCTGTAAGGATCTTTTTGTTTACTTCTAATCTGTGTGGATGTCCAGATTTCATTTGAGGTACTCCCTAGGCTATAAAATTACCGAAGCCAGAATTAAGGCAATGCTGCACCTTAGCATTAATTTCACTGAATAAAATTATGCATAGTAATTTAGAACAATGAACGCCTGTCAGTGCTAATTCTCTGTGATCCTGGATTATATCAATTTGTTTGAAGGTTGAACATTAAAAACGTACCTTTTGTTGCCGATTAAAAAAAAATGGTACCTTCATCGGGCAACTTTTGCATGGACAAGGTATTTAATTTCCATAATTTAACAAGTTCGATATCTTTGAACTTCTTGGGCTTTTAAATTCTCTGTGCTTGGTGGTCTATGTTAACTTCAATGGCTTGTCAAAAACCATCTTCTCAGTACGCCTTCATTGTATTGTGCTTAATTTATTAGTCTTGATTTTTTCTTCAACTGTATTTCCATTAACAAGAAGTAATTT
The DNA here is from genome assembly GCF_030253575.1 of Rhododendron vialii. Taxonomy (NCBI): domain Eukaryota; kingdom Viridiplantae; phylum Streptophyta; class Magnoliopsida; order Ericales; family Ericaceae; genus Rhododendron; species Rhododendron vialii. The sequence goes on from NC_080560.1 coordinate 903,370, forward strand.
TTTTTGTTTGTTCAGTTGGTTGCCTGAGCATGTTACATTGCTGGCTCGTTTCGTGGGAGAGCCATCACCAGTGAAATCTACAGTTACAAAAGCAGTTGCAGAGTTCCGGAGGACCCACGCAGATACATGGAATCTCCAAAAAGATTCATTTACTGAAGAACAACTTGAGGTAGATCCCAATGGAGAAAGATTCCTCATAGACTATATGATCTTATGTTGTTAAGTCATCCTTTGGCTAATTTTTCTTCTGTGTTATGCACTTGCAGGTTCTGGCTGATACATCCTCTTCATCATCATATTTTGCTTGATCTACAATTACACCCCTTTAGGAGAAGGGATATTATAGGAATAGGATCAATCGAAACATTCAGAACAAGTTATGTAGCCCTCGATAATCATAGCACAATCATTTATAAAATGTGTCTTATCTACATTTTGCTTTATTTTATTGCTGGCTCATGCTTATTATTTTTCATTGAAGTAGGTATTCTTTATTTCTTCTCTCTTTCCTATGAACTCCTGTAAACCATAGAATCCATCAGATTTTCAGACGGTATATCCCATAAGTCGCACTCTGAATTAAACATGCTGGACCCATTTCTAGTCTCTTTTCCACCCTCAGACTCGTCTCCATTTTCGTCGCCAAGTTTCTGGTTCCATGAAAGAGATCCATCCCCTTCATTGCCGAAACACGGTGGAGTATATTCAAATCCGGACACTGATGCCGGAAAAGCACTACAAACCCCAGAAAAATTTCCCGACGTTGCCCCTGCTGAATCCCAAGGTTTGTTTGATGGCATCATGTTATTAGGTTCTTGTATGGCCCTTGATAATCCAAGTTTGATCTTCTCGATAGTATTGTCCTTTACGTCTTGACTAATGGTTGTGTTGTAATTGGCTGCAGTGTTTTGTTGGAGCTGGAAATCGACGCGTTTCTTGGTTAGTAGGTGGAGCATTTCATCTTTGAAGCAGCCCAGGGCGGCTTCAGCCAGGTGAGCCACCTGAGGTGGTGCCAGGGTGGTGGCAATCTCCGCCATGAGGTGGGAGAAGGGCTTGTGGGTAACTGGATCAATGCCCATCCCCGAAAGCTTCTTTTTGAGCTTGGTGTTCCAGTGATTCTTCACATCGTTGTCGGTTCGCCCAGGCAGTTGAGCAGCGATTAACGACCACCTGTGACACCCCAATTCAGGCAAAATTACTACTCTATAGCAAACATGGGGAGAGAAATGAAGACAAAGTGCTGAGTTGTGAGCCCATTGCTGTCTCACGTGTATGACAATGAGGAAAATGCCATTGTTGCATCATCGCTATGCAAATTTCTTAGGTAGAGATATCCGGAAAACTAGAATAGGAGTACGAAATCTACAACTGGAGGATTACCGGTTGCCAACGACTGAATGAAGCATAATGATATTTTGCTCTTCTGCTTCGGAAAACTGCCCATGCTTCAGATCAGGGCGAAGGTAGTTAGTCCACCGCAGCCTACAGCTCTTCCCACATCGTTGGAGACCTGAAATCAATCCAATGAGAAGGATCGAGTCATTCTTAGAAACTTTTACTGCATTTTAATCATCAGTCCTACAAAGCGTAAACACAAACCGGCATTTTTAGGGATGAGGCGCCAGTTGCGGGTGCCATGCTGGGCAATGTAGGAAGAGAGCTTGTTGTCTTCTTCAGGGGTCCATTGCCCCCTCTTGACATTGTCTTTCTCACAACAGGGAATTCTGCCCATGTCTTCTTTTTGTGCTTGGTTTGTTTAACAGGTTAATCCAACCACCAGGGAGCAGAAATTAGATGATATTTAGGAATTAATTAGAAGCAATGACGATTTACTGAGTAAAATACGGTGAGGGGGAAATAACAGAAAAGAGAAATAAGTTGTGGTCTGAGTAGAAAATGCTGGGAAGAGGTAAATAAATAGGGGAATTTATGTTATGGGGGAATTACACGAGGGAGAGAGCTGACACCAAAGGTGCATGATTTGATTAAAGAATTCAACGCCCATTGAGCGTGTGAGAGATTAACTGGTAGCTCATCCATAAGACGCCCGGTCAACTCTCTCTCTCTCTCTCTCTCTCTCTCTCTCTCTCTCTCTCTCTCTCTCTCCTCCTCCTATGGTTTGTGCAAAGAGTTTTTTTATGCATGGTATCTCGTGTCAGTTTGTGCGCACGTTAGACTAATTCATATAGCATCTCCCATAGTTTTTTCATATGCTTACGCGTGAGGGTTAAATGATCCCAAGAGTTACTGACAAGAGGAGTTGAACCTGAAATATTAGGGGAGAACAAATTTGTAAGTTTCAGGCCGAAATCACGAGGCTAACCCTGCAAAGAGTTGGGTGGGTGGTTTTGTGAGTTGGTCACACAAACCCCCTCAGAGATTGAGAGGTGCTTTGGACTTGCGAAAGTTAAGGTTGTGTTGCACGTGAGGGCTGCACCTGCACGCGGTACTTCATTTTTGGCACAACCTGAAGGAGTGCATGTTTTTGGGTGGTTCTTGTCTGTGGGTATTAGTAAAATAGTATTTTGTATCACAAAGTTTTCCTGCAAAAGAGTGGTTGGTTGGTGGGTGTTTTAGTTTTATTGTTGGAGGGAAGATAGTTGGCTAAAAGTTGTAATACTCCAAGCCCCAATTGTTTGTTAATTTCTGGGAAATTGTTTCAAGGAAACCATAATCATTGCACTCGAAAAGTTTTAGGGAAAATGACGGCTAAGGACATGTTTTGATAATTAATATCCGTATTAACAAATGTTCTCAGCATGTCCTTGATGGGTATTAATTATCAAAACACGTCCTGAGCCATCATTTTTCCCAAGTTTTAAGCTTTCAACTGCGTGATAAAATTCAATTTCCAAACAGGGAGACGGTAGAGATGAAGTTTACAAATTTTCGCACACTGACTCGATCAAATTGACAAATACTTTACGACATTCAACAAAGAAAAGTGGACAGATAATGTAGAATTGAAGGAACAAATATCACAGGGAAACCGGAAAAGTGTGATCCGGTGAAGAAGTTATGAGCATCAATAAAAAGTTTCCCTTTCACTAATTCAGAACAATACAGTATATTACAATGTCATTAACCACTAATTCAGAAAAATACAGTACATTACAATGTCATTAACCACTACAGTAATTCAGAAAAATACAGTACATTACAATGTCATTAACTTGTTATGTTCCTTGTGATCCCCACTATTAAGAATCATAGCCTTTGAACTATCTTGTGTTCCGGGACAAGTAATCTTAGCTCAATTTAGCTGTAATGAGTCCCTCAATTGACCCAACCAAGGCAAACATAGTCACAAGCAAACAAAAGACACTAAAAATGCGAAGAACCACCCATTTTGTCGTCCAAGCTCCAATTTTCCTCTGCACGAAGTACATTTCGACTGGAAAATAAATGGACAATGGCCAAAAGTTTAGGGCTCCTATGACTCCCAAAACTTCGTTGAAGTATGGAAAGATCATCGCGATTACAATCGTCGATACAACGTAAGTTGTTCTGAAACACAGCCTGAGGAGATTTAGTCTAAAAGTCGGCAACAAGGGGAGTTTCAAAGTGTACTCATTGTTCACGAATCCACTGTTTGGGTACTTCCAGGCTAACCATTTTTCGACAACTGCAAAAACTGGCTGACTGTATACCTGTCAACATACTCATCCAAAGGAAGAAGGTTCTTTAGTTGCATTCTGGAAAAGAATGAAAGGTCTTAAAATGCAGATAAATGTATGTTTGAGAACAAGGCGAGCAGTGAGTTTTTCAAGCTTGGCTTTGAAAACAATATTTTGCAATCTAAAACAATTTTTTTGCAATCTGTTCATGAGCTGAACTTAAATAGATGAGTCTATGCTACCGTTTCAAACCATGTAAGTTCGATCAAGCTCAGCAAATTTGATTAGTTTCAATATCGTAGGACATATTTCCTGAACGAGAAGATTTAAGTGATACAGCTGAACTGTGGTACCTGATAACCTCCCACTAAATGAAGAACAATGCAAGCATTAGCAAAGTCAATAAGCCAATATGGCTCATAGAATCCGAAGCCGGTCAAGAGGTTCCCCGGAGTAGAATCCCCAAAGGCTGCATATCCGAAGCCTCCACAGCAGAGGTAGAAAAAGGTTGTGATGCATATTGCTATGGTTGAGGCCTTGTTCATCGTCTCATTTTCTGGTGGGGGCGACGTCAAAGTATCCTTCATATTGTTATAAGATCGGTTCTTAACATCGAATTTTCTTTGAGTATGTTTAAGTGAAGCTTGAAAATTAAAGCACCTTACCTGTATCTCAATGAGAATAATAGAATATGGATAGGCAAAGGCGATGTCCCCAAGTGCTTGAGAAACTAACCACATTTTCTGAGCTGCAGTAGAAGTCGCGATTCCGGCAATGCTACCCTTGACTACTCCATCTCCTGCAAAATTACAGTTGCGTGAAGCCAATGGTAATACTTCTTGAATAATTGTTGCCAAATCTACTCGTTTCCAAGTCCTTCAATCCAAAAGCAACCTAATACGAGCATGCAGTTTCTTATTTCTAAGTTCATCAGAGGAAATTGTGCAACCATACCTACAACTTTTGCAAAGCCAAGTCCCAGTCCTATGAAAGAATAGGTAAAGGACATGATTGCAGCAACGACAGAAAGCCATTCCATGTTATGGAAATCGGGTATCTGAGACATTACGATCTGCACTGCACCGAATATTAGCATATAATAAGTCTCTCCAAAGTCACATGTTGCCTCATGCCCATATTCATGGTAACAGTTTGATTTCTGTATTGCTCTGCATCAATTTTGAAGAACCAAACATCACCACAAGTGAATACGTTTGTCGTTCACAATTTCATATCAAAACAAAAGCTCCAGATTACTGTTGCTGCAGTATCAGATTAGGTACCTCATGCTGATAGCTGAAGTAATGGTGTAGGCAATGCCGATCCCGTACAAGCTTATTTGTGCAACAAGTCCACATAGCCATGCACTTCTTTCTCCTGAAAACGCCATGTTGGTGGCAAAACTTGAGGTTTTGTTGGAATTGAACACTTATTTTATGACACAAACAATTCAAACTTCCAACAACCAGGTATTTGAATGTTGCATTCATATTTCATCGAACTAACTTCGTAAAAGAACTACTAAAAAAGTCAATGAAATTGTTGAATTCACAATTGCCAACTTCGAAAAGCATAAACCAAGAAAATCAAATATTTTGGCAGAGCAAAATGATTAGGAAGGGGTGACCAGCTTAGTGACCCCGTTTGGCGTGACCATTACAACCTGTTTGTTTGAAGGATAAGAGAGGGGATTCCGGCTTGGACTTATCCAGTGTTTGTTTGTTTTTTTGCAACCCGGATATAATTTGGCTGGGATATACATTATCCCTCTGCAGTGGGATTACTTTTGGACACACCAAAATAACCCTCCCACGTTGTCTCTCTCCCCTCACAACACTGGCGACTCCCCTTCCCACTCCAGCGAACCCCATCTTCTCTCTCTCTCTCTCTCTCTCAAACACCTCCTCGGCTCCCTCGCACTATGTTTTCAAAGAAACGAATCAAGAAAACATTGAAAATTGCATTTCCGGCGACCCCATTATGGACAGCTTCAGAGACAAACCCATCAATAGGAGTAACCAAATCTTACTCGTATTTCCCCCAATCAACTGTAACATGAACCAAAAAAACCCCTAAATTAGAATCAACAAGAGTAACCCTTTCAATTTCCAAACTCCAAACCCCAAACATGGGTAACTATCAGAGATTAGCATCCAATTTGAATAATCCACAACTCCATTACAATTTAACAGAAATAACATCCAAAAAATTCAAGTTAGTAGTAGAAATAACATTAAAATTAGGAGAGATTAGCATCCCCGTCTCTGATTTTCAGTGACCTGTTCTGATTTTGATCGACTGGTAAGATTATTTCGAGAGAGGGGTGAGCGAGAGAGAGATACATAACCGCGAGGGAGGGCAGGGTAAAGAGGGAGGGAGGGAGGGACTCCGGAGGGGTTATCAGTGTGTGTCTGTCAGTCATTGAGTACAACATTCTCAAAAGAGCCGGTTCCAAAAACACAAGAAGAACTTATTTTTTTGTGTAATAAGAAGACTTGTTCCAAAAAATAAGAAGGCTCGCACTTATTTTGGAAGAATTTATATTGGTACCGATTGGTCGGGGAGGGGAGGGAAATCGTACCGGCGGCTGCGCAAGACCGTCTTCGGCCACCGGACGGCCGATCCGAGCCGTCCAAAAATCCTAAAAAAAAAACCCGAGGGGGTTTATCGTGAAAATCAACGGCATCCGAGGTATGTAGGGTGCTTGATCCGAGCACTCCTTTTCCGTGAAGGGTGCTTGATCATATATACACGGAAAAGGGGTGCTCGGATCAAGCACCCTACACACCTCAGATGCCGTTGATTCCAGCAACGGCCCCCTCGGTTTTTTTTTATAGAATTTTTGGACGGCTCGGATCGGCCATCCGGTGGCCAGAGACAGCCCGGCGCGGCCGCCGGTACGATTTCCCTCCGTCGGCGCCCATTATCATAGCAACAGTCTTATTTTTTGTATAAGGCAACTTCAAACTCAAAAATCATGTGTTTACGTTAATAATTTTTCTACCACTATGGATCTTATTTAATAGATCTCATTGAGATCTTTAATACGGTGCAAAAAAATTGAATTTTTTTTTCATTTACATTATTTTTGAGTTTGAAAATGTGAAAGGAACTTTTTATTTGAATTTTGTGGAATGACCCTTCTTATTTTTGAATGAGAAGTGGCAAAATAAATACTTATTTTTTAAGAAGGTTTCCGGAATGAAGCCTAAGTTTGAATGGCTGAGATAGAGTGACAAAATTAGTCTTAAAATGGGTGTTAATTGGGTTTGGGGCAAAATAGAAAGTGTACATAATTGTCTTGTATTCACCCCCTTATTTCAATTACAAAACAAATCAAGTAACTTTTAGGGAAATGATATTGGCACTTTAAAAATTGATGTAGGCACTCCAAAATCAGTGTAACTCTAAAGCAACTTTCCTTTGTTTTTTGGAGTGTGCATCAATTTTTGGAGTGCCAATATCATTTCCAACTTTTAATCTCTCTTCCTAAAATAATCGAGGACGATGCGAAGCACACGGTGTTCATCTCAGCTCGGATGACTCAGATTGAATTTGAGCACATATAGATTTGAACCATTCATTGCTCGGTCAAAATTCAAGTTGTCGATTCTCGAGATGAACGGCCAGATCAGCCACTCGGTCACATCCCACTCTCTATCCCTTCTTATAATATGCCCTTCTCCCTCCAAAGTTTTAACATCTACCAAACAAGCCGCTAGGATTCTTAAACGCTCTAGAATTTTTGACTGAGAGGATAGTCTGTCACCAACACTGCCAAGACACAAGAGGTTCAACTCGCTTTATACAATCTCATAGTGAGTGTTGCCTTGGTAAATACTACATAAATCATGTTTTTGTGGTAAGTAATATTGTGTGTTTTTGGCAGAAAAATATTAAAATCATCTCATTTTTTGTAAAACCACCTTACTTTTAGGTGAGTGATTTTGATCTAACGACCGTGATTTACATATTTTTCAATCTGAGAGTCTATATTCAATTTTATGGGAGCATGCATCATACTCCCATGCATGCCACTTTGGAGTATCACATAACATTTCCAAACTTAGCAGATAGTTGAAGTGTAATTCCTATGTGTTTGTGGTGTGTGTGAGTGTTTGTGTGTCTAATTAAAACCAAATATATATATATATATATATATATGTGTGGCCATTCAGGTGTTGTTAGTTATTACCCAAATTGACGTGAACAGCTTCCAAGTAAGAGCGGTTTCTTTTGGGGCCGTATTCTGGATCAGGAGATCTGTAGCAGGTGGAGAGTAGAAATGTGGAGAGAAGGGTGATGAACGCGAAGAACAGCATTGTCAATGGACCTGCGATCCAACCAAGCTCACCCACACACCATGCCAGCGACAGCACACCTGACCCTATCACTCCTGTTATTATATGAGCCACCGCCGTCCATACATTCCCTGCACCGCCAATTAATATATTCCAATTCCAATCATGATTTCGATCGAAAATCACTTCATCCTTAAGTTATACTACTACTAGTATATATCTATCTGTCTTTTGTTTGAACCAAATTTTATAGTAATAAGTTTGTAACACTTGTTCAGTGGCTACAAGTGAGTGAGCAAGCAAGCAAGCAAGGTGCATGTGAGTTAGCCAAATTACCAGTTCTCTTCTTGTGGGGAGGATCAGGTGGAAGTGGTTCATCAGACGACGACGCAACTGTTGATTGAAGCAATGGAGTAATATTCTGATTATCATCATCTCCTCCTCCTCCTCCTCTTCCTTCTCCCGTCATGGCCTTCTTCTGATTGATGAATATCCTAACGGATTTCTTTCCAAAGGTCAACTCTCCTCACAAGTCAGAAGTACTGTGATTTATTTAGACTTTATAGAGCAGCAGCGGACAATTCGATCGAATCTTCACATTAGTTTTTGATTTCTTTTAGAATCTTGACTAGTAGGTGTACTATATATACATTACATGTTCCCTGGTTCGATGTCGTGCAGGCCTAATTTGGACAGTGTTGTACATGGTGCAGTATACATATTCCCCGGTTCGATGAATTTGGACAGTGTTGTACATGCCATGGTAAGGACAGGTATACAGAGAAGAGAAGAGGGTAGGCATTTCCAAGTCACAAATTTCAATCCTAACATTAAAATATGAACACCTTGATCATGATTCTCGTCCCTTCGTTCTTGGGAGGCTATTTAAAAACGAGCTCACAATAACAAACTCTCTCATGACCTCTACATCTTGTTGTTCATGCACCCAGAAAAGGAAAAAGAAGAAAACAAGACTCGGATAATTTTCAAAGAAGGCTAGCTGTGATCGATATTGACCACTCTTTTCGACTAATAATAAAGCAGATTTACATGCAAATCGGAGTGAGTGAACCCCATGCTTCATCGATCTTATCATTTGCGAGAGCTTTGTACTACACCATAATTGTTCATCTCAACTTTGCACGAACAAGTCCTTGAAGTACTGAACCAAGTAAGGCCATTCCAATAACTTTTGCGAAGCCAAGTCCCAATCCAACCAAAGAGTAGGAGGAGGACATGAATGCAGCAAATATAATGAGCCATGCCATGTTCTGGGAATCTGGTATTTGAGAAACTATAATCTGGACACCCCCAAATAGCAGCATATAAATACTATCCCCATAACTTCATGCACCCTCCTGGCCCTTCTTTGTGGTAACAATTTGATTTCTTAATTGCTATGCATCTATCATTAACATAAAAAAAGAAAAAGAAAAAAGAAGTGATGATGGGGAGAGAGATGATATCCAGCATACTGCATACCTCATACTGGCAGCGGATGTTATGACATATGCAACTGCACAGCCATACACGCACTCATTCACAAAACGCTCCGCACACTCGTTTGTGCTTCTCTCCTGAAAATGAACGATTATTGTTACAGCATTACGGTCAACCAAGCCACTTGAGTTAAACTTGTCAGCGGTTTATGAAAGATGCTTTCAAGATCAATTTGTTATGTGAACAGGCCAAATTTTTGAAAGCATCTTTTGAAGGCCGATAAATATATAAATCGACCTGCAGTTAGTTTGATTGAATCGCGTTTAAGATCAGTTAGGAAAATAAACCGACTGTCTTTCTATTTTGGTCTTGTTCTGTGAAAATCTTATGAAAATAGGTATCCAACAACTTGTTATTCTTTCTGATGGATGATTAATTGATTTTGAAGTGAATTGAAAATATTAGCTGACTTAATTTCGCGCTCCGGTCAATACTCATTAACCCTAAGTTGATGATCGATGGTGCTTTTCGGCCTAATTCCTTCGTATAGGCCTTCAATTGCGTTATTTTGCCGTTTTAGGAAAGATTTGTTTCATTAATAACTCTTAGACCGTATTTCCTTTTAAGTTGATTCTTTTTGGGAAAGTCTTGTTTTTCTTTCCCGTTTTCAGTTTTAGGAAAAGCCCCAAATTATGGCACTTTTTATTTTCCAAGTTTATTTTTAGGGTTTCTAGGGTTTCAGCCTATTTAAGGGTTTGTAACCTAGAGTTTATGTAGCTTTTTGATTAATAATATTGCAGAGATTAGTTAATTGGGGCTGTTTTGTCCCAAGAGAAGAGACCAGTGGCTTTCTTTAGTGAAAAGCTAAGTGAAGCTAGACAAAAGTGGAGCACTTATGATCAGGAGTTCTATTCTGTGATTCGCGCTCTCAAACATTGGGAGCATTATTTGATTCAGAGGGAGTTCGTGTTGTACACTGATTATCAAGCGCTGAAGTTCATCAATAGCCAGAAGAAGTTGGACAGTATGCATGTGCGCTGGGCTACGTTCTTGCAGAAATTTCCGTTCACTATTCGGCACAAGTCTGGGGTGTCAAATAGGGTGGCTGATGCATTGAGTCGTCGGGCTGATTTGTTGGTGACTTTGGCCCATGAAGTTGTAGGCTTTGAGTTCTTAAAGGAGCTGTATCCAGAGGATGAAGACTTCAAAGAAATTTGGGCAGTATGCGTTCAGAACCGGCCTATTAGTGACTTTCATGTTACTGATGGGTACTTGTTTCGTGGCAATCGTTTTTGTATTCCTCAATCTTCTTTAAGGGAAGGCTTAATCCGAGACCTTCATGGTGGAGGGTTAAGTGGACACTTAGGGAGGGATAAGACTATTGCGAGTTTGGAGGAGCGCTATTTCTGGCCACAACTAAAGAAGGATGCTGGAAATTTTGTGCGGAGGTGCTATACTTGTCAGGTATCTAAGGGTCAGTCTCAAAATACTGGTCTTTATACTCCTTTGCCTGTGCCTAATAATATTTGGGAGGATCTGTCTATGGATTTTGTGTTGGGACTACCTCGTACCCAACGAGGTGTAGATTCTGTATTTGTGGTAGTTGACAGGTTTTCTAAAATGGTGCACTTTATTGCTTGTCGAAAGACATCGGATGCCTCACATGTGGCTCGATTGTTCTTTCGAGAGGTAGTTCGATTGCATGGGGTGCCACAGTCTATTACCTCTGATCGGGATGTCAAGTGGTAGGACAAAAATGGAGAGTTTTTGTATTTTATTTTCTTTGTTTGAGAATAAGATTTTGGTTAGGAATATTTCCGTTTAGGTTAGAATTATTAACTTTCCGTATTCGGTTTAATTTTGATTTTTGCCTTTATTAGAATTCTTGGTCTACAAGAATTAAGATTTTATTTTAATTAATTAGGAAATATGTTTTATTTAATGCCGCTTGTTTTGGCATGATTTATTATTTTTACAGTAGGATTTATAGGGTTAGTGTCTTATAAAAAGGGCTGTAACCTATTCAATTATTAAACTTTTATAACTTTTATCAATAATATTCAGAGATTTTCTCTTTAATTCTTGCGCACAAAAAAGAAAGAGAAAATGATGTAGGACAAAAATGGAGAGTTTTTGTATTTTATTTTCTTTGTTTGAGAATAAGATTTTGGTTAGGAATATTTCCGTTTAGGTTAGAATTATTAACTTTCCGTATTCGGTTTAATTTTGATTTTTGCCTTTATTAGAATTCTTGGTCTACAAGAATTAAGATTTTATTTTAATTAATTAGGAAATATGTTTTATTTAATGCCGCTTGTTTTGGCATGATTTATTATTTTTACAGTAGGATTTATAGGGTTAGTGTCTTATAAAAAGGGCTGTAACCTATTCAATTATTAAACTTTTATAACTTTTATCAATAATATTCAGAGATTTTCTCTTTCTTTCTTGTGCGCAAGAATTGCTCGTTGCGACGAGTTGTTTATCTCGTTTGGACTAGTACGCTAACTAGTCTCTCGTGAATTCCGCCGCGTCAAGTGGTATCAGAGCAAGGCTTTACCTGGTTCGATGGCACCAAACAAAGTTGAAGACACACCCATTGACGTTCGTCGTGGTGAAGTATTTAACAAGACTCGCACCAAGGGATTTGCCCATGGTCAATCTGTTAAACGCAAAGTTGATAGGAACCGCGTTGAGGGATTTGCCCGCAACCAACCTATTAATCAAAACGTCTCCAGAAGATATTCTTATTATCAACTTGATAGTGAGGATGAATCTGAAGACGAGTTATTTGAGGATTATTATGAATATCAGTCGAATAAGCGACACTCAAGGTTTGAAGGATTTTATCACATAGATGACGACTTTTCGACTTTTCAGGTACAACCAATAATTCCTAGTTTTAATGGGTATTGCCATCCTGAGAATTTAATTTATTGGTTTCGTAAAGTTGATAAGTTTCTTGAGTATATGGAAATTCCGGAAGAAAAGGAAGTTAGATACGTGACTTGTAAATTACAAGGCTATGCTTCTAGATGGTGGAAGCAATTGCAATATAATCGGGAGCGCCAGTATAAACAACCAATCAAGACATGGCTCAGGATGAGACGATTGATGAGTGATAGATTTCTTCAATCGCATCATGGTCAGATGTTATATGAAGAGTATCGAAGAAATCTTGAGTCCAAGCGATTGTCCCGAGATAATCTTGAGTTGTCTTATTCTTTTTCAAATAATAAAAATTATACCGTTGCGGCTACTGAAAACTTGAGGGACACATCACTGAGACTGTTGGGTTCGGGTCACTCAAAGTGTCAACAAACCGATAAAAATCTTTCAATCTCAGATTCCTCGCGTTCCAGCTATTATGATGGATATGAAATCGCAGAAGAGGAAGGAGATCGAGTTGAACTAGAGGAGGTGATATTTGTTGAGCCCAACATCGAAGAAATAGTGGAGGTCGATGTTGAATGCAATCATTATGGGTACAATAAAACTGATGATAAAGAGAAAGTTGACCTTTATATTAGCAAAAAAGAGGAATGCAAGATTGAAGTTCATGATCAAGATGAAATTGGCATCAATACTTGTGTGCAAGAGAATATTGAAATTATTTCAGATGAGGCTGCGGAGGACCAAAATAATATTACATTGGAGGCTTGTGCGTTTGGGCTTGATGAATCACCCGCAATAGAGTTGACTACAACACTACAAGAAAATATGGCTGTTGCTGAAATCCGATTTTCTAACAAAGGAGTGCCAACCAATTCTATAATAAATCAAAGTCTAGAGAATCAGCAACTTCAGCATAAGGTTCTAGTTGATTTTCTTGGAGTGCAGCAATTTGATTGGGTTCTCAACATTCATCTAGTGAATTTTGTCAACAAGTTAAAGCATGGTGAGAAACAATCTTTGCAAATACACTTTTTCTTGAAGTTTTATTTCAAGTTAAGGAAGGAGTTGAAGTATTCTAAGTATCTGTTTCTTTGGCATGGAAGATGGCAGATTCCTAACGAGAACTCGAGGTCGAGTTCTTTTGAAGAAAAGGAGACTGATGTAGGACAAAAATGGAGAGTTTTTGTATTTTATTTTCTTTGTTTGAGAATAAGATTTTGGTTAGGAATATTTCCGTTTAGGTTAGAATTATTAACTTTCCGTATTCGGTTTAATTTTGATTTTTGCCTTTATTAGAATTCTTGGTCTACAAGAATTAAGATTTTATTTTAATTAATTAGGAAATATGTTTTATTTAATGCCGCTTGTTTTGGCATGATTTATTATTTTTACAGTAGGATTTATAGGGTTAGTGTCTTATAAAAAGGGCTGTAACCTATTCAATTATTAAACTTTTATAACTTTTATCAATAATATTCAGAGATTTTCTCTTTCTTTCTTGTGCGCAAGAATTGCTCGTTGCGACGAGTTATTTATCTCGTTTGGACTAGTACGCTAACTAGTCTCTCGTGAATTCCGCCGCGTCATTAGCACTGACCCAAACATAACAAACTATCAGCATCCATTAAGACACAATGTTTTTATTGTTGGAGGGAGGGAAGATAGTTGTGTAAGTTGTAATACTCCTCCAGCCCCAATGGTTTGTTAATTTCTGGGAAATTGTTTTAATTTAAGGAAACCATAATCGTTGTACTCGAAAAGTTTCAAGTTTTCAACAGTCTTAATGAAATGCATGATAAAATTCAGAAATGAAGTTTACAAATTTTTGCTCACTGACTCGATAAAATTGACAAATACTTTACGACATTCAACGAAGAAAAGTGGATAGATAATGTAGGATTGAAGGAACAAACGAGAAGATCCGGTGAAGAGGTTATGAGCATCGCTAAAAAATTTCCCTTTTACTACTTGAGAAAAATACAGTACATTACAATGTCATTAACTTGTTATGTTCCTTGTGATCCCCACTATTAAGAATCATAGCCTTTGAACTATCATGTGTTCTGCGATGAGTAAATAAATCTTAGCTCAATTTAGCTGTAATGAGTCCCTCAATTGACCCAACCAAGGCAAACATAGTCACAAGCAAACAAAAGACACTAAAAATGCGAAGAACCACCCATTTTGTCGTCCAAGCTCCAATTTTCCTCTGCACGAAGTACATTTCCACTGGAAAATAAATGGACAATGGCCAAAAGTTCATGGCTCCTATGACTCCCAAAACTTGGTTGAAGTATGGAAAGATCATCGCGATTACAGTCGTCGATACAACGTAAGTTGTTCGGAAGCACAGCCGGAGGAGACTTAGTCTAAAAGTCGGCAACAAGGGGAGTTTCAAAGTGTACTCATCGTTCACGAATCCACTGTTTGGGTACTTCCAGGTGAACCATTTTTCGACAACTGCAAATACTGGCTGACTGTATACCTGTCAACATACTCATGCAAAGGAAGAAGGTTCTTTAGCTGCATTCCGAAAAAGAATGAAAGATCTTAAAATGCGGATAAATGTATGTTTGAGAACAAGGAGAGTAGTGAGTTTTTCAAGCTTGGCTTTGAAAACAATTTTTCGCAATCTGTTTCAAACCATGTTCAATCAAGCTCAGACAGCAAATTTGACTGGTTTCAATTGTCGGACGTATTTCATGAACGAGAAGATTTAAGTGATACTGCTAAACTGTGGTACCTGATAACCTCCCACTAAATGAAGAACAATGCAAGCATTAGCAAAGTCAATAAGCCAATATGGCTCATAGAATCCGAAGCCGGTCAAGAGGTTCCCCGGAGTAGAATCCCCAAAGGCTGCATATCCAAAGCCTCCACAGCAGAGGTAGAAAAAGGTTGTGATGCATATTGCTACTGTTGAGGCCTTCTTCATCGTCTCATTTTCTGGTGGGGGTGACGTCAAAGTATCCTTCATATTGTTATAAGATCGGTTCTTAACTTTGAATTTTCTTTGAGTATGTTTAAGCGAAGCTTGAGTCTCAAAGCACCTTACCTGTATCTCAATGAGAATAATAGAATATGGATAGGCAAAGGCGATGTCCCCAAGTGCTTGAGAAACTAACCACATTTTCTGAGCTGCAGTAGAAGTTGCGATTCCGGCAATGCTACCCTTGACTACTCCATCTCCTGCAAAATTACAGTTTCGTGAAACCAATGATAATACTTCTTATTCAAGAAATTCTTGAATAATTGTTGCCAAATCTAATCATTTCCAAGTCCTTCAATCCAAACGCAACCTAATACGAGCATGCAGTTTCTTATTTCTAAGTTCAGCAGAGGGAATTGGGCAACCATACCTACAACTTTTGCAAAGCCAAGTCCAAATCCTATGAAAGAATAGGTAAAGGACATGATTGCAGCAACGACAGAAAGCCATTCCATGTTATGGAAATCGGGTATCTGAGACATTATGATCTGCACTGCACCGAATATTAGCATATAATAAGTATCTCCAAAGTCACATGCCGCCTCATGCCCATATTCATGGTAACAGTTTGATTTCTGTATTGCTCTGCATCAATTTTGAAGAACCAAACATCACCACAAGCGAGTACGTTTGTCGTTCACAATTTCATATCAAAACAAAAGCTCCGGATTACTGTTGTTGCCGTATCAGATTAGGTACCTCATGCTGATAGCGGAAGTAATGGTGTAGGCAATGGCGATCCCGTACAAGCTTATTTGTACAACAAGTCCACATATCCATGCACTTCTTTCTCCTGAAAACGCCATGTTGGTGGCAAAACTTGAAGTTTTGTTGGAATTGAACACTTATTTTACGACACTAACAATTCAAACTTCCAACAACCAGGTATTTGAATGTTGCATTCATATTTCATGGACCTAACTTTGTAAAAGAACTGCTAAAAAAGTCAAATAAAATTGTTGAATTCACAATCGCCAACTTTGAAAAGTATAAACCAAGAAAATACTAAATATTTTGGCTGAGCAAACGATTAGGAAGGGGCGACCAGCTTAGTGACCCAGTTTGGCGTGACCATTAGAGTTCTTAACCGCTGTAGAATTTTTGACTGGGAGGATAGCCAAGGCACAAGAGGTTCAACTCGCTTTATACAATCTCAAAATTAGCGGATACTTCTCATAGTTGAAGTGTAATTCCTCTCTGTTTGTGGTGTGTGTCTAAAACCAAATATGCCCATTCAGCTGTTACCTTACCCAAATTCACCTGAACAGCTTCCAAGTATGAGCGGTTTCTGGCAGGGCCGTATTCTGGATCAGGATATCTGTAGCAGTTGGAGAGTAGAAATGTGGAGAGAAGGGTGATAAACGCGAAGAACAGCATTGCCAATGGACCTGCGATCCAACCAAGCTGAGCCATACACCAGGCCAGCGACAGCACACCTGACCCTATCACTCCAGTTATTATATGAGCCACCGCCGTCCATACATTCCCTGCGCCAAAATTCCAATTCCAATGATGATTTCAAAAATCACTACATCCTTAAGTTTTACGTATTTTTTATTTTTTGGTAAAGAGAGATTTTATTACCAAACTTACATCCTTAAGTTCTATGTATATATCTATCTTCTGTATGAACCAAATTATAGAAACATTACAAGTTTACAACACTTCTTCAGTGGCTAGAAGTTATGAAAATTGAAAAGCAGAGACACAACTACGAAAATGGAAAAATTGCCCAATGACACCAAATCACCTTTCCTGAAACCTCCTCCTTCCCTTGTCTAAGCCCTATCTAGCGGCAGGTTGTGCCAAAAGGCCCAAAATAACAGTTTTCGGATGGAAAATTGTCACGCTGGAGACGGGTTGGGATCTAAGTCACATAATGCGTGTACGTGAGTGAGTGAAAGCAGAAGCAACATGACTCTGAAAATTCGTGAGAATGACGATTGTGAGCAGGATGCCAGGAACGTAAAGAAACATTCCTGAAGTACACACCCTATTTCCACATAGCTTTCCCAAACCTGTAGCTTTCTCAAACAAGTGAGCAAGGTGCGAGTCAGCCAAATTACCAGTTCTCTTCTTGAGGGGAGGATCAGGTGGACGTGGTTCATCGGACGACGATGCCGCAACTGTTGATTGAATCAATGGAGTAGTAGCCTGATCATCATCATCTCCTCCTCTTCCTTCTCCCGTCATGGCCTTCTGATTGATCCCAGAATCACAACTCGCCATATTTAATTATAGGAAACACAACATATATATATATATATATATATATATAGAGAGAGAGAGAGAGAGAGAGAGAGAGAGAGAGAGAGTCCAATGTGTTTGCTGTTCAGGAGAAGTTTGTTAATAACAACTACTTCCGTGTCCTGGCGTCTCAAGACTTTATTAGATCAATGCTCTGTCTGGACTCATAAATGGATACAAATATATTCAAGTCGTCCTCCGATGCGTGTGGACCCCGTTATCCATGAATACTAGATGGCCCAAATATATCTGTATCCAGACATTTACGTCTTTATAGTTATCTCAATCTTTAGAGCTCCTTTGAATTGTGAGAAATGTGAAGAAAAGAAAAGGGATAAGCTTTCTCACCAAATCTTGCCACTATTAACAAGAAACGGTGACAAACAAATTGGATCCTTTTCTCATCATTTCCCCCACGGCCCCACCCAAAGGGGAGAATAGAAATGAGATTCCTCGTCAATCCCCAAGGACTCCACCCTATATTTTGATTATCTTTTTGAGGATTATTTCGATGATGAAATCATATTTAATTTTTAGAATTCATGGAGAACAAAATTAAATCAACATTACAATTAATTTAAATTCCTCTCATCGAGTTGAACGATACGACACAAAAACTACACTCCAATCAAGTAAGAAGTAGTAAAGAGAAAACAAAATAAACCGAAGACCCTAAATTGAAGTGTGATTGGACTTCAGAGCAGGGGACAATTCGACCACGTTAGTTGTTTGGCAATAATTCTCGTCCTGAAATGACAAGAACGCCATTTAATAATGGTCAGGTGGCACGGTAAGATTTCCCAAAAGGAAGGGTAAGAAAGTCCAGAGGGCTGGCTGGATAGTAGGACTTTGACTAGTAGGTATACGGGGTCCAGGTGCCTTACCTGAAAAAGAAGACAGATCGAGATGGTTAGGTTAGGCCCCAGCTGGTTTTCAAGCAAATAGTAGTAGTATTTTGTCTCACTTTTTTACTCTTCGGTTTTGACTGCTACTACTCAGCCTTGGGGCTAATATAACAAAGTTGAAACAAAAATTCTTCCCCGCCACGGCAAGATTTAGAAGATAATGATTCTCGTGCCAAGTACCCCCGCTTGATAGGATCTCCGGATTCAAAAAACACATGGTAAGAACAGGTATGCAGAGAAGAGGGTGATGCAAGCAAGATTCTGAAACACGGAGGAGTATATGATTTGCGTCCTCATTCTTATGGTAAAATATCACTACATGTAAGGATGTTCCATGTATGTAAATTCAAGAGCTTAGATTCATAAGACTTGAAGAGCCCAAAATGGATGGAGTGAGGTAAAACTACCAAATCTCACCATTGTTGTCATTTGTAATAAATGTGTCGTCTAAAATCACCGTTTCAATCTTGTGCGGACATGGGGACCCTGCAGTGCATGGGTGTAGTGCGTGAAATGACATCGTAAGGACACGGGAACCCTGTAGTTCAGGCAACCTTGCAATGCCTGCACTAAAGGGGTGTAGTGCGCGATTCGAGTCATTCATCTCTACAATCGATGATTCATACAGGTAAGATAAGTAGGGATACTTTTAGCAGATCAGAACTATTAAAAAATATTTTTTGAATGGATCGGATTGTGCACTACGTGTTCCCCGGTTCGATGTTGTGCGCCTAATTTGGACAGTGTTGTACATGGTAAGGACCAGTGGCGGACTTACTAAGGGGCACCGGGGGTGCGAAGTATGGTTCGCACAATTAGTTCATTGCACGTTGTGATGAAGATTGCAGACGTGGAAGCCTTCTTCATTGTCTTGTTTTCCGGCGGAGGCGACTCCAAATCACAATCACTTCTTCACATTCGTGGCGCAAGAGTGCCCTCAAACGGTTTATTTTATTGAGTCATTGAAGAATTGAGCCAACCAAAGGCGATGTCCCCAGGTGCTTGAGAAACGAACCCCATTTTCTGAGCTGCAGCAGAAGTGCAATGCTACCCTTGATTACTCACTCCATCATGCATGATCACCGAAGTACATCGTTGATGGGGAATGTTGATCATGTTCTCCCTCCCCAATACTACCCATGATCTTCCATCTCCTTAGTGGCTAATGGCTTAATCAGGATTAATTTTTATCTTATCGTGGGATGGTAAAACCGCATAGCCTTTCTACCTCGATCTTAACCCCTACAAATATGACCCAAATTTTTTTATTATTGATTCAACGCATACTTGGACAATAACGCTATTTCGGAGAATTTATTATTTCAACTCATTTTTAATTAACTAACTGATGACTATGACGCAAATTGGTCCAAGATATATAATTCTAGCTTAAGAGTATTAAGTGAATCTCCTAATAATACGCTGAATCTAATTGAGAGGTGAAGAAAACTTTTTAAAATGTGAATTAAAGAGAGCCTGAATGACTTCTTCTCAATTATTGGTGAAATTGAATAATCAGAAATCATTGGGCTATCTCGAAAATTATTATTAATGCTACTATTTCAAAGTTTCAGTTATAACTAATCTTCTCCCTTTAAAAAAACGGCAGCAGTGCTATTAGAGGTGGTTCCGTTTTACTAATTAAGAAGCTTAAAATACTAGTAGTAATTAAGTTGCAACTCTATCCCGCAAAATAGACAATGGTGGGTGGCTGGAGGGGGCACAGGCGCACGGGAGCCACAACAACCCCAACAAGATGAGTCATTTAATTTTCTCCTTGTTATTAACGGTAATTTTTAGTGTTTTGGCTCCTTCAAAATCTTACCAATAATTTTAGTTTAGCCCCTTCAAAATTGTTTTTTTTTTTTTTTTGACAACTCAGCAGATGCAGTTATAATGATATAAAAATAAATAAAAAAACAGATGAAACATTTGGCCCTTTCATTATCAAATTCCTATGTTGGCATGCCAATGAGAATAGGGAAGGAAATGACTATTTTCTTCCGAGTTTAATTATGTCTTACAACATACACAGAAATCAAGTACTCAAAACGAATTCAAGAAATGCACATCAGTTGAATGAAAAAAGACAGATCACAAATTTGATGCCTAAAGCCCAATAAAAAGCCAAGCAGTCATACTTGATGTAAATTATGATAATATCTAAGACAGAGAGTTTAAGGTTCTTAAGTTCGTTTCTATTACTAACTGATAACCAGTTGACTACAGAAAAATCTGAAATGATTATCGATATAGATTGCATTCAAAACCATGCATGTATCCCTTCCATCTCCATATATAAATTGTGAAATTACTCAGCCAGGTCAGCAATTGCCTAGGTAAGTTGGTGTGTGGAATTACTCTTCTACCCTTCCTAAAAAAAAAATATCGTGAGATCTAATGAAGATTTCATTTCATTAGAGAAACTAGAATGTTACAAAGGAACTAGATATGGATTTCAAATTCGTAAAGTTGTGGGTTTCAAAAACTTGTCTTCGCTACTCAACCAGGGGCTGTAAAATAAACCCAAC
The DNA here is from genome assembly GCF_030253575.1 of Rhododendron vialii. NCBI lineage: Eukaryota > Viridiplantae > Streptophyta > Magnoliopsida > Ericales > Ericaceae > Rhododendron > Rhododendron vialii. The sequence continues at coordinate 924,295 of NC_080560.1, forward strand.
AAGATTGGAAAACCCCTGAGCAAGATTTAGGAGAGATTGTTTCGTCGTAATTCAAATCCTTGCTCTAGTACAATACTCAAATAACACTTGCCATGGCACTAGGTCGTGAAATCTTACCATGTGTAACATGTGGCGAGAAAGATCCTTAAACAATTGATACGTATGACTTGCGCATGTAATTTGCGCTATGCTTAACTTGCGCGCAGTATCAGGTTATTGTTTTTCTTTAAGAAAATAAAGTTTCCCCATCAAATATCGTAGCAGCAACATTCATTCAAATCCAAAACAACCATAACGAGCTCAATGGCACGCCCTGGACCAGCAGCTAAATGCCTTTAAAAGAGAGCTAAGGTAGCCGACTTCTACCCAACCGCTAGGTATTTTGATGGCGCGCCTTCCGCTTGGATCAAGCTGGACATATAATTGAACAGGTTTAGCTTCTCAACTTCCTTGAGTACAATAAGCAGGTTTTAATATCAGAGTGAGAGAGCTTAGCCTATCTTATTACTTTGACAAAGGAAGCCGTTGATTGATGCTGCGTATTGAAAGTCAACATAAGTTCAAAATCAACCTAAACCGAACTGATTACCGTTAAGGGCCGGGACAAATAAGTGAATAAAGAAACCTCATTTCAAGAGAACAAATAATCAATCGTTATTTCTTTAGAGGATTGACCGCTCACCTCCCCTTTGGAAGTGTACAAGAGTGGCCAACTGGACTTTCTCTGATCGGTCAAAGAACACAATCTTAATTTCCATTCAATAGGTAAAATTTACATTTGGAAGATTAAATATAAATATATATATATATATATATATATATATATATATATATATGTATATATATTCGAAGATCAGAACAAAAATCCCATACACATCCAGCTATATATAATGTCATTGATATTTTTTCAGGGAAAAAAACCCCACAGGACTTCCATTCCCATTTGTGAGACTTCGTACTGTACTTTTTAGCCCCATTTAGCACTAATAAGTCCTTCAACCGAACCAATTAAGGCCAATATTGACACAATCAAGCAAACAATGCTGAAAGTTTGAAGAACAACCCATTTAGTTGTCCAAGCTCCAATCTTCTTCTGCACAAAGTACATTTTCACTGGGAAATATATTGCCAGTGGCCAAAAGTTGAGTGCCCCCAACACCCCCAAAACTTGGTTGAAGTAAGGAAAGATCATTGCAATTACAGTGGTTGATATAACATAGGTAGTCCTAAAACATAGCCTGAGAGGGTTCAACTGGAATGCTGGAATCAATGGGAGTTTAAAGGAGTAGAAATTGTTCACAAATCCACTGTTTGGGAACTTCCAACTGAACCATCCTTCCACTAATGCAAAAACTGGCTGGCTGAAAACCTGAAAAAACAAATGCTAATGCCCTCAGATTCTTTCATATCCCTATGTGAATCCATTTTTCAGTTCACTCAAAATTTCCTTCCCAAGCTGCATGAACCAGATTTCCGGAAATATCCACAGGAAAATTATTGCTAATTGTCCGAAAAAATCATTGTGTCTTCCTCTGATTTCTTATAAAAGATATTTAGTCCATCAGAACAGAAGTGATAGTATTCGGGATACATACATTGAAAGCAAAACCATATAGGCAAGTTTTCGGGTATCAGTCCATCTCTTGAAAATGAACGTTACTCAATCATGTGTGGGCTCACCGTGCACAACAGTGTTGTGCAATAGCCACAGTGTCCACCCCCAAATCTTATTCTAAGCAATTTTTGGTAAAAGTTTTTTGGCATAATGTTAGTGACCGAATTTGGTACTGATAAAATGCATGTCCCTAAAAAAAAGTAGCTAGAAATGCTATCAAAAGTTTTAGATTCAAAACATCAAACACTTGGACAAAATTTATTCTGTGTGATCCACAACGCACAAAAATTTAGATCTACAACATAAATTTGTTTTCGAGATAGATATATATATATATATATATATATATATTTTATTTTTATTTTTTTTTTGGGGGGGGGGGGGGGGGGGGGGTGTGTGGTGCTACTAACATTCTGTTTGGGGCCCATCTCATCATGTGGCACAAAGCACAGGGGATTGATGTCGAAATGCTGCCGCCCCAAGGTTGATAGATTTTTTTGCATCTTAAGCATTGTGCACTCAAATTGATATGTTCTCAAGCATTATGCAAACAAATAGATATGTAATATTGATTACCTGATATCCTCCGACCAGGTGTAGAACAATGCAAGCATTGGCAAAATCAACGAGCCAGTAAGGCTCATAGAACCCGAATCCTGTCAAGAGATTCCCTGGCGTGTCATTCCCGAAGGCTGCATACCCAAAGCATCCGCAGCAGAGGTAGAAGAAGGTGGTAATGAATATTGCAGACGTGGAGGCCTTCTTCATTGTCTCTCTTTCCGGCGGAGGTGACTTCAGTGTATCCTAATAAACACATCGCACAAAAATCAGATTACTCTTGGAATAATTCAAGTAATACGCTTTTATGTCTTCATACAAACTCATTTTTCTCCAATGCCTAGTTGAGAATTGGTGTTGCTCAAAACATAGATTATTTGCACCAGCTCACGCGCTCTCAACATTGGCAAACACGAATACCGATAAGCAGGGTCCAAGGTCAAATTTAATTTGTTAAGTTGGGAAGGGCCAAATACTAATATTGTACCGAAAGTGCTTCAAACACGAAAGACATAACCACATACCTGAATTTCTAGAAGAATGACTGTATATGGGTAGGCAAAAGCAATATCCCCGACTGCCTGAAGGACCAACCATACTTTGTCAGCTATACTGTCAGCTGTGACTCCTACAATGCTCCCCTTGATCTCCCTATTTTCTGCAATTGCAAAAGCAAGAAAATTGAACACCAAAAAAGCGAGAAACTTACGCGACGTGTGAGTCTTGAATTTCTCCTAGGGAAAAAAAAATGGGGCAAAAGCAAAAATACTTTTACATTATGGCTAACACAGAAAATATTGTCTTTCAGAAGATACTACCTTCTTCATTCTACCCATTTCCTAACCAATCCAAAAGTAGAAAGAAAATTCGATAGACCTTGTTTTCAAATCTTTCCCGTTACAAAGTCTAGGAACACGTCTTTAAAACACAACTTCGGGCACAACTGTTTCTTGGCATATGTTGATGTTAGTCTAATTGACCAAAAAGGGAACACTCAAAAGCAAATGGGGAAAAGAAACTCAAAGCCATACGTACCAATTACTTTTGCAAAGCCTAATCCCAGTCCTATGGAAGAGTAAGAGAAGGACATGATTGCTGCAACAACTGAGAGCCATGCCATGTTATGAAAATCTGGTATCTGAGATACTATAATTTGAACACCCCCAAATAGCAGCATGAAAATAGTATCCCCATAGCTGCATGATGCCTCGTGCCCTTCTTTGTGGTAACAATTTGATTTCTCAATTGCTCTGCGTCAATAACAGAAAAGAATCATCTATCTGAAGTCAAACTGAAAAATGATGAGAGAGAGAGAGAGAGAGAGAGAGAGAGAGAGAGAGAGAGAGAGAGAGAGAGCATACTTCACACTTGCAGCGGCTGTTATGACATATGCAACTGCACACCCATACAAGCTCTCATACAAAAACACTGCGCATATTTTTTTGTGTTTCTCTCCTGAAATATTAAAGAAAAAACCATCTCTGTAACACGAACTAAATTATTAAAGCTCAACTCGTGCTTGATTTATTAATGATTCAAGATGAATTTGTTATGGAACAGACCACGTTTGAACTCATTTTGGAGTCCGCTAAATGTATGAGCTCGACTTGAAAAGTCAGTTTGATTGAATCTTGTTTGAGATCGGTTCAAAAACAAACTAACTTAAACTTACGAATCTTGTTATTCAATCAATCCACACAATTCAGCTCGATTACAAACCTACATAATGCAAGTTTAGTTTGTAACAACTGTCTTGCAATTTGGGTCTTGTTCTTGTAAAATTCATCTACAAACTTGAATCTTTAAGACCAATGTATTGATGATTATTTCTAAAGGCAATTAAACGAAATTAGTACGGACCCAAATACAACTGAACAGCATCCACGTAGGACCGGTTCCTGGTGGGCCCACATTCAGGATCAGGAGATCTGTAGCAGTCACATAGAAGGTTTGCAGAAACAATGGTGATGGCTGCAAAGACCACCATCATCAGTGGTCCGGCGACCCACCCGAGCTGAGCCGTGCTCCATGCTAGGGACAGCACTCCTGCCCCTATTACTCCAGTTATTATGTGCGCCATTGCAGTCCATATTGTCCCTACAATTACATCAACACTTCAGCCCCAAAAGACCAAAAAGCTAATAGAAATAAGAAAAAAGGGAAAAGAAATGAAGAAGGAATCAAAGACAAACTTAGGATCTTCAATTTCTGAAAGCATTTGCGGAGGGAAAAGAAAACGTTAAGAGTCTAAAGCAATACAAAGAAACCATGAATACATACGTTGGGTATTCTGAAGAGAGATTACCAGTTCTTTTGAAATTCTGCTCAGGATCAATATCTCTGAAGTTTGTCATTAATGGGAGGGTGTTGATCTTCTTCTCCCTCACCAATACTACCAATGATTTTTCTCTCTCCCTAGTGGCCTATAAAAGCTTGATGAGAATTTGGATTCCTCTGGTCCACCAGCCCTTTGGATTGTGAGAAAGGATGGCAAAAGAAAGGGGAGGCCTTTCTCATCAAAACTCATCATTTTTGGTGAGATTTGGTGAGAAATGAGAAGAGCCACTCAAAAAGAGAAGTTTTTTTTTTGTACTTCTCCCTTCATTTTCTCGCCAAAATGCACAATCCAAATGAACTATTTGGAAGATAGTCTTTGGATCTTAGTTGTTATACCTTTATACCTTTTTCTCACTCCAAAAATTCCAAGAGTCTAAAGCAATACATAGAAAGTACTATGACTACCGAAAGTTGGGTGTTTTGAGAGAGAGAGAGAGAGAGAGAGAGAGAGATTACCAGTTCTTTTGAAGGGCTGCTCCGCTTCAGTATCACTGAAGTTTGTCAACAGTGGCGAATGTTGATCTTCTTCTCCCTCACTACCCATTACAGCTGTCTCTCTCTTTGTGGCCTATAAAAACTTGATGGGAATTTGGATTCCTCTCTAAAAACAACTCATCTCCTTCCTCTCTGGTCCACCACCACCAGGTTGCCAAATGGTCACTCTCATTTGGGCAAGAGTAGCCATCAAGTCTACAATTTGGACTGGAGAGAAAAATATGCCCGCCCCTCTTTCATTACAAGTATCCAAAACGTACAAATTTGTCTTCGGCTTTACTTAACAGTCCACTCACGTATGCACACTGGATCATTATAGTGGGGTCCACTGCAGTTTTTTTTTTTTTTTGGGGGGGGGGTCATGGTCGTCCATTGCACGGGATCAATTATTGGGTATTCCCGGACTACCACTTGGCATTGTTACGAAGTATTTTCCGTAAATAAAATATCGTTACCACACAATGAGGGTTCCTCTGTCTTCCAAACACCCAAAAAAAAGTGAATAATAATGTTATTACCGCATGATTTGTCAATGCGTAAGTAGTTAAGAGTATCACAAAGTCTGACAGTGTGAGTTTGTTCCTTGTGGTAATTTGCTGGAGTACTTTTTTGGGTACAAATACAAATATATGTTGTGTTGGTTCGTAAGAAAAGTTTGTCACATTTTTAGTTTTGGCCCGTAGTTTTCATGTTTCCAAATTACACATCAAAAATGGGATTTTGGTTCACTGGGGTTTCCAGAACCACACCGCCTCTATCTCAATACCATTTTCGATAAATTATCTCTGCATTTATTACTCCTGGGTTTGTTTTCCCTACACGGAGTATCTCTGTTTTTCTTCGGTCATGTACTGAAGCTTGATTGATATAGACTTGATCACTAAAAAATGGAAATAACATGGTATATAGTATCAGTTTAATCAATTGAACCGGCGGTGTGTAAAGTCTTCTTCTTATGATGATTAAGTTAGTTGGCAAATTACAGTAGAATATATATTCCACCGAAAAAATTAGATCTAACTACTTTTTTAGGCTACCAGTTTCTCATTTGTTCGGAAATACTCCGTATAAAAACAAAATGACAAAATATATAGAATGAGGAACGTACTTCTCCAAGGGAATGAAAGTAAGAAATGGATCTGAGAATTAGGTGAAGAATAAGAAAATGAGCTTGCTAATACTCTAATATTAATTAATATTTCTCCAAGGGAATGAAAAGTAAGAAATGGATCTGAGAATTAGGTGAAGAATAAGAAAATGAGCTTGCTAATACTCTAATATTAATTAATATTGGAATTACTTTTGATGGGGTATGTTGCTGCAAATCATAGTACTATATACTACTGTACTACAGTACATTTCTTTGCTTATACCGTACATCATGTAATAATTTATTCGGCTCCTTCCCCGAGAGGAGAAATACTAACTACTCTAGCTTCTAGTCAAACAAAGGACCAATCACAAAGGAATCACAAAGTCGAACAAGATTATGTCAGTCACGCTGCAAGGCTTTGGATGACAATAATCAGAAAGTCTAAGGATCCCGACGGGGGATCCCGACCGAATTCCCGACCGCCCGCACTGGCCCACTCCGGCCATCGGACGGCTGATCCGAGCCGTCTAAAAATTCTAAAAAAAAACCGAGTGGGCTTACACGGGAATTAACGACATCCGATGTGTATAGGTGGACGATCCATCCAAACACACATCGGATGCTGTTAATTCCAGCGTCAGCCCACTTGTTTTTTTTTTTAGAATTTTTGGACGGCTCGGATCAGCTGTCCGGTGGCCGGAATGGGCCCGGCGGGCAGTCGGAAATTCGGTCGGGATCCCCCCGTCGGGAACTGTAGCACCGCTCGACAATAATCTCACTCGAGGAGGGAGAAAAATGAGAAAGTGATGTAATATTTTCATGATTTCTATGTGTGAAAATGACTGGAATGCATGTAATTCCCGATCACATATTCAACCAGAAATAACTTTTCCTCCCATCTCCTATGAAAATCCTAGATTCCCGATTCAATTCATAAAAAAAGTTACAAGTGGTTGAACGTTCGGTTGAGTAACATTTTTTCTTCCCAGATCACTTTGTCCTGATTTTTTTTTCTTATTTAAGTATCCCTTACGTATGTACCTTGGACCGGTAACTAAAGGGGAAGGAAGGTTGTCAGGAATTACAAGCTGAGCTCAATACGCTAAAGTTTGGCTCGTATGTATAGGCTTGGGTTGTTTAGTAAATAAAGTAGGCTCGGCTTGTTTCTGAGCTCGAGTTTAAGACTCATTTAGTAAACAAGTCAATCTCGAACACGATACCGCTCGGCTTGTTTGCACCCTTAAATTCATGTACCTTGTGGAAGAAGATGAAACAAGAAGTGGTAATAATAGAAGGAAATTGATATTCGCGCTTCCAAAATTACTGATGGCGCTCTACTTATAACGTAAAGTTACTGGTGGAAACAAACTAGTAGTTGATGTAGTACTAGTAGTTATTTTCAAGATTTGATGGCTAAATTTGTCCAAATTTGAGTAGGCACCTAAACGTCAAAGGTTGGGGTTTGGAAGCAACCAACCTCCGTTACGTAATTCAAATACTCGGGTCAGATCTTTGTGGGCCATTTTCTAAGGAAAAAAAACGTTGCCATCGCCATCGCCAAATTAAAGCCACCTATAGAGGAGCCAACCGCAAGACCAAAACGGAAGCGTCTTCGTGTACAACTTCGTCGAGGATAAAGCTTACATCTGCTTCGCAACTACGACCATCTAAATTTACCAAGGTCATGTCATGCTTAGTAGAACTAAAATTGGTTAAAATCATCTTCCCTCACTACTAGTATTAGATTAATAGGCCGAGTTCCTCTACGGCACTAAAGGGGCGTATTTTCCTTCACATAATACAAAGGTCAGCCAGTTTTAGTATATAGTTTCATAAAGCAAGATCTCCCATACCGGGTCATTTTCCATTTCCACTTCCTCACTTACTACTACTTCGGAAATTGGCTATCGACAACTCCTAAAATTGATGCAACAACAAGAATAGCCGCTTAATTGTAAAGATCTTTGTCCTAAAAAATATACACAATAAAGAATAACATGTTATCGATAATCAATGGCATTTTCGAATACAACAGTCACAACTCATTGTTGAAAAATCTACCCAGTTAACAAGCGCATTGAGGAAGGTCATTGATCTTTATCGTGAGCTATAGTGGCAAGATGTGCCGAGCACCTGAAAATTGACTATTGGAAGGACCAATAATTGAAGAGAGCCGTATTCCTAAACTCAGTACATAATTGCAGTATGAAGAGTTACTAGGTTGTTTTTGCAACGGAAGGGAGAGACTTCAGAAGCGAAAGAGATGGCTTTCGGACTGTGTGATTGAGAAGGATCATCAGTGTCAATAAAGTTAGAGCTCCAGCCTGATGAGCAGTGCCTAGCGAGACAGGTACATACGACAGGAGTGTCGATATCCCTAAAGTGACCTGCAGTAAGAAAATACTAGGTAAGCCATTCACACATCACTACCTTTTTTTGCTACATAAAAGAACAGATTCACAACGGATAATAGTAAACCCAGGAAACTCAACCATGACAATTCACAAGAGCTAGGAGGCATAAGTCCTAAGTATTTGCCCAAAAAGGGAGACGGATGCACTCCCAAACCGCTGACCGTTGCAGTCGGGAAATTCATTCCTGGCAGCACAATCTTTGGCAAAAGAAATAGCCACTACCTCTTAGCAAAAGGAGACCTATAAGCCTCTGAGCACTTCTAAAAGTCGGATGACTTTGCTCTTTAGTGTGGCTGATGTGGGATTCCAAAGAAGGGAATACCTTCAATATAACAACAGTTGCTCAAAGTTCAGCACACTTATTCGATGATGGTTTTGTGTAAAAAGATTGGGCAATTCTTTTGGGTTACAAACAAGAAAGTATCGGGTTCTCATACCCAAAAGATATATAATCAGATTTTATATACGAGTCACGGTGCTCCCGCCATAATTGCACTTTTGCAACAGACACGCAGTCTCAAATCACAATAATGCTTTGTCTCACCTAAACTGACTCAAAGGATATTCCTTAGACCAAACTCCGAATTCACACTTGTTAGTTACCCAGCCTATTATGACCTTCATTCCCCAAAGATACAGACAAACTCAAAAAAGCTATGCAAGCCAGATAACTAAACTCCACAAGTACCTGAAGAGCAGCCATGCCCATGGTGCTTCCAATCAAAGATCGTATAGCAGGATGAATATCCAGTTTTCTTGTTGACCACCAAAAGCCACAGATAGAAACCAACGTTGCAGCTGCTAAGATACGATGGTCGAGCTGTAAACGTCAAAGCATGCCTTTCGTTACTCGGTATTCAGTTTGCCCAATTATCTAAAAGGTAACGAAGGATGAAAATAGCATTTCCAATTTGACTCCGAACAATAAATTTCAAAATTCACTGTGTCACAATTCCATGTTCACTCTACACAAGGGCAAACATGTATATCAAGCTCCCTTACCATGAATGTGGATAAAGATTAAAGACTACCAGCAAAAAACTCTAAATAGAAGTGAGAAATCTGTTGCTAACAACGTTTGCAAAAAAAAAAAATCTTCAGAAGCGCTTCTTTTAAGGGACTGAACTCTTCATTCGCAACAATCTAAGCATAATTTTTGGAGATTTTTCTTTTGCAGGAAGAAATAGAATTGCCAGAGTTTTTTTGGGTCACTTTTATGGCGGTTCTAGTTAAGATTTTGACCTGTGTACCAAGCCAAATGCTCATCAACACACTCTTTGTTGCTGAGCAATCTTAGATCAGTTAAAATCAGCTTGTGGTTAACATGCGCAAAGGCATATTAAAAACACCTACAACGATAAGACACACCATAACAAAACCGACCATCAGAGATTCCCATTTGGTGTTCGGAAGTGAGGAGGGACGACAAAATCATCTGTGCTTTTTTTTTATATCCTCAGTTTGGTTGTTGAGAGAAAATCTGAAAATTTATTCACTGATGCTAGTCATGCTACATTTACGTTCCCAAATTTAGAGGAATTGGGATAAAAATGGAACTTGTGACCAAACACTCTAACATGCTCTCCTACTCCCATTTTCTAACTTTCTAAACTTCTATATGTTCCACTGGTGCCAAATAAACCTTACTGTCAGCAAATAGGGCTTAGACATTCTATCTACTAAAAGACAAGTGTGCACCCATAACTTGGAAGAACTTACCTGCACTGTTGATGTATTCTCAAAGAAGTTCCGCAAAAGTGGCTTCATACTTAAAACATCATCCGGAATCCATGTATCACCCATCTTTGGGAATGTATTAAATGCATGGCCCTGCAAATTCCTCAAAATCAGCATTTTCATGATTCACTTCTGGCAACAAAAACCATTGTTCTTAAAACAAAGCAGGAGAATAAAGAAGATCAGTAACATACAGCATCATTCCCCGCAACAAAAGCCCCAGAGACAGCAGTGATGCCAACAAGAACGCTTAGGGGAAGGGCAAGTCTCTTAACCTTTGCTGCCCCGCGAACCCAAGCTACTGATTCAGCAGGTGGTTCAGGCATTACAACAGAAAGAGCAGTCCAAAATAGGCCACAATAAATTACAAATGCTGAAGTTAGATGAGCTGCTAAGCGGTAAGGGCTTACTCTTGGCTGTGTGTATTCAGATGGTGGTTCCTTCAAAAAGTCCAAAGAAGTGAAAGGATAGTTAGAATTCCTGATTATTATCAAATTTACTACCAACTAACAGAAAATTTGATGCTTCTTACTTCTAGCCCACTTTTAACCATCCACCAACCAATTAATCCCTGTCCAGCACCGAGGGCGAATAGCGCAGAGAGTCTTAGACCAAGTCGTAAGGTAATATATCCTTTACGCATAAAATATGAAAATGGTAGAGCAAACATAACCCCCAGCGCCCTTCCCCACATACGATGTGCATATTCCATCCAATATATGAACTTGAAATCATCAATATTCATCCCTTTGTTTACACTGCAAAAGGTTTGAAAATCAAATAACGCCATCAATAAGCAAGGAAGCATGTACATACAATTTGAAAATGACAATTTAAGTTCATCAACAGCCACAGAAACCTAATACCAGTGTAAGTAAATGAAGAATATTAACAAAGAGAAAACAACCTGCAATGCACTTAAAGGAAAGATGAGAGCGCCCAGAAAGCTTTACATATAGAAATTTTGAATTTATGGACATAGTACGTGTCCTTATACAACTACATAGACAAATTCTTGCCCGAACGACAAGATCATTATACTGAAGACAAACGGTGGTGTTCCAACTAACCGCTTGTACTCTGGGGACTGCTTGTATTTCTCAAACTCAATCAACCAATCCTCATCCGACATCGGAGGAAGGCTACCACTGAATTTCCAGTCAGTCATTGAGAGACCAGATCGGGTAAGTCTTGTGACACCACCAAGTATCACCATACTAAACACCCATGCAGCAGAAGCAAAGAGCCATATCCCAATCACTTTCTGAGCATGTGGCCCTGCAGTAACAAGAAGCTTCAGTCCCTCCTTACTTTCAATAGAGGCAACTGAGGCAGTGGACATAGTACGATAAGATGGCTTGTAGAAATCCTGAAAACAGCATAAAAGATCCCTGTCAATACTACACATACACATACATACGGCGGAAAAACTACTACATTAATTAACAAGCAGCATGCCAGTAATTAACACAAGTCTTCAATTTTACAGAAATAAAATTGCCACAAAATGAACCATACTGAACTCCTGTCATTATATGAAGGCTGACATTATTTCTTTTAGGCTTCAATGCTATAGAAACGAAATTCTGTGGTAATAGGATGTTATTGCATCTACAGAATTAGAAAGAAGCCCATTACAGATCTTATCACTCATCAAACAAGAAAGAATTTTGACACATCTTCCACCCACAAATACAAAAAACAGCCAAATATATTTTCCTGCATTAAATAACGGATTTGTGGATGGATTTATTAAGGAGAAGATTTTGGTTTCCCTATCATTTTCTTTCCCTTTGCACAAACCGTTACAATTAATTATCCTAATCAATGATAGAGCAAGTCCACAGCTATCAAAACGGAGACTTTACATCTTCAATGCATAGGTCTTCAATACCCCAAACTGGACAAATAGGAGGAAATCAAAGCAAATGACCTGAGTCAGAGAAATGAACCTTGATACTGAAGAGTTGAATGCCGGCATTATTTTCTTGTAAGCCTTGAATGGTATCAGTAAGAAATTCTACGATATTAGGACGAATGCCCATTAAGGATCTTATCACTCACCAAATAAGAAAGAATTTTCCATTTCAAAATTTCACACAAACACAAAAAACAGCAAGATTTATTTTCCTGTGTTAAAATCAATCGGATGGATTTATTGTAGGAAAGGAGAAGATTCCGTTTCCCAATCATTTTCCTTTCATTTTGCATAAATCGTTTCGCAAATTGACAATCCTAATCCATGACAGAGCAAAGTCCACATCTATCAAAACGGAGACTTGCTACCCTTTGGCTTGAGGGATTTGATATGAAAAGAAAGTCAAATCACTCATTTGCAAAAAGAAGTACAAAAAATGATATTTTTAGATTGGGTCCTTCTCCTTTCACACCATTGTGGTGAGATTAGGTGAAAAAGGGCTCCCTTTCTCATACAAATTCAATTTATAAGTCAAAATGGATGAATAGGAGAAAATGGAAGTGAATGAACCTTATGATGACGATGGAGGGCTCTGAAGCCATAGATAACGGATTTCCTACCAGCAACACAAGTCGAAGAAGCAGCGCTGCGGCCGGAAACGCTGGAGAAGAATCTAGAAGGGTTTAGCAAAGACGAAGGCGATGAAGGCGAAGGTTGTTCATTCAGAACCCTAGTCGACGCATGCTTTATGTTATTGTAAATGTGATTTAGGGCTTTGCTCCTCCTCTGCAGAAGCCATACCAGTTTGCTCTCCATCAAATCTCTCTCTCTCTCTCTCTCTCTCTCTCTCTCTCCAGGGGGGAATTGTCCGTTCGATTGTTCAGTGGGGGGTTTAAGCGGGTGGCAAAAACCCAGCGTTGTGACAATCGCGGTACGTACGTGGATTTCGGTAAGTAGTGAGTTCTCTTATGTCCCATTCCACCGGTTTTAAGTACTTATTTTATTTTTAAAAATAATAATTTTAAGTTAAAAAATAATAGCTTAATGAAATTTAAAAATATGTAATATGGGTCTTGTTTAAAAGATCTCGATATATGGTACAAAAAAAATTAAAAAATTATTTTTCATTTACATTATTTTTTGAGTTTAAAAATGTGAAATAAATACTTATTTTTTAAGAAATAGATCTTTTATTAGGTTGGTTTTCTTCTTATTTGAATTTTTTTCGTATTTATTAATTTTGTGCTCAATTTTTGTGAATGATTGATTCGTCTCGACGAAATAAATTTAAAAAGTAAAAAAAAAATTACTTTTACCCAAATATTTTGAGAAATAAATTGACTTGTTTTGTTAAAAAGTAATTATTTTTCAAAATACTTGGGTTAAAAAAAAAATACTTTTCATATTTTTCTCATCGGACGAATCAATAATCCACAAAAGCTGGGCCCAAAACTAATAAATGGGAAAAAAATTCAAATAAAGACAACCAACTTAATTTCTTATAAGTTTAATAAGAGAACTGGTTTGGTTTGATTTTCTCGAGTCAGTTATTTGATCCATTTTCAATTTTGGATTTGTTAAGAAAGTAATAAATGTTACATACAAAGATAAAGAACACAGACCACATGCAAATGGATAAAAAGAAAAAAGAAAAAAAGACCACATGCAGAGTTATAATCATTTGATGTTACAAGGGATTCATGTGCATCGAACGAATACATAATCACATATGGTTGGATATTGATCGGTATCCGTGTACGTACACTATTGTTATACTAAGAAATTAAATACACGAATCAGATTTAACTCATGGAGAATAAATTTTTTACACCGCCGGTGTAAACATTTATTTTCTCTAAATTAATTGCATTGCGACACGTGTCAAAATAGTGATTCCAATTAATAAAATATGGCAACGTGACGCAATGTAATTGATTTGGAAGAAACAAATATTTACACCGACGGTGTAAAGAATTTATTCTCTAACTCATGACCTCGGTTAACTTCAATCGTTCAATGCCCAGTAATAAACTCAACTTTTCCCTTAATAAAAAAAAAAATCCCATCAATACTCTTTAACTTTTCCCTGAGACGCCAGCCCATAGTCTTCTTGTTAACACCAAACAACAAGCGCGGACCGTGTAGTATCTTCTCAAACGAAGCTTAAGATCAGCATGGAAAATACCAATCATTGGAACCCTACACATTCAGATATTGCCCCAGTGGTAAGAGCGAATACTTGACTTTGGGAGAATTCCTCTTGGTCAGGAGTTTGATTTTTCATCGGATGAGTACCTTGATAGTAAGTGGAGGGCTGTGATTGAAGTAACCACGCTAGTTCTCCAGAAATTTGGGTTGCGCAATCAAATCCAATTATAACTTGGCTATAGAACTGTTCTTCGGTTATAAAAAAAAAAAAATTTATTGGGACCCAATTACTTGGAAAGAGGTTGAGAGCAGCACTCAGTTTTTTCTTCTGTTTTTTTTTTTTTTTGGGGCATGGAGGAGCAGCACTCGGTTTGGCCCCCCCCCCCCCCCCCCCACCCCTCTCTCTCTCTGGAATTCGTGTGGCGTGGACCCTTTTTGCCCACAGTTTTATAATATTTCTGGTTTTACAAACCGACAAACATCATCTTCTCAAAAATCATAATGACGTGTTAGTTTTCTAGAAATAGCGTAGTACCCAAAACGTAGGAGTAAAGATATAGGTACCGAAAGGCGATGGAAAACGTACTGCCCGGCCGCATCGGGCCATTTTCGGCCACCGAATGGTCGATTTCAGCCGTTTAAAATTTTTTAAAAAAAAATCGATGAGATTTCGTAAGAATCAACGGCATCCGAGGTGTGTAGGATACTTGATCTGAGCACCTATTTTTCGTGTATATACACGAAAAATGAGTGCTCGGATCAAGCATCCTACACACCTCGTATGCCTTCTTGCGTAGGCCCGATCGGGTTTTTTTTTTTAAATTTTTGGACGGCTCGGATCAGCCGTCCGATAGTCGAAGACGGCTCACTGGCGACCGGCGATACGATATCCCTCCCCTCCAGTGGGCACATATAGCATTACTGAAAACATAGTGTTAGCCTTAATAATTTTGTCCACCGACTTCTCAGACTAGTGATCAAAATGTGGTCATCCCACTTTGAATTTCGACGTGTACTAGATCCCATCCATTTGCTTCTGACCAGTTCGGTCCATTTGGTGTATTGTCATTCAAAAGCATTTTGAATGATTAAATTGGTGTTTTTAAAAAAATAATCAAATGGATCAAACTAGTCCGAAGCAAATGGACGGAGCCATGATTAGATCACAATGGTGCTCTGTGGAGTTTCACCACTAAATGTATGACTCTCATATAAATATACGATGAAAAAGATTCGGGGAGCACCCATGGCCTGAGCCATGATTTTCTGCGTGGTAAGGCAACACAATTAAAAAATAGAATAAAGAGAGACATCAAAGTTAAAGCTAGTATTTAATTAAAAATGACAATATTATGCGAAAATGACGGCCAGTGACATGTTTTGATAATTAATACTCGTCAAGGGCATTTTCAACACGTTCTTGACAGGTATTAATTATCAAAACATGTTTGAGCCATCATTTTCCCCAATTACAATCCATAGCTTTTACGTGTAGTATTGGTTTGCTTACTTTGTTCAAAACGATTGTAATCAAACCTCATTAAAACCAATTTTATTACAAGAGCAATGCTATGTAACCCAAAAAGGAAAATTAATGATCTAGATCACATCAAAGTGAATCTAAACCACTGATTTTTCTTTTCGGGCTACCTAACATTATGATAAAAAGACCTACCCCCGTTCCACATTCCCAAAAAAGTACTTAAAAAATAATGATCTATTTTCAAATAATTGAGTTTACGAAAATAAATTTTTCGATTTTTTTGGCAAGGTTTGATAGATCTCGATCTATAAAATTAGATTCATATTGCATATTTTTTAATTTTTCTAAACCTATTATTTTTAAGCTTGAAATTTATAAATATATACTTACAAAGTATTTTTTAATACTCCCTCCGTCTGATTTGTTTATCTATTTTCACTATTTAAGACCTCTTATAAAATTATCTATATGTTTCAATTTATAATATTTTTATATTTAATATGGATATTATTTAATATATCTCAATTAGATTAAAAATATAATGTTTTCAAAATTATGTAAAACATTATAGATTGTAAAATATAGACAATTTGTTAAAAGACATGTATATCAAAATTGGACAAACAAATTGGGACGGAGTGCGTAAGTAATAAACCACCGGAACGGCACCTTAGCGTAAACGGATTGGACAATAATCTCAATCGATCACTACGGTGCCATGTCGGTAGCAACAAACCAGCAGCAAAGTGGCTTTGCTTTTGACAAAAACAGCTAAAAGTACTCTTTTTACAAAAAAGGCTGGCGCCCACAGCCCCCACTACTCTTCCTTTATTGAGCTTAAGCTATAAAAACCGCCACCTCTCTCGCCTCCCAAAACCATAAACCTTCGCAACTGCCAGACCCCCAAAACCATAACAAGAAATAAGCAGCATTTCTCTTTCATTCCAGTAATCTCTTTCTAAAAACTCTTCACAATGATCGCAAACCTAATTCCCCTTTCCGCAACCTGCCTCGGATCCTCGCCGTCTCCCCGCCGCAAGGCAGCGATTCGCGCCACCGCCACCGCCGCTGCAGTGGCAACGAAGAAAGCGGGGAGCCTGTACGAGGTGCTGAGGGTGAGGCGAAACGCGTCGCCGACGGAGATCAAGGCGGCGTACTGGAGCTTGGCGAAACTACACCACCCCGACGCCTCGCGCTCCGACGGCCGTGGTTTCATCGAGATCCACGATGCCTATGCCACGCTGTCCGATCCCACGGCGAGGACGCTTTATGATTTGTCTTTGAGCGACGGACCGATGAGCCGACAGTTTGGATGCAGTCGGTCCGGATTTTACTCGACCCGAAAGTGGGAAACGGACCAATGTTGGTAGAAAGTCTTGTTCTTGCTTTTTTCTTTTTGATGATCCGAGTCTAACTTGTGTAAATTCTGCTGCCAATTAGGAGTATCTTCTATTGGAAAATGAGTGATAAATATCTCATTTTGTTTTCTCTGCCTTTGGATGTTGATTTTTCTTCTGGCACATTTCGATGGAAATGGAATAAATCAAACCAAACCGAGCCTCAAGTCTCAGTAATTTGGGATCAGCTACATGAATCATTTTTTTCCATTGAACTCTGTCAAGCAATGTTGTTAATCCCGTACCGTACCGGCCGGTACGTACCGGATTTGCGAAACCGGTAACTTATACCTCAAATACCGTTCCGGCTCTAATCTCGGATATTACCGGCGAGTACCGGCGATTTCGGACGATCTCGGACGAGACGGAGGTACTGGAGATTCCTGCCGGAATTTTGCAAAACAGGGCCATTTCACACCAGGCAGTGGAGAAAATGGAGAAATAGAAGGAAAAAAAAGAGAAAAGAGGAAATCGGAAAAAAAAGTGGCTCCTCGTGGTCTTCTCCAGCTTATCCCACCATGGCTGGAAGTGATTACTTACATAGATCTTCCCATTGGAATCCTCTCAACAATACATAATACAACCCACTTAGAGAAATTAGAATAAAAGAGAAGGGTGATGAAATTAGATCTTCCCACTGGTTAAGGAAAATGGAGTGGTGTAACCGTGTAAGACTGTAAATGAGAGAGAGAAAAGAGAGAGGAAGACTCAAGCGGGTCTTCATCTGGTTTTCCGTTTGTCTGAGGAGAGAGAGAGAGAAGAAAGAGTGAGTGTTAGTTGGATTGGGAAAAGTTAAAAAAGTTGTGGATTTTTTTAGGAGTTTTTAAATATCCATCCTTATATCTCATTCCACGTAAGTATTCATTCCGGTCATTTTGAACGGTTATGTTTTCATCATTTTCACTTGTGAAATACCTTATCTACCCTTATTTGGTGATACATATAAATATGCATAAATATTATTGGCTAATTAAGTGGCATGTAATTAGGAATTATGTAAATATAATTTCCTAATTAAGTGAAATTTGATTGGTGATTTGAAAAGGAAGGAGATAAATTCAAATCTTTGTTATCTTTTTTTCAATGTAAATCATTCTCTCTCTTTAATTTCTTGAATTTTTCACCATGATTTATCGATTCAATCTAAACAATTACAATTTAATGAATACACTTACAATTACGATTTAATGAATACACCATGATTTATTTAAAAAATACAAATCCTAACCCTGATTTCATGAACTATGAATAAAAACAAACCATGAAATACACAAATAAACCATGAAATCCATAAATAAACCGTGAAATACATGAATAAAAATAATTCATGAATATACAAACCATGACTAAAAATAACCATGAAATACATAAATGAACCATGAAATCGTAAATAAATAAATAATGAAATATACAAATAAACCGTGAAATCCATAAATAAACCATGAAATACATGAATAAACCATGGTCCGTGCATCTCCCGACACCATCCTCAACACCAATCCAACCGTTGGTTAGACTCTCCAGCCGCGGAACTCGTCGGGAATCCACAGCACTTCTTGTACTTGGAGGCGGTCACACACATCTAACGACACGACGGGCATGAAGAATAAGATCCCAGCCATGTGTCGATGCAAGCCACGTAGAATCCATGGCTGCACTATGGCAATGCTCGGATTTTGTCTCCTGCAACGAACTTCGTCAAGAAAATGGCGCAGTTGGAGAATTTACCGGCGTGTTCGATGGCATTCTAAGTGAGCTTGGGGAGAGAATTGAGGATTTTCTTCTTGAGGCCTTTGTTTGCCGGCGGCAGCAGAGTAGGTGAGCGGGTGGCGGCTCTGTCGGAGATTATGGCGCACAAGAGGGCGGCGAGGATGACGACGAAGTCTTGATCCTGCCGACACAGATTAATGGTTTTGGATTCCCGGTAAGGATGACGAGGCAGATTAATGGTTTTGGAAGGTTGGGTTGGGGGGATTAAATGGTTTGGATGTTAGATGAAAAATGGATATGGAAGTGCCGCCGGAAATTTTGGGATTGAGAGAAAATTGAGCTCCAATTTTATCGCGGGGATGAGAGAATTAATTTTTGGTCCCCTTTTTCGGTTGCGATATATATATATATATATATATATATATATATATATATATATATATATATATATAAAATAAGGACAATCTTGGTAATATGAAAAAATGAGAATGAAATCATAAGTGCAAAAAAAACGCCGGATGAAAACTTATGGATAGTGGCACCCGAGAATGATTCTTTAAGTCTCCCATTTTTTTGTGTGTACAAAACCAGTGGTTTTAGCACATGGTTTGGGAATGGAAGTGATCCAAGTGCAGTAATTTTCCGATTTAAAAAAAAGGAAGAGAAGAAATGGGTTTGTTGGGAAGAGGAAAAGTCAATTACTTGAAATTTATTGATTTATTATAGAAGAAATTGCATGGTATCGAAAAAAAATTTGAGTTATAATTATATATAATTATAGTTGCGGTAAATCCGAAACGGTACCCGGTACCTGACCGGTACCGGTACGTACCGTATTAATAAGAAAATCGGTACTCTGTCCGAAACGGTATTCAGAACTTTGCTGTCAACGGCCACTTGTTCACACTTCGTTATCATATTTGGATTCATGTCATAGAGATCTGACGGGCTTTTTACATGCTGACTGTCAGCTACCTAATACACAACTCTCCTCCTTTATCCGGGCTTAAGACCGGCTGTGGATTAAAGATAAGGCTCTAAGCACAAACCAGACGGAGTTTTTCGATGGAAATGGATTATTAGAGGAAAATGAATTTTGAATTCTACTAGTAGTATTTTTATTTCTTTTCTTTTTTTGTGAGTGTACTTCAAATTTATCTTCTCGTGTGGGTTACAAATTGTGTTATATGAGATTTAAAACACTAATTTTACTTTTGGAGTGTATTTAAAAAAAAAGTATAGTGCAAAAATTAATTTCTTAGACTCCGTTCCACTTTTTCAAACAAGTACTTAAAAAAAAAACTCATTTTCAAGTTTAAAAATAATGGACTTTTAAAAATAATTGTTCAATTGTTTTTTTTAAGTAAGATTCTTATTGCATATTTTTTAATTTCAACAAGCTTATTATTTTTCAAGAAGAAAAACTAGAACGGCACCTAATACTACAAGGAAAAGAAAGTTTTTACCTCTTTTGGGGGAGATTTAAAAGTTTCGACGGCATATAAACTTGTGATTCCCACACTTTTTTGTACATCTATATATATTAACTTGTGATTCCCACACTTTTTTTTACATCTATAATCCTTCATGATTGATAGTCGGCCCCAATTAATTGTTACTTAAGACTCAATTTGGTTTAGTTTGGTTTTGGTATTCTTTTTAATGGTTGAATTTTTCAAACAAAAAATAGTGCATGTCAGTGCGCAAGAATCAATCCCCTAGCACCAATGGACATTAGGTTTAGATTATTCTACGCATGCCTGTGACAAATAAAGGTGGTCAGAAATATCAAAACTTGTCTTCAAAATCCTTGCGAAAATCCCAAAGAAAAATCAGATTAAAAAGAACTTACCGAAGGAAGACAAGATTAAGAACCAAAATGATCACCTATTTTACACAAACTCCGAACAACTATTTTCACTTGCAGATATCTTCAAAAGAAGCCAACTCTACAGATTTCAGCGGTACGCCTGATTCAAAAAAGAAAAACCCTACTACTTTGTACATACCAACGTAGTACTCCTGGTGGATCAACGAAAAATAAAGGCTAGTACTCGCTACTATTTTTTTTTTCCCCATTAAGGGTAACCATCGAAGAATCATTTACAGGTCATCAACATGGAGTTGAGAACGTGCAAGACAAGACGGATATTAGATAGATCAGCACTGGAACTTGTGGGAAGGTTACGATGGTGGTGGTTTACAATCTGATAGACTTGCTCGAAGATGGGACGAACATGCATCGCTATCATGGGGTCAGCTGGGTTTATAGCAATCGCCACGTCTCTCATCCACGTCAACTTTCGGGACATATCCTTGCTTATATCACAGGCTATCTGCTGCAGAAGTGATAGCAGTACTCCTTGGCTCAACGGGAGAGGAGCCATTAACAATATCCTCGGTAAATCAACCTGGGACAAGACAAACGAACCCAAGGAAAGGACTAATTTGTTAACAAGTCACTAGCCAATTTAGAACAAAGTTACATCACATATTGGTAATGGGGAAATGTGAACTTCGACTTTACCAAGTTCAAACAATTTGAGCAGAAAGTTAGATTTAAAAAAATGGATGCATAATAAGCTTGCAAAATCAAACCAAAAAACCTAACATAAAAGTAAAGACCAAAATTGTGAGATCTGGGTAAAGGAAAAGCACAATATCGGCCCAAACTTTTCCATAACCAGAGCTGCCACAGTTCAAAACAGTTGACATAGCAACCTATCAGATGTTTGCTTGCAATACAAACTTGGCATCAACCAACACCAGCAAAAAAATTACTCCCTCCGTCCCATTTTGTTTGTCCATTTTTGTTATTCGTGCCGTTCTTTAAACGCTTATATGTTCCAATCTATAATGTTTTTCATAATTTTGAAAACTTTGTATTATAGACCTAATCGAGAACTATCAAACAAGATTCATATTGCATATTTTTGGAGATTCATATTAGAAGATATAAGCAATTGAAAATTGACGCGAATATCAAAAAAGGAAAAATAAAATGGGATATAAACTTGCCATTAACTTTTTTTTTTTTTTTTGAGATAAGTAAACTTACCATTAACTTACAACCTAGCTAGGTCTAGAATACGTGTCAACGTTTTTCAACAATTACAATCAAGAAGACACATATATTAGGCATATGATATATACCTGAGAGCATAACCAAGACACAATAGAAACATCACTTCTTTGCAGTGCTACGTTGAAAGCTTCCTCATATTTGTGTTCAGATATCAATCTAGATAACTCTGTGGTTGGATCCCAAGGTGCCTCAATCTATTACAAACAAAATTGGCCAGAGTTTTTAGAGTCCATTAATTTCTAGCAGAGAAATCATTAAAGGTCAAACAAACCTTGTCATGGAGACCACCCAAAAGTCCATTGCTCAGTTGGGAAACCAATGGATTAACCACCTTCGAAGTTGCGGCAAGAGCTAACAACTTCCTTTGACCATCAGCCAATTCCCCACTTAACGTTTGAGTCAGAGACGATGCTGAAGTAATGGTGTCCTAAAAAGTAGGAAAAACACATCATAAAATAAGCGAAGACTACAACAATCAGACAGACAAACAGACAAAAATACTCAACATCTCCTTATGTTGCCGACAACCCAAAAAAACATATCCCCTCTGCTACCAAGGGCATAATAAGACCATCAGTATCTGATAGATAGTTTAGCAAGGTATAATACCAGTGTTTTGGGTCATTGTGGCAAAAACAGAGTAATACACATAAAATAGCAACAAAATAAAGGCCAGGGAAGCACATCTGTGTGATAGAATGGCATTGCATACCCTTAAAGCGAGTGCCAGTGGAGAGAGAGTGGAGTCGAACTGCTGCTGAGCTGCAGTTGTATGTTCAACCATTCCTTTCTGGAAGGTAGCATCAACTTGCTCAAACATGGCTTTGCATGACATTTCAAAGGCGGGGATCACTGAAGCTTCCAAACTATTCTTCAAAGAGTCCTGTACATTAGTTGACGGCTCAAACAATCAGTCAATCACACCATGGCTTCAGATTCATTAAGGGATATGCGACCCATAAAGAATTCAATGACACCAAACAAATATTCAAAAACATCATGTAAATTCCATATGCACACATTCTATATACAAGAAACATAGCAGCAAGCAAAACTTTATCATTCAGATTCATAGCAACATCCGCTACGTATAATGGTATGAGCTACAAAGAAGTCAAGCTGGATTCTAGACTTGAGAAGCCACAAGGCACAACTCAACAAATCAGTTTTATGTTTCGTGGGATAGATAAATAACACTGCTAAAGGTCCGTATTGTTCCACAAGTTAATTACTGCTGATTGGAAGTATAACATAAGCCAAGTACCTCATGCACATCATACTTTAGCCTAAAAGAAGAACAAAAATCGCCTATCAAAAAAAAAAAAAGGGAACAAAATCAAGCAAGAACTTTTGTAACCCGTAATCTAAAAGAATAACATCGGGTTTACGATAGACAGCCCCATAATGGTCCATAGTGTCGTCTTATAGACATCCTTAATAAGCAATAAAATAAAGCACGACTGTCAACGCGAAATTATGGAAGTATGCATACCTGAAGAGCTTGCTTTCCAGAAGTTTGGAATTGAGCTTGGATCTGCCTGGCAACAGCAGCTTCAAGCTTCGAATTTACTGATTTCTCCAGTTGATTGACTGCCTTGTCGCCAACTCCTCTCTGAAGCACATAGCATCAATTAGTTTCCAACAAAAACTACATTCCATTGTTCGAGACTCGGATATTTAAAATGTTTACCTGGAATGCCTCTGCAATAGATGAAGATGCTGTTTTTTCAATAATGGGAGGAATTGTGCGAGCTATGTTTGGTCCAACCCCACTTAATTCCTTCTTCACTGTTTTCTCCACCAAAGCAGGCAAGTCCTTGTTTATGCAGTTAGTGATCAAACCTGTTATTTGTTGTGTACGCTCTCGTACTGATTTCTCCTCTTTCGCTTTCTCTTCTTGAAAACGAGCCCATAATGCATCACAATTGGCCTTGACAGCTTTCTCCATGTTCTTCCCTAGGGAGGTCTCCAGTCTTCTACCTTCTTTAGAAACTGAATCAGAGACCATCATTGTCACCTGCTTCTGCGCTTCTTTTTGCATGGTCTTTAACTGCAATAAATGACAAAAGGAGATAGTAAGTACAAAAACAGAGGTTACAGATTACATGAGAAACATGACAACCATAACTAGCTTGTTAGACAACACATGATATTGAAAGAACAGGGGAATCAACATGGCAATGGGACTGGTCGCATTTATTCACAACCAAGATTCATAAGAAAACAAAATCTGAGGAATGAACCAAATAAACAGGACTGTAGCATGACACCAGTAACCTATTAATACGTACTAACCAACTATTAATCGAAACTAAAGAACTGGTCATCAGAAAATAACTCAGAAACATCGTCAAATTAAAAGAAACCTTGGAAGACAACCATTGTATGAAGGTTGAAATCCAAAATTTCCAGAAAATCTATGGCCTTGTTCGTTTAGCATATTTACTTTGTTTTCCAATCATTATCCTATATCTTTCTTCAATCATTACCCTATTTCTTCAATTATTAATTTCATTTCTCTCTCTATCTCTCTCCACTCATTACCCATCTCTCCAATCATTACCCTATTTCTCTCTCCACCCACTACCAAAACTAAAATACCCAAATATGCTAAACGAACAAGGCCTATGTTTTCTCCATCAGACAAAGGTCCCCAACCCTAAAGCCAAGTGCACAAATGTATGAATTCAAATTCAGAAAGCAAGGCACAAAACAAGACCTGATTAAGCGTTTCCTGCATTTTCATAATTTGTGTAAAGACAGCTTGCTCAGAAGGAATGCTTGAACTAACAACAGGCTCACTGCAAGAATCCGTTGAATTGAAAGCACTAGGAGATGGTGACGATGGACCCGATCCTTGAGCGCTCTTACCCTTCTGCTTTTTCCCTTTCGTAGTTGGTGCCACCTGTTGTGGAACTGCTGCAGGTATGGCTGAACCGACATCTTTTGCCGTTATATCCTTACCGGATTCAAGGATGTCGTCCTCGGCATTTGAAGGTTGAGCTACAGTAGCAACAGCAAGTTGTCGGGATTCCTCTACGTTATAAGTGTCAAATGACAATGCACAACATTCCTTGGCCATCTCAATGCCAAGATCAGAGGCCTGCGAGTAAAATGCTCTGTCTTTATTTCCTGGAACAGGGTTGGGAGGTTCTCCCTGAGAGCCAGTTTGATTATTCTGATTAAATCCGGTTTCACCCACAACCTTAACATCCACCTCAACATTGGGCATATCACTATGGGCAACCACATCTTGAATGTTTGCTTCTCCCTCACTCTTCAGTACAGTAACATAGTCAGTTTCAGAAGATGAAGTAGCCATCAATATTTCCGACGGAGTAACCAGATGAGTTGGGTGCTTGAACTTCATAGGCTGATTGATAATAGCAGAAACATCATCTCGTACAAGCTTGTTTTCGTCATTTTTTGTATCATCATCCAATGAAGGGACATCAGACAAGTTTGAAAGAACTGTATCCATTTGCCTATCAACTGAATATTCCACAATGTGTTGATCTCCACCACGATCATCAACCACAGGACCTGGCTCAAAGCCAGTTTTTGGACTTCTCAAACCGGAGAGGTTTTTAGACAACCTCGGACTCAAAGGTAAAGGAGGCGATGCAACACAAGAAATATCAATATTGCTGGCTACAGTTGGCAAAGCTATAGGACTACATTCCAAACTTGAAGTAACAAAGTCCACAGAGGTGGTGGCATCCATTGAACCACAGCTAGGTATATGTCTCATCATAGGTGCATTCTCATAGCCACTGTCATGAATGGATAGTTTGGGTGCTGAACTAGCTAAAGGAATCTCGGTAAGTTTACTTACAGAAGGTTCCAGAGTAGGAAATCCTTCAGTGCTAGTTGCCTCATGCAACACAATTGCATCTGATTTCTCTAACACCATATTTTCCAGAGGGGGCGGCAAGCACTGGGATAAGTCCAAAGCATACTGCTGAATAGCCTGTGTCTGTACACAATAAACCTGAACATTCTGTTCGCCCTGAGGTAATAAATCACTGGTCCCCGTAAAACTTAAAATCGGCATGGTTACAGTGAACTCAGCAATGTAATCCATTCGTGTTGTGGCCGGATTGGGACCATACTCTAAGTGTACAGCATATATAGCATTCTTCTTGGCATTTGCTAATAAGAGGAGACCTGCTTGAGACAGGGCCACAACTTGATTAAAGAAGGACTCTTCAATTCGAGATTCAGCTGAACTCTTCAAGTCCAATGTCTGGGTACAATGCCATGCCTCAGCATCACTAGGGAGCAGCCAGCCTTCTTCACTT
Source organism: Rhododendron vialii (assembly GCF_030253575.1). NCBI lineage: Eukaryota > Viridiplantae > Streptophyta > Magnoliopsida > Ericales > Ericaceae > Rhododendron > Rhododendron vialii. Next base: position 950,586 of record NC_080560.1, read on the forward strand.
GATAAGGTCCATATCTTCACTTCCCGATTCATTGGACCCTGTCAACATTCTTCTAAGTATTATACAAAATAACACATCTGACCCACAAGCTTGTTGAAAAGCATATGAAATAAATTAATAACTCTTAAACTTGGGATTTGTTATTTTGTTAGGTCAAATTTTGTATCCGCAGCACTGTCACAATTCTTTCCATCCAAATCAAGAATGCACTTTCACAATGGTACACTACCTATCATGCCATTCTAGAAGGGCAGAGATATGTCAACATTTGACCTGAACTAGCAAGGTCAGGAGACCTACTCAATGAACTTGTTAAAACGAAACAGATATATGCTCTGAAAGGATGTACCCCTGTTACGAGAACAATGTGATCTGGGCGATGAGGGGCAGTCAAGAATGTAACAGAATTAACAGGCTGACCGTCGTGTGGCCTCAGAACCACAAGTGGTTGCTGTCTGCGGTCCTCCCAGATTTTTATCTGTTGAAAAAGAAATATTCAGTATGCAGACACTCAGGAACCTGAAACCAAAAGAAATTAGATCGGCATCCATATGCATGAATAGAGGCATTGGAAAGTCATTAAACTACTCCCAGCAGTAGTTACTATTAATAAAGCCCGAGCAAAAAAAAAAAAAGCACTTCAAATTCAACACTAAAAAGAGCTTAATCGCTCCAAAACTCATGTTTTCTTAAAGCATAGCAAATCCTATAGCCACAAAATACCCCGTAAGTAGGAATCCCTACATAACAAATCAAGTCAGAATACAAGAAATAACAAACGGGATCAGATATAAACAGGTCATGTAGGGCTGCAAACAGGTTATACAATACGCAGGATTGAAGTCCATGCACCACTCACACCCTAGAACGATGATAATGAAACCAACTCCACTCAGCTTCCGATACCCATTGAAGACTCACCTCCTGCATGGCACCGCATGGGAACTCAATACATATTCCTTGATTCCACATCAAAGGGTTTTTGTTAAATGACAGTTATACACAGGTGATAAATTGTATGTTGACTAAAATATTAACAAACCAATTGCTCCAAGCCCAAAGCCAGAACATGCAAAACGATAAGGAGAGGAACAAACCGTGCCATCAGTTGAAGCAGAAACCAAACGGGTAGTCATCCATTGGCACATAGACAAATCCGTCACTTCTCCCTCGTGTTTACCAACATGCTGGACCCCATCAATCAAATTACCAACATCACATATTAGAGGATCCTCCGCCGAGCATACTTCACCTTTTCCAACTTTTGTAGTGTCGATTCTCAGAACGCAACGTCCAATCCCAACAACCAGAACTTCCTGCGAGGAAATGAGCAACAAACAGTAAGTACAAAGGAGAATCATATGACTCACACAACCGAAAACAGAAACAAAAGAAATAATTGACCCAAGAAAAGATAACCTAAAGGGAAGAAGAATGGGTAGAGATAGAGAGAGACAATGAGTTGAGACATGAAAATTTCCTTACTTGTTTGTGGCAATGCCAACAAACTTGTGGATGAACAGATTTCCCTTCTCCTACTATCTGAATAGCAATTACTAACTTTCCTGTAATCTGTGGCTTATCTTCTTCATCTGGACCTTCAGTAATCTTCCATACATAAACCCGCCCATTTTCGCTCGCACTGCACCAGAAGAACATCACATAACCCAAAGACAAGATTGAATGGAGAACTGATGAATAAAAAAATTAGTGTGTTACCTAGCCAAAAGGTGAACATCCTCAGCAAAGAAAGCCATGTCCGTGACCCTCTGATAGACCATACATTACTTAAATAAATACTAAAGATAAGCCAATAATGATTTTAGCAATCATATTGCAAATAGTACAAGAGGAATCTCAAATATTCAAACAAAGTCTGAAAGTCATGTTAGTTGCGATTTACAAAAGCAAAATAGGGAGCCAAAATGGTATTTGTCCAAGCACTTATTCTAACAGTAATTAAACGTCAGCGAGTAATTGTTGCAGACTTGCAGTAGACTCCCCACAAATGGTAAAAGTTGTACACTTCAGAGAATTTTAGTTGCTGAATCAAAATGTAGTGCCAGTGAAAAGGGATTGGCCATGTGCATCAAGTCCTAGGATTTTAATGACAGTTAAGCTCAAGTCTAAGCTTGGCCTATAGATAACATGCCAGAAACTTCACATGGAAAGTAAGATAAAACTACCATTGTTGTCTCAAAGACGGTTTAATGGGTTGCACAGAACATTCACTTTGTTAGGCAGTTCCACGAGTCTCGTATGCAAGTGAATCAAAGACAAAAATGCATTGTCTCCAATCACAACAGTGGGACGAGGCTCATGCTCAACTCACAATAAAGGCCTGTAAATGCTATATCCAAGCTTTTATTTTGAAAATCTCAATTAAGTCTTCAAGTACTTAATAGCTTATCCTTCTTATGTAAAACTGACAAATAACGATTTTCACGCAAAACAAGCTTTATTGTTCGTCAAAACTTTTGTCTAAAAAAGAATTATCTTATCACTTTAAGGTCCTAAATACTCATATTTATTATTTACCAACTCTTTGCACCTTTCCAACCCAAAAATTTACAATAGCTCCTTACCAATCGTTCGTACAAAAAGAATGCTCAGCGATAGAGGTGGCAAATCAGGGTGATCAAAGGACTGTTAAATAGTTCTATTAGGGTGAAAATTTCCAAGATATGGCCTCACTCAAGGTACCTCTGGCTCTGACTCTCCAACTATAGAATTGCATCTCTCGCCCAAAATAATACAATCATAACCAGGGGCAGATGCACTTGGGGTCACGTGACCCAACTCAGGTTTCAAAATTAACACCAGCACCGTTACATGGGGCTCTTTACAATTTAATTAGGCCAGCCGACCCCATACCCCTACTCCCAGCACCGCCACTGAGATTAAAACATAAGAAACATTTACATTCACAAACAAACAAATGCAAAAATATCATCTGTGTAAGTGAAGACCCAAAAGGGCCAAAACCAATCCTCAAAGTTAAAACAGTTGATTGAGAGATATTATGCACAGGATATCATGAAATATCACATTATTGAGTAAATGAAAAATTCAAAAAACAAACTGAACTGTTTACGGCAAAATAAAACAAATCATGCCAAAGTGTAAACTTTTCAACACCAACCAACCTGAGCTAGACCTTTAAGCAACGATCTCAAGGCGGTGTTTATGTTAAGGACACGGACATTGCCCATCTTCAGTCCATAGCATATATACGTCTTATTGACCGCAATTTGATGACCCAACAAAAGTCCAGGATCCGAGACATACTTTGTTATAGGAGTAACCTCGAGTTGCGGCTGCAACTCACCTTCCAATCTCGAGTCAATATCATACACCACGTGGTCGCCAACCAAATGGCGCCCCTTTGGCAGTTTGCTACTTGGCATTCGCATGGGACCCGGATGCATATTCATGGCCAAATTGAGATTCGACATCGAGGGCAATACCGGAACATTCGGGGGCATCGAGAATTCCGAAGACCCGTACGAGAAAGGTGGATTCAGAACCATAGGCACCGCGGGTTGTTGCGGTTTTTCAAGATTCGACGGTGGGGCACCCAGTAAAGCCATGAGTTTGGCCCCAGCATTAGGGTTCTGAACAGGAGGGGGTTGAAGTGGTGGTGGAGAATAAGGGACAGATCTCTGGTGGTGCAAGTTAGTGAAAGGAGGCGGAGGAGGGTATTGTTGAAGGTGGTTATTATTATTATTGTTAAACTGGGGAAGTTGAGGAGAGTAGGAGTAAGGGCCAGTGGGTGGAGGATAAGAAGCAGGTGGGGGTGGAGGATAAGAAGAGGGTAAATTGGAGGTGTTATTAGGGTTTTGCAAAATAGGGTTTGGAGTTGGAGAGGGGTTGAAGAACTTGGTCATGTCGAATGGGCTTCCTCCCACTACGTGGTTAGGGTTTCCAGGGGAAGCCATCGTCAACTAAGATACTATTCGAATTCGATGTAGGGCTACTACTTTACAGAATCAGAGATCCGATTGAGTATCAGAGTATGGGTATGTATCTATCTATATATGCTATATATATCTAGAGAGAGAGGGAGGAGTGAGAGTAGAGAGACAAATGGAGGATACCGTGGTCCGCCGTAAAGTTTTGCAGATCCGAGGCCGCAGAAGAGTGATTTTATGGTATGAAGAAGACGAAGATGGCCGACTTAACTTTATTTTTGGACTGAACTGATGATTTGAAAAGGGTGTGGAGGATATTTTAAATATATGTGTGAAAAATTAGGGAAAATGCAAACAAGGGGAAAATAACCATTTTCTCTCAAGGGAAGAGAGGATTAAAACTCAAACCAAATTTTGACCCCCCCAAAAAAAAAAAAAAACTCAAACCAAACCGAGCCTTATATCCCAATCACTTGGGTCGGCTACATAAATCATTTTCTTCCATTAGACGATTAAAACTCAAATATAAGAAAAAGAGAAATAACTTAAAATGACAATAGTATGTTTTATGTCGGTGAAAATTATGGTTGTTTTTTTTTATATTCTTCTTTTATGAGATGAGTTATTATTTTTTTCAAGCGGAAAAAAAAGAAAGAAATTGCGACTGAGTAGAATAATAGGAGTACGTTAGAGAAAGAAGATGAGGAATGACATTTATTTTCTTAAGTAACAAAATGAAAAGCATAAGCAAAAGGAGGGCAATTGCGCCTATTATAAAATTGAACATTTGGACTAGTTACAAAATTACACTAATTTTTTTCTTTTTGGTTTTTGAGTTTCACAGGATAAAATACTTATTTTTTGAATGGCCTCAAATGCGAGGACTTATATGTCTTTTGCAATCGGTCCATCATTGATTTAGGCTTAAAATTTACAACATTATAGGAGTATGTATGTAGGGTATAGAAAATAATAGTAGATTATCACCTCAAACTGTATATACCATGACCCCTCTCTCTCTCTCTCTCTCTCTCTCTCTCTCTCTTATATGTGCTCAGGCGATTGATTGAAACATCCATAGTGGATTTTAGATTTTTTATTATTTTATGTTAAATTTCTTTCAAACCCATTGTTCTAGGATGGTCATTCGATTATCATTACCAAAAAATACTAATGCTTCCACAGTTTTACTCCATGGCTTCATATCCTTAGAGATTGTTGAAGGGAGGTCCCATATTTTGTGTTGTTATAACAAAGCAAACTAATGCCTCATCCATTCCAAATTAATTGTTTAGTCTGCCAAACAATACTCCACATTTTTATCAGAAAGATTCAAAAAAAATTACAAATTAAAAGAATTCATTGATATTTAATAACTAGCAGGAAAATGTTTAAATTTGTTTCAGAAAAAATATATTATTTCTAAGTTATTGTTTGACGAATCGAACAATCTTTTGGGATAGAAGTAGTAACTTTTATATGTTGAAAAAGTTATATAAAAAAAAGAAAAAGAAAAAAAGTGAGCCAACTGATGAGTGTTAAAGGTCTGAGTTGAATTGGAAGCAATTGTAGCATGACTCGTAGCACAGTAGCGATCATGACTTGAAAGACTAACCAAAAGTTTTGGAAGAGATCAACAATTTGGAAGCACTCATTGGCCAGGAGAAGCAAGCAATCATAGCTATTCAAAAAGTAATTAAAGGGCTAGATCCCCTGCTATGAGTACCGACAAGCCGGGAGGGAAATCGTACCGACCGACCGGCAGCGACGGGCCGTTTCTGGCCACCGGACGGCCGATCCGAGCTGTCCAGAAATTTTAAAATAAAAAACCAAGGGGCCTGGCGTGGGAATCAACGGCATCCGAGGTGTGCAGGGTGCTTGATCCGAGCACCCCTTTTTAGTGTATATACTGTTCGGATTGGCCGTCCGGTGGTTGGAGACGGCCCGGCGCGGCCGGTCGGTACGATTTCCCTCTCCGGCCGTCGGTACCTATATCATTAACTCGATCCCCAATTGGTAAAAGTTTAGATTCCACGAAAGGTAAAAATATTTCAAACTTTTAGGCCATTGGAGCTTTGTTCCGTCGTTAACTTTAGAGTCTCCAAAATTAGTTGAGATGAGCACAAACGGATCCGAATATCTGGTTAATAAAAAAAACATTAAAATTTGGTTCTTGTGGGTGCATATATGATAGTGATATAGTCAATCATAGTATTTATTCTTCTGCTCAACCCCACCCCTTCCTTAATTCCCAAGTTATAAATAGTTAAAAGTGGTACAGTACAAAAGAGAATATCAGAAATCAAAATCCAGTTGGTCAAGATTGGTCTCTTCCACTTATCCTATCTATAACTGTAGCGAGAGAAACTTAGTTCCGGAGTAGCTGCAAAAAGCTTATTTACGTAGCCGTGCAATCTTAGCTTTTCAGCAGTCTGTTTCAACAATCAACGGTCCGGATTTTAAATAAAAAAAACCCGCACGAATAGTTTTTTTAAAATCCGAACTGTACAAAACACTTTTGAACGGCCGAGATTGAGCTCTATAAACATTTGTTTATAACTGTTCTGTAAACAAGATTTTCTCAACTAGAATGTATGAAACTCGGTACTCTTCTGTTATCTATCGACTTTCTATTGGTACCTACATTGACTCAAACTACTACGTTTAGGATGTGTCTTTCGATTCTCTATTAAAATACTCTGTACTACTAAATTGTTTCTCTACAAAACTCATGAGGTAAACAGTTACGATCATTCACGGCGGTGAGGCCAAAGAAGTGGCAGTTTAGGGGTTGTTTGGGAGCTGCTGCTTCTTCTTTTCTTTTCTTTTTTTCTTTTTTGGGGGACATTTTTCATTTTAAATTGCTGAATTATGTTTAGAATGGATTAGGAGTATAAATTTGTAGAGTGTTTGAAAGATATGTGCTGAATACATTCCATATGTCTTTTATATTGAACCAAAAAAAAAAAAGAAAAGTGAATACTATAAGTAAGAAAAACCCATCTCCCTCTACTTTTGCCTTTTGTTCTCTAATACCAGAAAATTGAAGATGCATTTTCTACCCATTATCTGCGAGGCTCCCAAACAGCTAGAAGTGAAAAATGTAAAAACCAAAGTGGAAAAAATTGGCTTCCAAACAGGTCCTTAGCAGTTATATGGTGGATATGGACTGTGAATTCTCCATTCCTGAAAATGAGGGGCTGTTGTAAGGTGCTAAGTTAGCATGATTCGAAATAAAACTATGAAACTAGGATAGGTTCAGATTAAAAGATTCAGTGGACTTATTTTTTTATCTTTATTTAAATTTTTGTTTTACATTTGTTAGTTTTGCGTTAAATTTTTGTGATTAACAAATGCAAGTAAAAAAAATTGAACAAAAAAAATAAGTCACTTGAGTTTTTAATCCAAATCTAGCCTAAGTATTCAATCATCTTGGGCAACCATCACGTGGTTTATAACACTAATCTCCACAGTACATTCTTGTGGAGTCTATATACTTAGTACTGGAGCCCACTGTGTGATGAAAAATGATGTTATGACACCAAATGACGGATTTCGTGTTGGCATTGTGCAGTAAAGCACACAGAACCGTGCTGCGCACCTTCCAGCAGTCGGATCGTGCATCTAACGACTTAGATTTTATTTCGGCAATCAACAATTGAGAGCCGTTCATTGCCGAGATGAAATCCGAACCGTTGGATGCACGATCCGACGGTTCAGAGGTGTGCAACTCAGTGCTGTGCATATCACTGCACAGCACCATCCCCAAATCCAATTCCCAAAGGACGGTGGTCCAAAATCATGGAATAATTTTTCATCTGTTGTGGCGAAACAAAGCGTAGAGTAACCGCTTCTCAGTGGACCCAGGATTGAGAGAGGGAATTTCTCAACCCAACCCAACCACTTCTCTCCCCTTCCTCATCTGCCACACTTCCCTAATATATTCCAATCTGTTTGGAACTTTGGTCTCCAAAACTCCATTACTTTCCAAATACTGAGAGAGGAAGAGAGTGTGAGAAGAGGATGTGTTGCGGGAGTAGGATCTGCATGCTGTGCACATGTGTGATTTTGGTGGTGATCGTGATCGGGTGTCTGTTTGGATTTGGGGTTTTTAAAAATGGGTTTCACAAAGTGAAGGACACCCTCGATTAAGGTTGTAGATCATAATGGTACCCTCTTCTGTTCTTCCTTCATCCTCCTCTGGTAGACCAATTCTTGGGGGTTGGTTCGACAGCCCCTCTCTCTCTATGTTGGATTTCGTTTCTGTTGACAATTCTAGATGTTACCCAAATCCAGATCTAGGAAATGGAATGGTGGGTTTGCTTTTCTTCTTCTTTTTTCAAGTTTTTTTTATTTTTAGAGTTGTAAATACAGTGGAAAATACGATGATTTTGTTTGAATTGTAGTCTTGAGATTTCTGTTGACTTCTATTCCATGCCTTTTTCTTGGATTCCATCTGGTAAAGTTTTGTTTATTGTTTGGGTCTATTGTGGGGGTGACATGCATGGATTATTGTAGTATTTGATTGGCTGTTTTGTGTTAATAAAACTCTACTGTTTGACGTAAAAGTAGATGGACCAAACCTGAGAGCACGTGACGAGGTCAATGATATACACATCTGGAGTGGTTTAGTTTGGGTGAACTACTAGTACTTTTTTATGGGTGCCCATTTGTCTTTTCATCTTTGGTGAAAATAATGAAAGTGCAGATATCGTATTCCGTCGTATCATTATTTGTAGTGACATCATCTCACATACGTTCACGTGTGGGTGGCATTAGGAGTACGTTTAACTCCAATAAGGGACTATATAGGAACTCAAACCTCGTCCTTATCCAACTAAATTTGAATTTCAACCGCTGAACCAACTCCTCATTGGTTGTGGCCCCATTTGTCTTATGTTTAAATTGGAAGATCTGCAATCAATAAATTTTTTATAAAACTAATCGGTATGGTATGACATGTGGTGTACAAAGTTATCGCGTATCCTGTGAAGAACCACGTCTATCGAGCAGCTCATATGCTATACGAGAGACCGGTACACCCAACATAACAATCACTCTGGTAAACGACTGCACTAAACAACTGTGCTAGAGTACGAAGTTCTCGCATATCATGTGAAGAACCACGTCTATCGGGCGGCCCCATATGCTATAAGAGAGACCCGTACACCACACATAACAATCACTCTAGTAACCGACTGTGCTATAGTGTTTGGTCATTTACCAGAGTGTTTGGCACGACTTTTGTCCATTTAGCATAGGAGTTGAAATTTACTTATATGAGGTGAACGAAGGCTGAGAACCGCAGTCTTTTCTTTATCACTTGTTTTCCTGGTACAAAAGAGTTCCGGAATTGCACATAGTCCAGAAGCAACAAACGGGCCAAAACTGATATTGATATAACGGCAAAATTTGTACAAGTATACATCTCATACGTTAACAATAGCATTCGCATCTGGATAACTTAGTACCCAACTAGTTCAAAATAAGTTATCTGCCAAAAATAGACAAAAATTGGTACACTTCTTTCGATGTCCTTTTCTCTTGGACAAGCTCGGATCAAAATTTCACTAGATGTACAAACGTATATAGCCCCATGTCACTGGGGCAGCCAAAAATGCAACAGCACACTTGTCAGGTGATTTACGGTTAATTTCCCTACACGAATCCATTGGGTCTATCTCCACTCTTTGCCGATCTCTTCTGTAAGTCTGCATCATAATGTGCAAAAGCAGCATCCAAAGCCTGCACCAAAAATCATCAAGCATCAGGAGTTTTACAGGAATAAGCTGTCAGCAGCTTTCGCTCTCAGGTTTCAAATAAAAGCAGCAGTAGACCAGCATTGACCAGGGGTAATTAGGGAGTTAATGGAGTAAACACCAGAACAAGAGGGACAGGTGGTGACAACCATCCGCACTCCACAGGTGAGCCCTTCATTCAAATTCTTCCAAATGAAACTGGTTTCGGGTAGAAAGTCTTTGCAACAGAAGACCGAAGAGAACCAAGGTACAGGCATCCCTCGCATGTGTGTTATGACTTATGAGCAGTGCGCCTTAGAGTCTTTTGGTACACGTGGTGCGTTGCATGGTTGCCACTACAGCATGTATTTTCGAGGGATTCTTATGTTTAGGAGCGGGATCCGCTCAAGAACGACCATTCTTGTGGTGATACGGAAGGCACAGACTCCGCACATATTTAGAGAGTGTATCTTCCTCTGACCAACTCATTAAAAAATCTATGACTAGGAAGGGCTGTCCAAGTTGGAACCCACTTCTGAGTCGAAAAGTCACTATAAATAAAACTAGACTGCAGTTGATGAAAACTGGTTCTGTAGTATGTAACCCTGCATATACAACACGGATTGCCCTTGCATCAACTTCTAACAACTTGGTTCAACAACTTATACAACACTATTAGTTTTATCAAGTGACCCAAATCAAACGGGGCAATGGACATAACACAATTAGAGATATGTCAACTGCTTTCACTTCATTATGACTCTCCGTAATTCTTGTTCACATGCCATCATAATGAAACTTTGCCAGATTAATTAATATGAAAATGGAATTGTGACCTGAAGCATTGGCTGAACAAGGAGGGAAACTTGATGTCGACAATCCGACTGCACAGATTCCTTGATCTCCTGAAATTTCGAAAAATGATATCAAAATTATTTCCCAACTTGAACATCACTGAAGCAGGCGTGAAGCAAGTTAACACAATAATATATTTTTCTAAAACGTGCATACTGGCAGAATATACAATGCAATGCAAAGACCCCCCAATCCGACTTTGACTAATTGGAATCAGTCTGCTGCAAATAAAGGAGGGGGAGGGGGGATGGTACGGCTGCCTTGTCTACTACCTCCGCAAGTGGATCTTTGTACACAGGGAATGATGTTTTCTGTACTTGTTCTTTAACACGCCTGTCTGTGTCATGCAAGCTCCTAAGAGCAATCAATGTGTCAAGAAAATAATCCTAACATCTCTCACAAAATAAACCCGTCAATGATGTAAGTCTGATGCTGATGCAGCGATGCTAAAGCTGTAGAAATTGCCAACCATCGGGATACAACATGCAGAACTGAGATAAGATGTAGGACATGATGCAACATTAACAGAAAAACAATGTGTGACCAAAAAAAATTCATGAGCTATTCAGCATGTGTGCAAGCAAGTTCCTGAGATATAGAAACGAGACAAGGGTCAGAAAAGTGTAATTTACCAGGACTCACAAACCATTATTTCCCTACACCACATCCACCGCAGGAAATGTGCGTTAACTCAATAAACGAGGCATTTTTGTTGAAGTTGAGATGATAATAAGGTGAAAAAACTAAAGACAAAAGAAGAGATGAAGAAAGGAAAGAAACCAACTTGAGCAAAAGAATCTGTACAACAAGGGCAACAAAATCAGTTGCTCCCATGTTTAACAAAAATTGTAATCAACCTTCAAATAGACAAAAGGTTTTAGCATTCTAGTGCCTTCATACATGCAGAGCGGATTGTTGATTTACAGGCAGCAAACTAGGCAAATTACATGGTGATAAGACTTATCAGGGGACAAAAAAGGGTATGGTGTAAGCAAGGAACAAACAGTCGTTCTGTACATGAGTTGTACAAAAAGAGTACCTGTAACTTGGGATAAATTTGTGACATGGCATCCTTGAGTCTGCGTACCTGAACATTAATGGCCAAACCAAGAACGAGTTAAAGCAAAAATAAATCCAGAAAATTAAGGTATTGGCTGCAAATGCAGTATCTTCCATAAAAGAACTTCATAAATTTTGGTTCCCACCACATTACGGCAGACTTTTATTAACCCATTCCGACTTATATTTCTCGCTGTCTTGAGGGGACTAGTGTCCCTCCCCGGGGTCATCCCTCAACTAAAAAGCCGTAGGAATATTGGTGGGCAATTTATTCTTTCCTATTGCTATGCCTTAATCACTTCTTTCTAGCAAAAGTGCTTCATCTACGAAAAATATTTTGACAGCGAATTTGTCTAATCGACACTGATTTAATCCAACTACGATTATATAATTATAATCCGCAAAATGCGTCCAAGCCATTTCCTCCTCTTTCTTCATGTCGCTTGAGAGGTTGGGGCAAGGGATGAAGAAAATTGGAACTAACAATCTTACCAAGCCCACGTGTCTGATCTGTTTTATTTCCGCTCCAACATCAAAGTTATCAGTAAGAATATCAAAATGGAAGTTTGAACTACTAAATATTAGACAAGATTTGTCGAAATCAATGATGGTCAAACCTTGGTTAAGAATGCAAACAAAAATTTCTAGAGTACAAGTAATCTAGCCATGATTTGAAAACATACAAAGATCGCAAGACATAATCGACTTCAAGCTTGATAGAAGAAAAGCAAAAAAAAAAAAAAATGATTAAATGGAACTATACCCTTTACCTTAACATAAAGATATGAGGTTGTAATTGGATATGATGACCAGAAATGCTTGAGTAATTCCTCAATGGACGTCCAATGCTGAAAAGAAGAAAAGTTAATCTCAATAAAGTATAAAGGAGTATCGGAAATCCAAAACATGATAAAAGTCTAGCATCTGATGCAAAACCTATGGGCCTGTTTTTTTAAGGGCCGGTTTTCATTAGTATCCAAAACCAGTTCTAAGAAACATGTTTTTCAAGAACTGAGAATTTGAGAACAAGGTTCTTCAGCCACTGAAAAGCTAGAAGCAGGGAATGTAGAACAACACTTTGTAACTTAGTGTTCTCAATTCTGAAAGAGAGTTTTTTTTATTAATGTAAGCTTCATGAAAACAATTTCAAATCTGCGAGCAAAAGAAGTTTCAGTTCTATTATCTGTAGATTTGAAATAGAAAACTATTCCTGAAATCTCTGCCAAACGCAATCTATACCTTTCCCACCTACTCTTGGAAATTTAAGTCCCCAAAGTAAACTGAAAAGTTACAATATAATGTTCAAAAATTGGTGCCAACTCACATGTAAGAGTTCCTCTTTAGTGATTTTTGGCAACCCATCCAAAACACTCTCCTGCGGATTCTTCCCACGCTGATACTTGGTGCTTTTTATATTCTGGGTCAATCCATCAAAAACCTGCATCGAAATATTCAGCAAAAAGTTGCTTCATTGACAATCATAGGTCTGTCACCTCTGCATAAGGCAGGTGGCAGATAAAAGTATGGTGATAAATTTGCAACAAAAACTCTCAATACCTTAAAAGCAACTGCAGGTTTAACAATGGGATCACCCAATCCGGAGATTTTAACCTCAGATATTCGCTCCCTTAGAGAACCATAAGCTTCACTGGTGCTGAGGCTGCATTTGATTTGTCTTGTTCCAGCAAGTGTGTCCCCCAAAGTTTTTATTGCATTAGCTTGCTGAGAATCAAAGTATTCTCGAGGATCCTGGTCCAAGAGACAAACCTAGAACAACTATGCCCCACCAAAACTAAAGCAGTTACTCTTTTTATTTGAAGAAAACATACTTTAATGAAGAGAGGTGCCAATGGAAGGTCACGAGATGCCTGAAGATCTTCAATTTCAGCCAGCTGAGAAATCCTCTCCAAGCGTTCCTGGTTTACCATCCCATCAGATGCTCCATTAGCTAACTCAACTGCAGAGAAACTCAAAGGTTAGCATCAAAACTCAAAGAATGAAAAAGAGATCAAAAGAATTATACCAGGAAAAGTAAACTGTGCTAACCCTGTTTTGACCTTGCAAGAGCCTCAGCCACGGACCTTGTGTCTCCCGATTCCACATCTGTATTAGAATTGACGAAACATAACTTGAAAAGGAAAATAATTATAAAATACTATAATACAACTTTATTGAACAAATAGTGTTCTCTGAACTGATGTTGCATGTATGCGTGCAAACACCGAGATAACAGAGAAAACACAATTGATGCACACCTCAAAATAAATATACAAAAAAAGAACGCGAAAGCAAAAGTGCAAATGCCAAACATCACACATCAGACATGACTTTGTAACCAATAAAACCAACTATTAGAAAATTCTACTCTGGGAAAAAGACCACCTGCTGAATCCCAGTCAACGTTAGCAAAGAACGTACAGCTAAACAAAGCAGAGAAAACAGCAAATACTTGGTTCCTACAATGCCAATCCACGACTCTATCAACCACCGGCTGCTCTCTCTCTCTAACCACTGGCTGCTCTCTCTCTCTAACCACTGGCTGCTCTCTCTCCCTCCTTCCCTCTCTCTCACTCGTGCGCATACTACCATGAGAAAGCATCATCAGTTCGTTAGCGGGAGTAATCCAGTGCCATGACAGCCGTACAGCCAGTAAAAGGTGGAATCAGGTATTACTTGAACCCCTTTGGTGAATCCATGTCCAGGCTGCGAGTTAAACCCTACCCCTCCACCATCAGGATACTCAAGCCAATAACCGGCTGGCCACAGATACATTTTGACATTATTCCCTCGGGTAATATTTTCACTGAAACAAAAGAAATCTCAACAGGAAACCTTACCTATGGATCTTCCTTCAAGGACAACTGCACCATGGCGATTAAGGACTTGTGAAAGAGACCTTCTGTATTCATCATACTGCGAGTCAGTAGCATTATCGCTGCCATCGCGAGACATCCCATGATCCTACATTTGGACAAACATAATCAGATGTAACAGAGTGACAAACATAATCAGACTGATAAATTCAAATAAAGGCATATCACGAACTAATAGAGTTTTGCACATCATCGAGTTGATGCGGTGACCAAGTAATTTGCAATTTATCATTGGGTTAAAACTCATCAACACAAAGGGAAAATAAATAGGAAACCATCCACGACTCCACCATAAATTGGAAGATGGTGCAGTAGGAAAAGGTGAAAATAACGTCCTATTCTCGCAGAGTTATTCACCAGGTCTTAGCACAAAAGCAGTAAAATATAGGCGTCACCCAAAGTACCGGAAGATGAATGTAATCATCCCCTTCATCAGCTTCCATGTCTAAAGTTGGATCAACTCGTCTAATCTGCAGAAGAGATACCACATGAATGGGGTAAATTTATTTTGTTGAAATAGAAAAAGAAGAATATAAACCGAATAACCAAAGGAAAAAAAATATGTAGTGAAGGTAAATCCTCTAAATAAACAAAATTTGACCTAAAGGTCCTAAAATGAAGGAAAATTCTCATTTCCGAAGTAATGCACCTTGTGCCGAGCTTCACTTGCCCATACATCATCATGCTTCAAGAAAACCGCAAGCTCCTCATCTTCAGCAGCCTCTGCCGCTGCTGCAACTGCATTTTTTGTACTATGTAGGTATTCCGCTCTGCAATATTTGGTCCAGAAGTCCTTCTCGGTCATCTGAGACCCGAAAATAAAATGAATAAACAATCCAAAGCTTGAATAGATTCAATTAGCAGATGAGTAAAGGAAACTTGTCTATTGACAATAAGAAATGCCTCAGCAACGGAATACAAATCAAACAGCGTCATTACCTTATTAGGAACAAACTTCATGTATGCCCTGTGAACAGCTGGTTTCTCAGCAAAAATCTAGGATATGGAAAGTAAGATGAAATTAAGCTTTAATGATAGCAAAATACAGACCAAGAATCCACAGAAAAGAAAGATATAGATCTTGAATAGAGAACTATGCTATTGCGACTAAGGCAGGGGATCTACCTGGTGGATAATCTCCGGTGTCAAGTTAAATGTAACTCGATTCGACTGAAAAGGGAACGAGTACAGATAAGCTTTCCATAGCATTGCATAGAAAAGGTAGAAAGGAGTCCAAAATCTTACTAATAAAAAACATAACCCCCGTAATTCGCAAGGAACAAAGAAATTCCAAACTCATTGCAAATGTTTGAAAAAGCACGACGGTTAAACCTTAGAGCTATATGAACTTCAATGAGGGGTTGCCTGTAACCTAAGTCTTCTGATTCAACACCAATACATGCAAATATAATGCAAATGAACACACGCATTAGGGTGCACAAACAAACACACAAAGAGCGAGAGAGAGATCTATGTTGTACCCGACCATCAGCTGACGGTTTGACATCTGAGAGCAGGGCACTTTTGAATCCTGCCCGCTGTCTTGTTACCCTGCTGGTGTCCCCATCCAGCAACTTCTGCACTCAATTTGCACAGATAATTCTCTATCATTCCCTCACAATCGTCCGGGTGCTATATTGGAGAAAACATGGAGCACTTCCAAAGCACAAACTTTTCAAACGAAAAATCCATGCCAAAAGAACAACAATATTTGGGTAGTATTTTCTATTGATAACATTTGGTTACTGGACAAAGTTAAATAACAACTAACCTTCCTTGTTGCCCAAAACTCAGCTTCTGTCAAAACACCTCCTAGCACAAATTGTTTATGAAGTTTCTGCAACTCGCTGTAAATATTGCACGTTATCAGCATCAAATGAAAAGGAGATAGTAAATTTTTGAAATAAAATACCACATTCAGAAACCATAAAACTACTATGTTCATATTAATGATACCAGTTCTTACCTTTACCTTGTGACTTTACAGACTAATATATCCCTTGAGCATGCCCGATATAGTGCTAATTGCATTTTCCATTAATGCCAATGTTTTTTCAATGCCTAGCTATTTTTCAGTACTATTCAGGATTTCCTTTCTAGTGTTTGAAAACCAAGCATTACGGCTTCAATATCCACCATCTATGAAATTTGAAATAGAGTACAAATTAAGCACAATATGAATTGCTAACATCCATACACACAATCCCTCTACATGTAAAGAGAACAAAATCATTTTCTATGATCCAAAATCCTCCCCTTCAATAATTTGGCCTGACAGCACATATAATTCAAGTTAATAAGATGCTTATGGGGAGGAAGAAAGAGAAGAAATGGAAAAAGCATGAACCAAAACTCTGCTTAAAAATCTCTTCAGTGGTTGGACCAAAACAAAATCTCTCTCGCTCCTCTCTCTCTCTAAACTTTTCAGGTGTTAGGGATCCGCCTTCTGCTCTTCCTTTTTCTCCTTCCCGTTTACTTCCTCTCCAAATCCCCTCCCTCCCTTCCTGCTTCTGCTCTCTTTTCTCTCTCCTTCTCTCCCCCTTTCCCTAGCATGTTTGACCTTTTCATCTCCGTTTGCTTCATCGACGACCCCTCTTCCAGCTTCGTCTTCTCTATGTGGTATCCCGCCGATTTACTCTCTTGGGGGTAATCGGTCCTCGGCTTAACGGCAAGTGGTGTACTCATGGCAGGTGGTGACGAGGTCGGCGTGATCTCTTGCTGGTTTACTCTATTGGGGCTAACGGTAAGTGGAGAGCTAGGAGCTGATGACGGTGGTGCGGTTTGGTGGTTGGTGGTCGGTCATCAACTAGGTTGCGGTGGTCAGCAAAGTGAGGCGGTGGTGGTTGAAGATCCGATCTGTTAGGGTTTGTTTTCTGGTGGTTGTCTCCTATGCGTCTCTCCAGTGGGCTGTTTGCCTTACCACCTTTGTTTGGGCAAGGCTAATCTAATCTGGGCTCGATGTGGTGCAATGGTGGTGATGGGGGCTGTTCGGCTGGGGGCTGTTCGGCGACAGTCGTGTGTGGTGGACCGGTGGTGGTCGCTTTTTTCTTTAGGGTTTTTTTTTTTTTTTTTTTAAAGGTTTTTCTTGTTTTTTTTTTTTTGGGCTTGTCCCGTATGGGTGTGGGCTTTGTTCCAATTGGTGTCTTTGGTTGGTTTCTTGCCAATTGAGGGTTTGGGTCTCGAATTGGGCACATGATTATTTTTAGCTTAGTCTAGGAATATGATGTTGTTCTCCTTGTTCCTTTTAGTCTTTGTAACAATTTCAAAGATTAATGAAATTTTTTGCCATTCAAAAAAAAAAACACTCTGCTTAAACTCCATTTTTCTGGGTATCTAGAAGGAAATTTACCTATCTTCTTGCAGTAGCTTAATTCGACGCTCCATTTCTTTTGTACTAAGTTGTTCGTCCTGAGTAGCCACAGCAGATTGTTCAGAACCATCTTTACCAGCTTCTGTAGGCATTGTAATAGCTCTGCCTATTCACGGGATCCAAATGCAATATACTGAGCTAAAAAACTTCAACCAATATAATGTGCTATAACAAGTGAATTATTCTCCATCTAGTAAACATAAGAACATTGCATAAAAATTCCTCAAATAGAATTGAGTACACAATTGAAAAAATGTAATTGGAATCATATACACTTAAACTTTTGCAAACGATAGAGCCTTGCACAAGGGCACAAGCAGAACTAGAAACATAGTACTGTAGTCCAACCACATTTCCTACGGGTCATCAATAAGCAAACACAATTGGCTATTCTTCATATTCGGACAAAAAAGGACAATCTCTATCATGTGATGAAGCATTGAATAATTGCTAAGGCCTATTCTCCACAAGGACCTTAAGGTTTGCAACAAAAACAAATCATTATCGTTGTTGTAGATCAGCATAAAAATATCAAGAACCAAAATAAGAAAAACCAGTTGCCCAAAATTTGTATAACTGATGAGCTTGCCGCCATCTTTCTTCCTCCAATAACCAAAGAATAGAACTATCACTATGCTACTCCTTATCATCTACATAGTGGCTCAAGTTCATCAATTCATTCATTCAAGGAATGAAGCAAAGAGGTTCTTTATTATCACAAGAACATATCATGATAAGTGATCATCGTGAAGAGAATGAAGCAAAAATAAAATGCAACACCCAGTTTCCTCTATTACAAGCTTGACCATGCACACAACAGACAAAATAATCTTCATAAATACCAACACTAGTGACCTTCAGAATTGAAAACACGAAACATTCAATCAAGTTGCAGTACCATTTATGGGTGAAAATGGTAGATATTTGAGACCTACCTACAAATTCTTTGCAAACATCGCGATCAGAAAAGTTTTCAAACTCAAAGATGTAACTTCCACCCTGTAACCACATCGAGTCAGCACTTCTATGTTGCATTGACGGTAAATGGGGCATAGTAACTTCATGTACATTAATACGCAAGAGAAGAAGTACAAGAAGTATTTTTGAGATATACAGAAAATGCCCCAATATAACCAGAAGTAAAGTTTAATTAGATTAAGAAACCTGTTCATGGGTTAGATTAAGCAAGGGCCGCAAGCCTTGCTTAGTTCCCTCCTTGGTGAACTTGTGCCCTGATTATACATGAGACAGATCGATGAAGGCCCGTTAAGTTAACAACTTTAGTCCATGCAAAGATCAATGAGGCGTCAAAAATGCTGAGCTAGTAAAAATGTGGACATCATTTTTTTCATCTACCAAAAAAAGGATGGCATGACAAACTATGAATGATTATCCTCAGAGACAATAAAACAGAATGCATAAAAGAACACACATTACTCAAATTCTACTCTGCCATATGTCTGAATGGCCGATAATTTACCTAATTTACTTGCAAAAATTGAAAGAAATGAAAAGTTTCTTGAGTTATGTCGCATGCTGAAACAAGCGCGAGAAACACAAATTGAATGATAACAGAAATCTGGTACAAACCCGCTAAGTACCTTTAATCAATCGAAACAGCACATCAAGGCTTGGCGAAGATTTTGGGTTGTGAGGTGTGAAGATGAATCTGTCCTCCGTCTGCACGAAGTTAAAACAATTCAAGTTGATGACCAAGAAGCACCATACAAGATACATCATAACCAAACATTCACCAAATCCTTAACAGGACACACACACACACATATATAATAATAATAATATTATTATTATAAATCACATCCAGTAATCAAAACGATGGTCACTGGGTCACAAGGTTAAAAGTTGATTTCGAGCCTATAGCAGATTCACTCCCTACCAAATCCACCCCTCCCAAAGTCTGGTCAATCTATTATCTATCTATCGTAAAGGGAACACCCCTTTTCGTGTGAACGCCCCTCCAAAAGTCTCGCCAATCTATTTCCATTTTCTGAACACCTCTTTCCCTCTTTTGCATAATACGATTCGCACACGTGCCTGTGCCCGGATGTCTATTGGGTACGAAAAAATTGTTGTCAATTCCAAAAAGCAGCAAATTCAAAGCCAGTGAAGCAATACGTCATTTTGCACAACAATGCCATTGTCATCATTTACGGAACTGGCAGTCCCTTAAGTTCACCCAAAGTGAAAAATCATAAACGCACATGAACCTTCATATACATATACACATACGTATGTGCGTGTGCGTGTTTGTGCCTGGAAGGATATATGGAGATAGAGAATCATGTATCAATCAATATATGTAAAGGCTTAATAAAAGAGTTCACCATTTCCAATATGCCAGGAGTGCCAGGGTCTTTAATCGTAGACTTGTACTTGGCACGCTTAATGACCTTCCCATCCACCATTCTCGGACGATCAAACTGATTTGGTTTAATTTAGGAACTGTGAAGTTATCTAGGGCGGAAGGGTGGGGTAACAACAGTTCCCGACAGTGGGATCTAGATTGCGTTGGTCGAATGGAAAGAACAAACGGTTGGAGGACGAGGATTGGGGAAAGATCGACCACGTCGTATCTCTCTCTCCTCTCCTCTCTCTCTCTCTGGGCTTCTGGGCGCCAACTGAGAGAGGCATACATCACTATTATGTACAGGCCCTCGCGTGTATATATAGACAGGCCAAGTGCGCTGTGTCAGTCCCCGTGGGGGTGGGTTGCGATTAATAGTGACTTTTTTTTTTTTTTTTCCCCCTCGAAACTGATTTTTTAGCTATGGCGCTCCAATTGTAATGAACAAAGTGGAGTGCGAATATCAATTTCTCATCATCCATCGGCAGAAATTTAATTAAGGTCCGGTTCTGCTAAAGAAAAAACAAGCATTTATTTTTATATTAAAAGTGATAAATTGTGAAAAATACTTGTCTCGTAAAATGAAAAATAAGTACTTAAAAAAAGAATCTTAATGAAACGGGGCAACTTTCATGAATCAGATAAAACCATAGTAGTTGATAAATTCGGAAATTTAATTAATTAGAGAGCATAAATCCATATGATATCATTGACATGTACTATTTGAGGCAATTTATTTATTTGACTGAACTAATGGTGAAGATAGATTATCTTCACTGAGTTTTTTGTTTGTCTTCAGCAATTTTTTAAAATTTTTTTAGACTTCTCTTGTCTTGACGAATAATTTATTCAAGGCAAATTTAACAAAAATTTAGAAAAAGACGAAAAGAACACACAACGAAAAAGAATAAAGTTTAGAAGAATGCAATAGAGTTAAATTTTTATCGTTGTTTTTTTAGCAACAAGAAAATATTCTAACAGGAACAGATTACCTGCCCATGAGGCCAAACAAAACAAAATCTAAAACAACACAAAAAGTTGGAAAAAATCAGCAACAATGGTGAACATGTTGCCTAGTTGAGGTGCGCATCCATACACAAACAAATCTCCAACTTTAATTGAAACTCCGTAAGTGGACAATAAGATCGGTTCCTAGGATTTGTCGAGATATGCATAAATTGACCAGGACACACGAGTTCTAAAAGAAAGAAGTTTTATGGGAGATTGCAGCCACAAGCTCCCAAGTCCCAACCCGCACATCGCAGGAGCGAAATGAAACCATCTCGAATCATGAATATCTGCCCAAATTTCACAAAGATAGCGCAAAGCCACTTTCCTTCAACTTCAGCAATTGATACAGACAAAGCATTCCGAAGCCTTTCAAGCATATTCGTCGCGCCAATATCACCGAGCAGACTCTCCTAGCACGCCTCTTTCAAATCTAAGAGATTATTCTTCCCGATTGGCGACTGCTTTGAGAATTTCCAGCTGCTGATAACCACACCCCAAAAATGCGTAACATGCATAACAATGCGTAACATGTCAACTATAGCACACAGCATGTGTACCATTGCTTCCTTCTTTATACTAAAAAGGCAAGTCAACTTGTTGTCCGGTCCAGCAACAAGCCACCACTTCCCCAGTTAATGGTCACGGTATAGAAACCACAAATATGAAATCTGAAAACATAGGGGAGAAGAAATTAAGAAACAAAACAGAACCACTGGTTGACTGATAGCCACAGGCTTCCAGCAACTGAACATGATCCAGCTGAATGCAATTTATAAAAATTAAGACATCACTGAGAGAGAGAGAGAGAGAGAGAGAGAGAGAGAGAGAGAGAGAGAGCTTAGATCTGTCATGCATGTAAAATTTAAAATTTTAGTGCATGCCTATGAAGTCTTAAGAAAAATACTATCCGGTGGTCATCGAAAACTTACAATTCCATATACCACTGTACTGATGATAGTAGAAACTTCGGCCCCGAGCTGAGGTACAAATAGAACACTACACAAATTTGATTTAGGTACTGGGATACGAAATTGAATGAGATCTACCTATTTGCTCATTCCACGCATGAAATTTAGTAAGCATTTCTTGAGGGATGTTCTAGTGATCCATCAATCTACGCCTTACTTTATGAGTGAAATTTTCACAACCCTAATTCACCGCCAAGGATCAGTTACTGACGACGGCCCAAGAGGGCTTACAGTCCACTTATACTCTTTAAAGCATTTAAAACAGGATAACCTCAGCGGAAGCATAAAATCGCTTTAAACTTCACAAAGTAGGTTTAACAATACTTCATGCACTTAACAATTCCAAAACATGACACATAACAAATACAGTACAAAGCTGTGCTTTTGGTACAGGTCCAAGCCAATAAATATTTTACAGACCGAAAGAACTAGTATCATTTTGCCATACATCCCAAATTACACATCATACCGATTTGTCGTCAAATCAAGAATCCTTCAAACAAGTAGGATGGGTAAAGTCACGTCCCTTCATTCTTTTTTCCTGAAAATAGGTAAAACAACAACATAAGCTAATGCTCACATGAGATATTGCGTGCACAGTTTATAACAAGCCATAGATGATTAGACAATTCATGTAAAACCAATTGTAAAACGTCCATTTTATAAGCTTTCCAAAAGCTAGGCCACAAGTCAACACAAGTACATATTTACATAGCCAAAAGAAAGGTGTTTCCATAGTATGATGGAGTCAACATCTGGCCATACAAGCTTTAGGCCCGACACAAGGAGGTGTGGCACATCCCTTTTTTGAGGCTCATTCACCGTATTTCATGGCATAGCTCGATACCTCGCAATTGAAATACTGGTATGAGTCCTCCATCAGAGGAAAAATCCGTAGTAACACTAGTCGATTCACAATCAATCTAACAAGGGCTTAACATCTATGTATTTGTTTGAAAGCGTCATTCCATAATGAGAGTAAATATGAACATAAACAAAGTCGCCATCATGAACAACAGTGTTAAATATACATCCATAATAGAAGTCCTTAATTCATTAAAAATAGCATATAAACTTGTAAACCATGAGGAAACGTATGCAGAGCAAAGCTTACCAGGTGGTGTGTTCTAACTGGATATGGGTGCATACAATATTGTGAAAGGAATCAAGAAAGATTCTCCACTGCCCACGACCCGTCGGGTTGAAGAACAGAAGATTGGATGGACTGGATGTGGCGTACCATCCCATGATCTTCATGAGTCTTCTGAAGTCGATTGGTGAACTCGACGGGCATATCATACAGCCCAAACTTTTCAATCCAAGTAAGTTTATCGATCCCTAATGGAAGCATCTCCAATTTCACACATTTGCATAGAGAGAGTCTTTGAAGCATGGGCATCGCGCCTTCCTCTACCACCACTGTATCCAGCTGCTCAAATTGTTCAATATGTAACATCTTTAGTTTCTTGAACTTTCCAGCTTCAAATACCAACTCTCCCCCCGTGAAAGCATCAACCATTTCAAGCTCCAACAGATTGGGCAACTCCTGAAGGGCGTCCAGTGGGCTGTTCTGTAATCTTGACCACTTCAGACCAATTCGGAACAGATTATCAAGTTTGGAAATCCACCTAGGGAACTGCAGTAGGTGTCCTTTCAGATAAAGGTGCCAGAGATGGAGAGGAGGACTTTGCATATCATCTAAATCCAGAGACTCATCTTTGTTGGTTGACCTAATATCAAGTGTTGAAAGGTCTACCATCTTTTCAACGGATGCGCACAAATACTTTCCGCCTTCTCTTTTGAGATCTACCATCCCCAGCTTCCTCAGTTGGGTTAAAGCTTTTAACTCTTTTACAATTTTGTGGTGCTTGTCTGATTTGATAAGTGACAGCTTCTGTAAGTTAGTTAAAGCACTGATTCCTCTTGTTATCTTTACTCCAACCACGGAATGCCATGTCACATAATTCTTGATGTTATACCAATAAATCAGAAGATGACGAAGATTACGAAGTTGTAAGATACCCTCTGGCAGAATAGTCAATTTAGTTTGCTTGAGGTCTAAAGTTTCGAGATGCGAGAGCTTCTTTATAGAATTTGGAATCTCCTTTATCTTAGTATTCCTCAAGCATAGGTATCTTAGAAGGTTGAGAAGAATAATAGCTTCTGGAAACTTATCTAGAGGTGCATCACGCAAATCTAAAACCCTCATTAATTTGAAGGCACGAAGTACGTGTTCAATCGCTGAAGCGGAAAGATTGCTTTTCTTGAACAAGAAAGCAGAACGAACATAATTCAAACCTCTAATCTGTGCTAAATTGATGCAACCGTTATCTATAGAAATACGCCGGACATTCTTGTTTGAACTTGCATCTAGTTCTCCGATTTGCGAAAAAAAATTCACCTCCTCAGACTTCCGATTGATAAACTCATGCACAAGGTTTAGAACTCGACAATATCTTGCTTGTCCAACAAAATCTAATCTACTAGCATGAACCAAATTCCATTCAATTAGTTCATTGAGGTAATACTTCGCAACCCCTTCCAGTGTTTTGCCTCCTTTTCTTGACACAAATCCTTCAGCTATCCACAAGCGTACTAGCGTCCCACAATCAATTGAGTAATCCTCAGGAAAAATGCAAAAGTACAAGAAACAGCTCTTAAGATAGGTTGGTAGATCCGTATAACTGGGGAGCAATATTTTACTGATGATTGAAAGATCAGAATGGGTTCCAATCTCAAATCCAAGGCTTTCATGCACTTTCCTCCACTCTGATGGGAACTTTTGTTTCTTTGACAACAGTCTACTTACTGCCACAATTGCAAGGGGTAGACCCTCACATCTTTTTACAATTTTTTGAGACAAGTCCTCTAACTCTGGAGGACATTGTCCATTTGTAGTTTGGAAAGCCTTTTTACAAAATAGGTCCCAGGCCACTGGCCATGATAAGCCAGTTAAGTTATGGATAAAATGGGCCGAGCCTGCACAAAAAGAGGCTACATCCAAGTTTCGAGTGGTGACAATTATTCTACTGCAACTGGAACCATGGGGAAGAACTGTGTGAATCCATTCCCAGTGTTCTTTCCTCCAAATATCATCTAGAACAACAACATACCTTTTTTGCTGAAGATAGTGCCGCAGTTTAGCCTGTGTATTGGTTCCTCCTGAGGGAATTGGTTCCTCCCTCGATTCACAAAATTGCTTCAATATGCTGCAGAAGAGCTCCTCAATATTGAATGATTGGGACACCTGAACCCAAGCACGACAATCAAACTGTCTCCAGATTCTTTTGTTCTCGTAAACCTTATTGACAATTGTGGTTTTACCGGAGCCACCAAGACCCACCACAGAGATCGTCACATCCCTCAATTCTTGGTCTGTCAGTTGAAGGATAATAGCTTCTTCATGCTCTTCAAAGCCCACTGTTTCCTCATCACCCGGAATATTGGGTGCCAGTTGATGATCCGGTTTCAGGCCAGAGGTCGAGCCTTCTTCCATTCTAGTTCTACTACTTGTGAAACCAAGTTTATCTAAGGCTACGATTTTATCGATCATTCCCTTAACACCTGTTATATTGGACAACAACTCGTGGACTGAACTGAACGGATTGCAGAGCTTGGCAGCATAAGCAAGTTCATCATATTGGTAGGAAATTGTATGCCTGTGGAATCTATGGGGTACATAAAACATGAACTCCTCAAGAACATCCTCGATATGAAATGCCACATCTCGAACTTCTTTCACACGTTCTCTGAGTTGCTCACTGCCTTCGTTTCCTTCCATGTCTGCTAAGTAGGCATCCAATCTTTGCAGGCAGAAACCGAGACCTTTCACCCCATCATGAACGGTTTTCTGAATGTTCTGCATTTGGCTGAGTGCATGTAAAACCGTCTCAACCAAAACCTTCGCTGCTGAAACAGCTATTTCAGCCATCTCTCACCTCCCCCCCCCCCCCCCACAACAACAACAACAACCTCAATAGCTCGAGGAAGAATCCTTGTGATTTGTTCTCCTTTTCTAACAATAATGTGGTACTCTATCCCCTCTTGTTGTTGACTTACTTTCCAAAACTAGAACTTATATGGGGGACCAAAAATATCCCACCATACATATTAAGGGGATCATACACCACTTGAATTTACAATGCAACTTCAAACGGTAGAATGAGGTCATCTAACCTGATAATGAATGGAAGGGCAACTATAACCATGCTAGTTGATAGGGAAAAATGACTTCTTGATGTTCTTTTATTCAGTCACACACAACTTCATATGTTCTCCATTATTCTCCAACCAATAACAGCTTTTTGACTTCTTGTTGTTTGGTTTGCGATCATTATCATAACATTTGGTACAAGATTCCTTAGGCAAGTGGATCATACATATTAAGGGGATCATACACCACTTGAATTTACAATGCAACTTCAAACGGTAGAATGAGGTCATCTAACCTGATAATGAATGGAAGGGCAACTATAACCATGCTAGTTGATAGGGAAAAATGACTTCTTGATGTTCTTTTATTCAGTCACACACAACTTCATATGTTCTCCATTATTCTCCAACCAATAACAGCTTTTTGACTTCTTGTTGTTTGGTTTGCGATCATTATCATAACATTTGGTACAAGATTCCTTAGGCAAGTGGATCATACATATTAAGGGGATCATACACCACTTGAATTTACAATGCAACTTCAAACGGTAGAATGAGGTCATCTAACCTGATAATGAATGGAAGATCAACTATAACCATGATAGTTGATAGGGAAAAATGACGTCTTGATGTTCTTTTATTCAGTCACACACAACTTCATATGTTCTCCATTATTCTCCAACCAATAACAGCTTTTTGACTTCTTGCTGTTTGGTTTGCGGTCATTATCATAACATTTGGTACAAGATTCCTTAGGCAAGTGGTTATGTATGTTTACTACTTAAGTTGGAGGAGAAAGTAATGGCTCACAAAGACCTAGATAAAGATTGACATTCAAAATATTCAAGTTGGGAATGTATTTTTTGATAATCTGGACATATGTAAGCAACAAACTACAGAATTGTTAAGTAATTACACTTGAGATAGTTAGAGAGGCCCTCTCACCTTTCAAAAAAATTCACTCCATTTGAAAACTATATCTGAGGGTTTGGAGAAGCCATTGATCAGGCTTCAGAGGGTTTGTGGGAGAGAGAGCAGCAGGCATTGGAATAGTATCGAGCAATTTCTGCAGTACTTACAAGCTGAAACAACATTGGTTGGATGGGAGATACTGCAGCGCCCTCATGCGCTACAGCATCCCCCAACAGCATGATCAGACCCTTCTAAGATGCTAACAAATCTCAGTACCGAGCAAAATATGTGATGATTCCGCGTAAAAACACCAAAAAGGATGTCTCAATAGTAGATATTAAACTGGAATATACATTTTCAACATAAATTTATCCACTTAAAATAAACTTCGTGATGAAAACAGATTGCGTCAAAGCCAGAAAAGAGATGCATTTTGTGAATTATTCATATCTAGAAGACTAGAACGATAAACGATAAGGTAGAAAGACAGTAAGGAAACTCTTTTTCTTAATATTTTTACTTCAGCATATTGAAGTCATTGAACTTACAATTAGTTGACCTTGAGGTATGGCCCAATGGTCGTGTAGTGCTCCTTCGAAGCGTGAGGTCTAGGTTCGACCCTTATGGACAGGAAGTTGGCCCTCGTAGTAATCTAACAAATACTTGCATACTAACATCCTGGCAAAAAAAAAAAAGGCTTACAATTAGTTAGGACATAGTTGATTGCCCGTCTCCGGTCTACCACCTGCAAAACTGGATGACCAAGGGAGTTTTATCATTTATGGCACAAGTAAGTGCATCGCAAACAAACGAGAACAGAAAGATAGAAAGGAAAACTTCTAGTTTTCTAGGCTTTTACTAGCAGGTAAGGACAAGGAAATGCCCCATCTTTAATCGGGCCTGCTCATCAACACTGGAATCGGTCACTCAAGTAGTCGAGATGCGCGTGATCTGGACACGTGAAAAAAAAGTTCTTTTTAAATTACTAGGAAATGGAAAATACAATGACAATGATACGAGCGATAATAAGAGCCAATTTTGAAAAGCAAAAAAACACACTGCACAAAGAGCTAATCTAAAAGGAGAGACTACTGTGAGCCAGGGGCGGTGGCATTTTGGCTCATTTGATTTTGATTTCTCACGAACACGTTTTACTTTCGACACCAAATTTTGTTATTTTTTCCCCCACAAACAACCCGTTAAGATGCCTCAATTTACTTCAAACATCAAACACAACAGAAGAACTCAAGCATTTTCTTCTCCTTGCTCGTTAACAGCACTACTACAAAATGAGAAGCTTTTATGGTAAATCATGGTGCCAAATTTCTCAGGCTAAAAACATACCCTCTTCCAAAATGAAAGCTACTATACAAAATCCACATAATCAGCTGACTGACTGACTGGTTTTGAGCTAGGGCTGAACCTGAAACAATGGAAGATTAGAAGAGACCTCACCTCCTGTTTCTATGTCCGGCAATGACACCAATCCCGTCAATTTCTTCCATAGCTTCCTCTGCTCGACGAACCAGAACCGCCACATTTTGTCATCAAGTGGATTTCATCAAGTGTGGCCAAGTCTATTTTCACAAAAAAAAATTCACCAAAATCATCTCCGATTATCTATCAATTGATGTCCGATTAACAAGATCTTTAACAAGGTTTATCTCCTTGACAATATCTACAATTTCAACAGTCTCGATTAAGAATATAAACCCGAATGAGTTCGCAATTTACCAATTAGACGCCGCAGTTCAACTGGGTTTGATCAAGTGTTGCCGCATCTATTTCCATAAAAATAAATTCACCGAAATCTTCCCCGATTATCCATAAATCGATATCCAATTGACATGATCTTTGACACAGTTCATCTCCTGTAAAATCTATACAACTTGAACAGTCTCGATCAAGAATATAACCCGAGATGAGTTTGAAATTTACCAATTACGAGCCGGAGTTCCTATAATAAGCACTTCGCAGGTTGAAGATGAGAAGTCTTAATGAAACCGAGCGACGTCGTTTTGATTAAACCTCCAGTGTTGAAGACGCGAGGTCTGAAGAGAACACGGCCGACGTCGTTTCAGTAGTCCCGATTGTCGACCCGCCCAAGGTGAGGAAGATGTCGTCGTCCCCATTCATTCATTCATTCTCTTTCTCTCTCTCTCTCTCTCAAAATGTCAATTTCCACTTCATTCCGACTATTCTTCTACACCAAATTCCCACAGTCCCTCCTCCTCCTCCGACCCACTTCCCCAATCTTCAAAACCCTCTCCTTCTTCAAATCAATCTCTATCCAAAGACTACCCACAACAAACCCACCTCTCTCTTCACCACCACCTCTACCATCTTCTTCTTCATCATCCCATCCCTCTTTCTCTCTCCAACAACCCATTTCTGAACTCCCTCCAAAGCTCCAAGCAATCGTCAAGCTCTTCCAAGCCGTGCAACAACCCAAGGCCAAATACGAACAGCTCCTTTTCTACGGCAAAAACTTGAAAACCCTTGATTCCCAGTTCAAAACCAGCGAAAACAGGGTCCAGGGTTGTGTCTCTCAGGTATGCAATGACGGACCCACCCGCGTTTCAGATCTCTACTAGAATTAATAGTAGTTCTTATCTCAACACCGTTATTGAAGTTGCACAAGTATTGTTATCTCATGAACGTTATTAAACTTACCTGAGTCTGCCCGTTCAACATCATTTTGAACAGCCGATCAAAAAAAAACTCATCATTTTGAACAATCCAATACCAAATTGTATAAGGCTGCTAAAGAGCATAGTGTTTGTGCTACAAACGAGCCTGGCTAATTTCCTTAACGGCCGAGCTTTATAGTGTTCGTGCTACAAACAAGCCTGGCTAATTTCCTTAACGAGCCGAGAGCGTGCGGAGCCTATAAAGCGAGCCGAGCTTCTGAGTTTGAGCATGGCGTGTTTAGTAAACTATCCAGGAACTCGAGCTCGAGCTTGGCTCATCTACTAAACGAGCCAAGCCTTGCCTTAACGAGCCGAGCCCCGAGCAGCTTGGTTCGTTTGCGGCCTTACCAATACGGTAATATCCACCCAACCAAAAAAAGTTTTGTGACATAATATTAGTTTTAGCAATAGTTTCAGTTTTGGTTAAATCATTTTGCTTTTTAAAATGGATAGGGCTGCACAAGGTTGTATGCCGTTAAATGACGATATCTTAGTAATTGAATAGATAGGTTGGTTGAAAACATATAGACTAATTTTTTTGTTAATTTTTTTTCCGTTGCAATTTACATTGGCAAAATTAATTTTTGCCTCGTTTAGGTTATAATTTTGTTTAATGTTCGTCTACCTAGCCTTGAAATTCTGTGTCCTTACAGGTATGGGTCAGAGCATACCTTGACTCGGTCGGGAACGTTGTTTTTCAGGCAGATTCTGACTCGGTACTCACCAAGGGGCTCGCTGCTTTGCTAGTCCAGGGGCTTTCAGGTCGACCAGTTGAGGAGATTATACGGGTTTCGCCCCATTTTGTGGTGCTTCTTGGGTTGCAACAGAGTTTGACTCCGTCAAGGAATAATGGGTTCTTGAATATGCTAAGGTTGATGCAAAAGAAGGCGTTGCAGCTATATTTGGAAGCTGAAAAAGGAGGTGAATTGTCGTCTTTATCAATGAGTGCAGAAAACCCGGTTGAGGATTTGGATTCTGGCTCAAAAGTCGGGATTGGTATTGGGGATTTGAAGTTGGGGAAATCTGAAGTGGCTGCTGATGATTCGGATTCGAATTCAGACGGGTGGGGGAGTAGAGGGGAGAGAATTAAGGAGAAATTAGAGGCAGGACTGAGTCCTACCGAGTTGAAAGTGGACGATATATCTTATCAACATGCAGGGCATGAGGGTGTTAGAGGGAGTGACGGTGAGACTCATTTTAATGTGAAAGTAGTGTCAAAGGAATTTGAAGGAAAAAGTTTGGTTAAGAGGCATAGGCTTATCTATGATTTGTTGCAAGATGAGTTGCAGAGTGGATTACACGCCTTGTCTATTGTGGCAAAAACGCCATCTGAAGTTGATATCAAGTGAAGAATTTTGCATGAAAGAGGTTCCTTTTTTTGTTTTTCTCTTTCTCATTTTCATAGGGTGATGAATTATGGAATAGATTCAGGACACTAGAAGTATTGGACCTTACTGAAGTTTGAGGATATGAGAGGATAATATGGTGAGTCATTAAGTCTTAATAAATCGTGCTTGGAGATTCTTTCCGATGTTTTATCTTTTCTGATCTTCAAAATATTTTGCCCATTGTTCATATGCATTTTTGCAAGTACGAGACCATATCTATCAGTAACTTTAGTTCACGCTTTGGTTTCTCTATCCCCCTTAGTTGACCCATTTATCTATCCTACTGTTCTACTGTGATACTCGCCATAATTCAAAATCAATACCAACCCTTTTAGTATTAAACTAGCGAAAGGCGCGACGTGCTCGCGATCATGTCGTTCTTTGCTCATTGCTCTTTGTATTGTTCATTGGGTTGCTGCGCTTAAGAAATTTCTCTACGAGTTACATAACAATTTGCAAATTGAGTAGCTGCCAAAATTCGTTGGGATAAGAATTAGCATCTTTGTGACAAAATGGTCCATAGGAAGAAGACTCACTTCACCCTAAATCTAGAGCATACTGGCGAGATCTTTATGCCATCGTAAACATGAGGAACAGGAAGGGGAAAAAGAACATAAAATAGAAATGATAGGGGATCTTCTTTTAGTGTGCACAAATGGGAACCATCCCTTTTCATTTCTATTTTATGTTCTTTTTCCCTCTCATGTTCCTCATGTTTACGATGGCATAAAGATCTTGTCAGGACCCTTAATTTCGGGTGAAATGAGTCTTCTTCCTGTGAACCATTTTGTCACAGATATGCTAATTCTTATCCCCAACGAATTTTGGCACCTACTCAATTTGCAAATTGTAATACAACTCGTAGAGCAATTTCTTAAATGCAACAGCCCAATGAGCAACACGAAGAGCAATGAATGGCGTGCTTGCAAGCACGTCATGCCTTTCACTAGTATCCTAAAAGAGCCAATCCTCCTTTAGGTCAGCAAGCATGGATTAAAAGCCACATGACAACAATAGTAGAAAGACTTTGTACTTGTTTCAACTTCTTGTATACTAGGAGAAAGATTGGGGATAGAAAAACTGCATAGATGATCCTTACCCATTTTGCATTTATCAGCAAAAATGCTAGCAATGCTACATACCCGTGAAAACCAATGTTCTAAAAATCGGTCTTGACTGTGCCTGGCTGCCTTGACGAGGGGCCTAGGCGTTGAATTAGGTTCTGGGATGGTTAGTTGGCCGTTAGGGGTTAGGCGAGATTATCAGCCATGCTAGCTCCACATGATTGCCTTTTTAGCATTTTTTAAAAGGCACTCATCAGTCCCTTTTCTATGCCGCTTTGCCACCTATTAAGAGAATAGGTCCCTTTCAAGCGGCCCATCTTTATTCATCCATACCAGCTGCCACACACGACCCAATAAGAACGATTTCAGCACCCCTCCAACGACTAATCGGCTAGGCGGCCGGAAAGAATTAGGCAGCTGTTAATCGGCTTAGTGGCTGGCGGGATTAGTTGGCGACTAGTTAGCTATGCGGCTGGGCGGGATTAGGCAGCTAGGCGGGATTAATTGGAGAATTTGGCGGCTAGACGGGATTAATCGGTGTTCAATACGTGATTTTTCAAATTTAAGGGGGTTAGTTGTTGTGGTACTATACTACAAGGGTTTTTGAGAGACGTGGAGAAGAAGAGGAGTAATTGACAAGTAGATTCGTGCTGCTTAATTTTATTTGGTTTTGAACTTTGCAATTTAGTAGTTATTTGGTACTGCTATTTTTCATTTGGTTTCAACTATGAACATTGAACTTTTGCATTATAGATTGACTAGTTATTTGGTAGTGTTTATTTGGATGTTATGCAATGTTTTGTTATATAGTAGTTACATAGTATGGTAGTTATTTGGTACTCCTCTCGATTTCATCTGCTTTTCTACCTTACACTTCCAGTGTTGATACGTCTTCCCAATTTGTTATTAATACAATTCTATTAAATTGAAACTAAATCTCATTTGACAACTGTAGTACCATATATAGTGACAATATATTACTAGTTTCGACTTATGGAAAAAGTGTTAATAAAGTGTTAATTACATTTTAAAGGATAGGAAAGGGAAAAACAACAGCAAAGAGGATACATGATTCTAATCAGCGTTCCCATTTCTCGCAGAGAATGGTCATCAGTACTTGTAACCCTTTACATACAAACTCTCATTAGCCAAACCATCACCACTTCCCCCGACATACTTTCCCAGAGTTGCGTTGGAATTGGCCTTGCACCTTCCCAAGAAGACCTCTTGAGCCTTGGCCACATTCTCCTTCTTTCCACCCCATGTCTTAAGGGTGCTTTGCTGCAGAGCCCGCCCAAAAGAGAAGGAAAGTGTCCACGGCTTCAACACCTGTAGCTTGTTCATGGCATTCAGGTTGATTGTTGCCTCTTCCTCACTCTGTCCACCTGACAAAAACACTATTCCGGGCACTGCCGCTGGGACAGTTCGGCGCAATGCTGTAACCGTGTATTGTGCAATCACCTCCGGTGCTACCTGTGAACAAAAGATACTTATGGAAGTCCAAGAAAGAGTAACGGCTTAGGAAACTGATATGCTAATGCGTAATATCCTACACTCTGTAGGTTTAGCAACCCTGTCAAGACAATATAGAATATCAGTCTTCACAGAAGCCTAATTTTTCTGTTTGTGGTACGGTTAGAGCCACCCATACGTTATATTATCATATGCAAATTTTCAAATTTTGAAGTTAAAGTGTTTAAGAAGCGTTTGACTTTCAATTACTTTATTATAACAAATAGATTATCAGAGATTATGGAATACATGGACGATACCAATGGGTCGGGAGTAGCAGGAGATTCTTGTATTACCTTTGGGCTATCAGATCCTGGTGTAACCATGTTGGGCTTCAATAGCGTTCCTTCTAGAAGAACATGGTGGTCATTCAGTGCCTTGTAACAGGCAGCAAGCACGGTTTCAGTGACAGCAGCACATTTCTTAATGTCATGACTCCCATCCGTCAACACCTCTGGCTCAACAATCGGCACAAGTCCGTTATCCTGACAAATCCTTGCATAACGCGCCAATCCCTGCGCATTCTGCTGGATCGACAGCTCAGACGGTTCAGTGATGCCAATCTTGAGGACCGCACGCCACTTGGCAAACCGGGCCCCAGCCTCATAGAATTGCTGACAACGAGCTCCTAACGAATCGAAACCTTGGGTGGTGGTCTCTCCATTGGTACCAGCTAAATCGACAGTGCCCTTGTCGACTTTGATTCCAGGGACCACATTGTTTTCCTTGAGGAGCTCGACAAAGGGCTTTCCATCTAGGGTTTTTTGGTAGAGGGTTTCTTCAAAGAAAATGACACCAGAGAGGTAGGTAAGTGCATTGGGAGAGGTCAGAAGGAGCTCGCGGAGAGCTTGGCGGTTGTCAATGTTGTTGTCGACGTTGATGCTTGATAGACGCTTCCCGATGGTACCAGTGCTTTCGTCGGCGGCTAGAATGCCCTTTCCTGGGGTGGCAATGTACTTGGCATTCTTGATCAGTTCATCTGCAGAGGATAATGTCTGAGAAAGCAAGGTAGAGTTTTGAAACGTTTTGTTTAGTGCATGATATCAAGCTTCTTTGTTTGTAAATCCTGCTTTTAGTTGTAATATTTGTTGGTTGTATGCTAAGGTTAATATGGACCCAGATACCTGTGTTTGGTGGGAGTTGGTGTATGTGTCAAATTCATCTATTTTTCATGTTCCAAAAGGCGCTGACGTGACCAGTTTTTTTTCCCTTCTTATATTTCCTTTTTAGTTTGGGGGAAGTTGATGTCCTCAAGGAGCCAAGGAACATTTGAAGCATAACATGAGAATCTTATTTTATAATTTTCTGATAAACTCCATTGAAAAAAATGTTTCCTGAATATCACGAAGTACTTGTTCAGCGAATGACTAACTACACTTGTGAATTGTGATACATGCATGATGTCGTACTTCAGGTGGTGTGTATTACTATTTTCTACATTGGAATATTCACAAGTGAATAGGTTTTGCCTGATGGTTTGCTCTTTTCTCGGTTTTTGAGGTGGTGGTGGTGGTTTCGAATCCCACCAGCCCCATTCCCTCTTCCTAGAATAGAGTAGTATAGGATTTGCTGGTAAAAAAAAACCATTCATGAGTAACGTATGTGTGTTACTTATATCTGTGCATGGATATATAGACATGGTACCTGAGAACTTTCCAACGAAAGCAGACATGGTTGCTGCTGTGGATAATGGGCTTAATAGAGAAGGAAGTGTGGAGGGAAATATTGCAAAAACAGAAGTTACACAAGCAGCAGTCTATATAGATGATTGGAAATGCACTTGCTAGAATATCCCAATAGGATCCAAATGGCATGCGGATTGATTCGACACGTGTCTGAAGATTAACCCAAGAAAGGTTATCAATCTAGGATAGAGGAACGAGTGATCACTGTCCCTGCAAATGGCTGGCACTTCAGTTTTCATCTTTATCCCCCCCAAACTACCTATAAACTGTGAAGAAATTTGTGTGGAAAGGCTGGTGACCCTCATCCTCTTGTTTTGTTGTTTTCACAACTTCGTGCAACTTTGAAAGCTCCGTCCCAAAGAGAGCGCTCTCTCTCTCTCTCTCATGCACGTAAACTTCCGTAAGTTATTTGGTGCTCTCGGAGCACTGCATCAGAAACACCAGATCTTTCCTGGATGGATACAGGATACCCACCAGATCCATGAAAGGGTGGGTCGCGCATTAGTTGGATGAGTGCAATTTTGTTCACACTGTCTAATGCACTGTTGTATAACATTGTTTTACTTGGTGAAGAATACTGGAGCACCAGGTGCGACCATATAAAGAGCTCGGAATAATTTTCCTCTCTCTCTCTATCTCTCTCTCTCTCTCTCTCTTATGATATTTATGTCATCAAACCTTCCTGTCCATAATTGGCTTCAGCACGCCACAGTGGAAAATGGATATTCGGCTATAGATAAAACCAATTCTTCTTTAACAAATAGATAAATTCATTGAAACCAAAATTCACTCATCTTGGGTATAATTCCACAACATATTGTATTATTGGTTATACAAGTTTGAACCGATACACTCTTAATTCTCTCTATTAAAGATCGCTGGAAAATACTTGTAGGAGGCACCGACATAGCTGTAAACAACTCTCAAAATTTATCAGTGAGGAACCACCGGCACCGGTGGTTGGTCATCATCATCTGTGCCAAAATATCTATCTCCAAATTCACCCATTCCGGGAACGACACGGAAATCTTTGTTCAAACCAACTTCAATCTCCGATGTCACTATCTTTATTCTAGGGAACCGTTTGCAAACCACATGAACTCCTTGAGGTGCCTGGCGAGATCACAAGAATGCCGTCGAAAAAATAGCATTAACTTTTCCAGTAATTTGTTAATAGGAGAAAGGCAGAGAAGCCAGTAGCAATAAAGGGAAAGGGATAATCAACTTACAGATATCAGGTTGAGGAATATGATGTTGGATTCTGGAACACCCTTCTTTATAAGTAAAGATATAGCTTGAACAGCTGAATTCCCTGAAAGAAACGTGTAGAAATTAGAAAAGGAAATGACATGATGGAACGTGAAGTTGCGAACTGAGTTATGTATCTGTATTGTCTTTGATTACTTTAGACTAATGTTACTTATTCCTTTGATTCACATTTTTTAACAAGTGCATATGCTCAAACGTGCATGAACACATATTGATCTATATATATTGGCCAAGAAAAAAAGAGAAACAGAGCTTTACTAGAACGACAAACGAACCTGTTCCTAAGATAGGATCCAACAGGAGCACATGCCTATCTGAGATGTCATTCGGAAGTTTTTCGTATATCAACTGTTTAGTAATTGAAAAACAAGATGAGAATAAAAAGACTAAGAAACAGAAGCACACGACATCACATAGGCAGACAGAACAGTATGGAGACAGACACAAACCTCTTGTCCATTGTCACCTTCTCGATGAATAAGAATCTTCCCAATCTTGATACCTTTACAACATGCCCGCAATGCATTCTCCATACTCTCACCACTGCAAAGCAAATGGAATTCTATGAATTAGAGGGCTACAACTACGAGCGACGACAGGAACAAAAAGAAAACGAGACTTTTCAAAAGCAAAAGCATTTTCATGTCAGGCTACAACCATTTATCATAAGCTAACACAGTGGGTAGAGACTTAAACGCATCATCCGATATTGCAAGTAAATGTTCTATGGATTTAGAATACATTAGAGCATGCTAAGTGACAAAATATACCAGTGAGGTCAAGTTCATCTTCTAAAAACTTTGTACGGCATAGGCATACAGTACCGGAGCAACATTAGGACATATATGTCGAGCACATCCCAGAGAGTAGGGCATGGTTCACATGGACACACTGATAGTACTGTTATATTTCAACTTTCAAGAAGTTATGTCCACCCACAGAGTCGTATATACAAACACATTAGCAGAAAATTCATGCTATTTTAGTACGTTTAAATGTGTGCATATACCTCATTTCTATAAATAAGGAAAAGGGAAAAAGTCTAATTGATGAAAATACTTATTTCAGGGACCCACAAAGTGATCGTACCTTCTAATTACGGAAACACCGCATAACCTCTTACAAAAATCCACACCAGTATATACAGAATCTGATTCACACAAATAGTAAACGTCACAAATAGAAAACGGATGATTATACTTCCATGGCCACCCAAATAATAGAATACCCTCTGTGGTTAAGAGTTATTCTGTTAAGCCGGACAACAAAAAAAAGGAACACTAAATTGTTAAAAGGGGAAATTGAAATCCCTAAGGCCTAAAAATGGTAAGTAACGGATAATAATTTAAGCAATAGCAGCTTACCAGTTGGCGTGATCACCTGCTTTTCTGTAAATGGGAGATGTCCCAGGCCATGTTCAACAACCTGGATAAGACGGCATAAAAGTGATAGTTGAAGAAATGGTGCTAATGGAC
Organism: Rhododendron vialii; assembly: GCF_030253575.1. Taxonomy (NCBI): domain Eukaryota; kingdom Viridiplantae; phylum Streptophyta; class Magnoliopsida; order Ericales; family Ericaceae; genus Rhododendron; species Rhododendron vialii. The sequence goes on from NC_080560.1 coordinate 988,883, forward strand.
CTAACCGGAGAATGAGGAAAAATCAAACTAGAGCCATCTCACGGCAACAAATACCCACCAAACGAATCAACCGGTCAGCATAAAAAACAAAGTCATGCTTTGTTGTTTGAGAATCACGTATAAGAGTATGCATGCCCCGAATCTGGATGTAAAAACCAAATCTTGTAAGTAATAAGTACACTAGTAAGATGAGTTGCAGAAAATCTGATAAACTAGGACTTTAGCATCAAAATTGATTAAACTTTAGAGCTAAAGAAATATAGCCCCTCCGAAAACATTTGATGCAAGTACTGCAAGAAAAGTACCTGGAAAGTTGAATGAATGACATAAAGATTAGGATATATTTTACAAAGATCATGTTGGCCCAGTTTTGTACGGATATGTTGGACGATCAAATCAATAGCAACATGATTGTCTCCTCCACGTGGGATGATAACGTCTGCATACTTCTTCGTTGGAAGTATAAAGTCGTCGAAAGCAGGTTTCACAAATTTTGAATACTGCATGAAGGATCAACTAGTAGTTAATACCATGCAAAATAGATGGCCACAAAAGATATCACACCACCATTAGATTATCAGCCTCCTCCAAGAGTATGAGCAGAATTTCCACCAAATGTGTTTGTCAGCAGAAAAACGAATATGAAAACTTGCTAACCTGATCAAGTACTGTATTGATATCTCTACCCTTTTGAACTGTATCACGCCTTATTCTCCTTGCCAGGCGGACATCAGCATCTGCACTGAAAAAGTCAAATGGTAAGATCATAACCTTAATAATCTAGCTTGACCTCAATTTATACCATATTGAACGAACCATGACAACAAAACACTTGAGCAAAATAATAGCACCACTAAGAGAATGGATAAATTTGGGCATGCAGGGAGTTAGCACCTAGGGGGTGGTGGCCAGGGGTGACGTCGTCTCCAAGTTATAAAGCCCCCATAGTATCATTTATTTGAATATGCTAAAATTACATAGCTTTTCCACCCAAAAGTTTACTTGAAAATTTAGTATCCATCACTGCAAAATCAGTAAGTATAAATTTTCCGTCCCTAATTACGGGGTCAACAACAGCAAACGTTAAGGCTCATTCATTGAGCAGCTTAGTAGGAAAAACCATGGTCGCTCAGTAAATCCACAATTTCTGTCCAGTCAAAAGTAGAAAATTTGTTTTGATACGGATATTGTTAAAACATCCAACTCAATACCAATTGCCTAGGCCCATACTAGTTTTGAAGGTTATAATTAACCAATGTGGGACAAGCTTTAATACTCCCCCGCACATGCGAAACAACGGACAATCAAACAAGAGAGTCTTGTCCAAAAGCCTCCTAAAGCCTAGCTTTGATACCATGATAAAGCATCCAACTCAAAACCAATTGGCAATGAGTGGAGAGGCTACCCAAGCTCATATACTACTTTTGAAGGTTATAATTAAGCAATGTGGGACAACCTTTAACGGCTGCTACACTAAATCTTCTACCAAAAAAAAAAAAAAAAAGAAGCAAAATGCAGAGGAAAATAGTGAGATAACAAAGCAGTAAGTCTGACAAACTTCACACAGAATTAGTAGAAACCTGGCGACATGCCCACAAGTTTCAAGGGGAATGGAAGGAGGACAAGCGTAGGTTTTCGAGCATCTGTACTGAAACTACAACCATCATCTCTCCTAGTTCATTTTTACACAACTCAATGAAAGTGATTAAATCCCAAAAATTGTTTCGAATTCGAAATACTGACCAAAAAGGCACTTCAAGCCATGAAAACCAATCAACCTAAGACTACGTCATTTGCCTAAAATCTTTAAAAGTATCAATAGATCTCTGGATACTGAATGATGACAAACATGACACAGGTCTACTAGTCAAAACACAACATAATACATCCATACACAAAAGGGAAGAAAGGAACCTGTATCAACAAAAATCTTCATACTCATCAGATCTCGAACACGAGGATCATGGAAAATGAGTATGCCTTCCAAGATTATCACGTCTGAAGGATTTACCTGGTGAAATTTCATGGCATCAGTAGGTCGTGTTGGAATCATAAAGTAGCGAAAAACAGGTACATAACACTAAATCCATCCAGTTACAACTGCAGGACTAGGTCTTCATTTGATAGTGGAAGGTCACTAATAGCACCATAACAAGTTTAGGACCACAATATAGAGGTACATCAAATGCTGTAGGATAACATTGAGTTGGTTGCACTGTAAGGGTATACATACCCGGTCACCGGTCAAAAAGCTAAAAGGAAAGAAATTTTTAAAGCACCATGTGGACACACAGTGATATGATGAAGGTTGTGAATACACGTGACGATGAGACCTTAAAACCATATTACAAAACCATAACAATCAGCAAGTAGAAACAGAAGCCACGTCCTGGTTATTCACCTATTTCAAGAAGTTTCATTTAAATAGTATCATCTGTCTATCCAATAACAAATTCAAATGTGCCTGTGCCTAAAGAAATTTACCCTTCGAGCTGGAAAGACATCATTTTTGTAACTCTTGAAATCATACTTCAGAATATCTACTGCTTGCCCATGCTTCAACTTCTCCATAGCATGTAATAATTGCTCAGTGTCGAATGCATCTAACAAAGTAAAGGATTTAAATATTAAGAAAATCAATGAAAACTTACAAAGAAAAAAGGTGAGTAAATGAATCAGAAAGGGAACAAAAAGTTCCAGTGTGCAGCTTATCTGAGTTATATAAATTAACAGCACAGAGTGAACTATAATCACATACGTTATTGTTCAACTAATGATTAGTTACAGAATTTTGCAATGTATTCACAACACAGTTGCAAGTTAGAGACTCAGAAAATGAATATCCTGAAGCTTCAAGATGTGAAGTGTCCACATAATTGCAAACTAGTCCTACAGTTGCAAATGTATGGTTCCGAAATCTTATTCCGCCAAAAAGGAAAAACATTTGGAAAGAAAAAAGGAGACAAACTTCAATGGAAAAGTTTAGCATGCAGCAGTTTGTAACTTCTAATTATTATTGCAAGCCTTAACAAGAAAGGAAGTTATCTAAACAAGAGCAATTCAAAGAATTTCCAGTACTAGAACACTAGAATAATGTGGGGGTCATGGCTGTAGCACAATGAGGCAGCCAGTTGATGAGTACGAATATACTGCTTACAACCAAACGTGTCTGGTATTGTAGATTTCGGAGTTCACATCATTTACAAACAATGGAAACGAAATATCTTGTCATGAACGATTAACAAGGGACAGAGACTTGTTGAGTTGAGTATCAAGAAGAAAGTGAAAAATCAACTAAAAAGTCAAGCCAGAAGATGAATGATGCCAAAGAATGCAGTAATCGAATTCAAGGTGCAGAAATCACCAGGATGGTCAAAGTTATATTCATGAACTTTCGCAAGTTCCTCTGCAGTCAAATTGTAATAAAAAGAATCCTACAAAATAAAATAGGAAGATATTCATTAGAATTTTGTCAAAGGATATGGTGATCTTCGTAAATTTAGCAGGAAAATGCAGTTGAAACTTCTATACCATAGACTGATGAACAAAAATCAAGTCCACACACCCCTAAGCTCACACGTGTGTGTGGGGAGAGAGAGAGAGAGAGAGAGAGAGAGAGAGAGAGAGAGAGAGATGCATTCAATAAGACCAACTGATGCTTATGCTATCCGAGAACTTCACAAATAATGAGGTTAGCGAAAAGGGTAGCGTGATGGCAATTTGAGTGAAATTGAGGGGACTAAAGACTGTAAAGTGAAATTGCAACAGAGTAGCCAACAGCTCCACCAGCCCCCAACCCTCCAAGGTACAAAAAGAAAAGGAAAGGATTGCAACAGAGTAGCCAACAGCTCCACCAGCCCCCATCCCTCCAAGGTACAAAAAGAAAAGGAAAGGGGGGTGGAAAGAAGCTTGTGATAGGACTCAAAGGGGAATTACTTACAAAACAATGAAAGATAATGTGTTATTACATCAGACAACTTGATACCTTGTTTGCAAACTTTAAAAAAGGAAGAAGAAACTTTGTTTATGAAAATACTAAACGAAAAAATAAAAAGGACACGGTGGTGATGAAATTACTAAACCAAAAATCTCCCTGTTTGTCAAGTAGCTTCCTCTATCATCCCAAGGAAAAATGAGATACCTGATTAACAAGTACAACACGCTGATCACGAAGCTGCTCAATAATCAGATCACATACTGGAGTCTTTCCTGATGCTGCACCTCCAGCAACTCCTGCCCAGCAGAATATGAAGTAGAAACACATATGAAGTTAAAATGCAGATCAAATCAAAATAGAGAAATACTTGTGGAAGAACTTTATTCTCCAAATACGCATATACCTATACGTAATACATAATACGTATCAAAAAAGAAATCACTGAACAATGGAGCTACAAGCATATAACCTATTCTCAGAAGTAATGCGAAGGAAGACCTTGACCAGTTTTGGTTACACCAGTTTGTTAAAAGGAGCAACAAAGTCAAGATGGTCCAAAAGCAATGTTCTAAAAGTCACTAGGCGCTAGTCGGGCGGTCAGCCACTTTCGAGCGATTAATCGGATTAATCGGCGATTAATTGGTGCATGTTAATTAGTAATCGGCGATTAATTGTTAGTCGGACCTAATCGGATAGGCCCCGCCAGCAATTAATCGCCAATTAATCGGCGATTAATTTCTTGTTTTAGAACACTGTCCAAAAGCCTAGTTGCCTTGATTTGGACTACAACTTGGATGTTTGGTTTTGCAATTTCGTACCAAATGAAGGATAGGGTACTATACTAGATGAGGAAACATGAATGTCAGGAGTGATTACACTTGTTTATGGATACCTAGAGCTGGTCTGGAAAGTCTAAGTTCAATAAACTGAACCTCAAAGGTATATACTGCTAGATTTCTTAGAGGGTTCCAACCTAAAACCAACTGGCAATAGGTGGAGTAACCTCTAGAATTTATTAACCAAGCTTGGGTGGCTTAGATGAGCGATGTGGGACAAGTCTAACACTCTCCCTCACGTGCAACCCGGATGCACGTGGAGGTGACAGACCAGGAGCTGACTGACTGACTGACTCGGGCGACAGAGATGACAGAGACTTTCCCACGCGAGGTGAGGCCACCCAAGACCTAGCTCTGATACCATGCTAGATTTCTTGGAGGGTTCCAACCTAAAACCAATTGGCAATAGGTGGAGTAACCTCTAGAATTTATTAACCAAGCTTGGGTGGCTTAGATGAGCGATGTGGGACAAGTCTAACATATACAGCCTTACTCCAATATGTATTTGATTCCACGAAGCACATTGATTTGCATAACTCCTCATTTTTTCCTAAAAAATCAGCTGACAAAGGAATTTTTTTCTTTTGGAAAGGCAGCTGCCCAAGGATTGGTGATTGGCGGTCGGGTGCATGGCTGGTGAGGAGCCTTTTGGGATAACAGTAGAAAATAAACTGGCACAGTTCCCCCAGAGGTGGGGAAGATGAGTGGCAGTGTCCTTGTGGGGAGCGAGCATTGGAAAGAAGTGCCTCTACACTTGCCAGAGGCCTAGGAACCCTCTTACCACATGTATAGCATTAGCAGATCAAGGGACATCAAGCCAATCAGTCAAGGTGGATTTGAGTGGATGTCATGTGGAGGGCACGTAGAGACAAGTTTAAGAGCCGAGTGCACAAGGGTGGAAAATCACTCAACCCGTCAGCCGAACCAAGGCAACCAATAAAGTAAATGGAGGGACATTTGTGACCCGAGGTGCTAACAAAGACATGGATATAGCTGACTCCGGAGGGGGCGTGTGGAGAGATGTGATTGACCAATCATCACCTCACAAGGTTGACACATGGCACCTCTCCAGTGTGAGATGCTTATCTGGAAATGGCATCGGGATGCGAAACAGTGGACCAATATGGCAATTCCTAGAGCTTTTATTGGATGTTCAAGGCAAGTGGGTAAAAGCACTACCCCTATTCCTGACTCACGTGGACACAAGTATGAGTGTTGGATGATGTTCCATTTAGTTTTAGGTACCTTGACATTAAGAGTACATACGGTTTAGTAGGTCTTCAACGAGAGAGAGTCCACCAGAAACACAATTATGACATCTAGCGGAAAAGAAAAGAAAAAAGACCAAAAATAGAAGCTTGTTATGAAAGATTATGATGTTCCATAAACTCTCCTATCTTTAATTCGCACATGTCCATTAGAACGTCCACGAGCTCATCATCTGTATCTCTAAGATCAACATAAATGACTAGCATGTCAATTTTCAGTACTTTTATGCTCCATGAGCATTCAGAAGTTCGACTTACAGATTCCTTTCGCCATATTGTTACTATGTCCGAAACCGAAAGCATTCTATCAAAGGGTTAATAATGAAGGACTGTTGCATGGTCTTGGTGGAACTCAACTCCAAACGCTAGCCTACTGAAGAGAGGGCGCCCCCACACTACACACACTATATTATTTTGGTAGCCTGGTGATGTGGGACTAAGCTTTGCACCCTACCACACGTGCAACATTCTCACTCGGCAACAGAAGCTATGCGCAAGCCAGAGATACTCATCCTATCTATTCTTCATACCTCTGATACCATGTTACATGGTTTTGGGTAGAACTCACCCCAAAAGCTAGTTATTGAAGTGCCCTCACGCTATGTACTCTATATTATTTTGATACAGAGGTGAAGTGGGACTTCGCTTCAAACAACATCAAAAATATAAGAAACGATCTCCTGTGCCACTTACCGATGACAAAAGGTTGCGTAGGCGCATGCTCTGCAGCTGATGTCGTGGGTTGCTCCACCTCTGAATTTCTTGGATCCAATCCACCATTCATGTGAAATCCAGAAAAATGAACCCCTGATGAGGTTTCTATCATATCAACAACTGATTTACCATTGGAACCCATGTGGTGACCCCTCCTACACCCTGCAAATTTGAAAAATAAAAAAAGGCTAGTTGAGTCATGGAAGGCATTGTTCACTTAGGCAGCAAAGGATGAAGATCCCCTCTCCATTAACGCAATGCAATAGGGAGGTCTACAACATTGCAAATCGCCGCGACGCATCAGTTTGGAAAACACTTAAGCCCACAAAAAGGTCAGGTTCGTAAAAATTGACAGCATAACGTGCATAGTATTTAACTATGTAATGGTTTCTCCCACATCTGAAATCCAATTAAACTGATTCATGTGGATCCATCTAGACAGTTGTTTCGCTCTCCGTTTGAGGTGGCAACATCTTCTTACAGCCAATGTAATTTGCATAGATGCACAGAAATTAAAGTCCCATTCTTTCTAACACAAAATCTCCAACAAATCATAGAAATCTCACTGTTTACTATTCAATGAAGTAAAGAACACAGATCTAAGTGGACGAATAACAATCATATTTAATCACAATCTCAATCAAAAGATACAATATTTGAGTTAATGACGGATCAATTTAATGCAAACGATCACTACATATGTAGCAGCACAGACTGATGAAAACATCAAAACATGTATCCATAATATTGTGAAGTCGATATAGTATTTGTTTGCATATAAGTTAACAAATGTGGATTCTCGGACATACCTTGTGGCTCGATTTGAGTTTGCAGGTTGAGGAGCGAGAGAGAAAACTATTATTGGTTTTCTCTCAGTCTGTTGCGCTGAGAGAGAGAGAGAGAGATATGGCACGGACAGATCGAATTTATAGGCAAAGCTGGGGAGGGAGGGAGACCTTGCAGACTTGCAGTGCAGTGCACCAAGATCTATGTGCTTCAATAAAAAACGACCAGTCACGACCTTCGTTGCAAATTGCAATCTTAAAAAAAAAAGGTTTATGACCTTCGTAGCAAGTGCACGTTTGCACTCACCGTTGCTAACGTTGTTAAATATCGCTTCTCTTTCTGTATTTATTATGATTTGTCTTGTTTGAGGAGGTCCAAGAAATTTTTAGTACCCAAAGTTTAATAAAAAAAAGTGTGCCCTTACTTTAGTTAGTTAGTTATAATGAACTGATTGCCATTGATTTATCTTGGCGTGTTCCATTGTTCTTCGAGTTTTGTGGTGCGCGTTGATCTTCTTCTCTTGATTTTGTTGAGATCGTTAAGTTTTTTGGGAGAAACAATTTTGGGGAGGTGTTATTCGGTGATTTGGGAGAAATGATTTTGGAGATTTAGTGGATTGAGAACTTGGGCTTATGAGATGGTGAGTTGAGATAATTCATTATCTCTAATTAGGCATTTTTTCATTCTATTGAGCTTAAAAAGAGTCCTATTCAAATCCAAATAGTGAAAATATTAAAGTGCCATTAAAAATTGAAATTTTTGGGATGCTCAAGGCCCAGGCCTCTAGGGCCTTGGGGTTGGGCCGGCCGCCATGGAGAGAAGGGGAGTGAGATTAACTATAAGGAGAATAGTAAAATCAATTCCCATTTTATTTTGAATAAACTTTGTTTTTATCCCCTAAACTAGCAAAAGAGAATGATTTGAACATTATCATCCATTTTATTGGTTAAAATGGTGCAGGGACCACGAAATCATTACACTTTTTTGATGATCCATACATCAGATTCTATGGTCCCTATACCATTTCGACCAATGAAATAGAGGGTAATGTTCATTCTCTATTAGAGAGGTTGAACAAAATCATTCCCCCTAAACCATCTACATTTTGTCTTAAACTATGTCAGCAACAATTTTGTTCCCTCAATTTTTTGATTGAAATCTATTTCGTTCGAAATTGTACAATTTCGGACGAAATAAATTGCAATCAAAAAGTTAATCGGACAAAATTATTGTTTACATAGTTTAGAGGTGAAGTAGAAAAATGAGGATAATTTAGGGGATAAAAGTAAAATTAACCCTTTTATTTAGTGGTCAAATTTTTAAAAAAATAATAAAGTAGTGTTGCTTCACTCATTTGGTATCTCTATAGACAATCTGAACTATTATTATATTAAACTCGTCTCATTTTTCAATGCAACTCAAACTGCATTGATGAGGTTGAATATAGTTTAGGGGTGAAGTAGAAAAATGAGGATAATTTAGGGGATAAAAGTAAAATTAACCCTTTTATTTAGTGGTCAAAATTTTAAAAAAATAATAAAGTAGTGTTGCTTCGCTCATTTGGTATCTTTATGGACAATCTGAACTATTATTGTATTAAACTCGTTTCATTTTTCAATGCAACTCAAACTGCATTGATGAGGTTGAATAACGAAAATAAGCGAATGTAGATATTGCAAAAATATATATATATATATGTGTGTGTGTGCGCGCGCGCTAAATTACGAAATAGGACTGTGCGGTGGACTTGTTCGTAGTCTTTGGCAAAAGTCAACACAAATACGAAAATAATTGTTTGGAATCTTTGTACATACTCGCGAGTAGGGCTGCAAACAAGCCGAGCCGAGTCGAGTTTTAGAGTGTTCGAGCTCAGCTCGTCAAAAATTTAGTTGGCTCGAGCTCGGCTCGAGCTCGTGATGAGCTGCAGGACTCGAGCTCGAGCTCGGCTCGAGATGTACAACGAGCCGAGCGAGCCGAGCTCGAGCTCTGTAAGTAATCATAAACGAGCCAAGCGAGCCGAGCTCGAGCTCTGTAAGTAATATATATATATATATATAAACGAGCCGAGCGAGCCGAGCTCGAGCTCTGTAAGTAATCATAAACGAGCCGAGCTCGAGCTCTGTAAGTAACATATATATATATATATATATATATATATATATATATATATATATATAAAATATAATTGGGCTCACGAGCCAATTCGAGCCGAGTTTCTACTAGCTCGAGCTCGGCTCGTTTCATAAACGAGCCGAACATTTTAGCTCGAGCTCGTTCGTTTGTGTCTCGAACCTAGCCAAGCCGAGCCGTTATCGAGCCGAGCTTCGAGCCGCTCGCGAGCGACTCGGATCGTTTGCAGCCGTACTCGCGAGTTCATACATTATAAATGTGTAATCAACTAATTTCGAAATTGTGCACTCTTAACTGAATTTGTAACATTTTGGGATTAAATTACGAGAGACGACTTCTTGTATCTATAGGACATATTCTGTTTATTTTATATTTTGAAACAACATTTAGAAGAAAATTAATGAGTTAAATAATCAATATGAATACGATGTCCCCCCATACACGTGAGCCAAAGTGAGGGGATTAAGGGAATCAACAACGACCGGCAAAACAATAGGAGGAAAAGATATTTATATTGGTACGGATGAGAGAAACAGATGCAGGATACACGTACGCAATTTTTTAAAAAACGAAATGACACGCGGGCATCGCATCAGATGTGGGCCCAGCTGACTGGCCATATCGAGTGAGGGCAGAATCAGGTGCATTTAGTAACTGATCTGGTCGTCCATTTCGATAATAGACAATTCTAATTTTTAATTCGAGCAATGAATAATTCAAATCTGTAAGAGCTTGAATTAAAATTGAGCTGTACGTGCCAAATGGACTATCGGATCGATCGCACTACATGCTATAGGGCGGTGGGTACCCAACAGCATTTCCAAATCCGGTTTCCTCTATTATCAAAACCGGCTAAAAAATCCCACAAAAATATGAATTTCAAGAAAAATCATTTTTCTCACATACATCAACTAAAAAGTTCATTTAGCGAAAATAATTTGCATAAAAGTTTTTTTTTTTTTGATAACTTAAAAAGTTGTTAAGCTATAGACCAATTTTTTATGATGAATTAATAGTATTTTGCTAAGGATCCTTTTGCTTTAACTTTTGGGCACGGTTTTTTCATTGTTTTATCTTAAATTTTTACTGAATTTGAGTCACATTTATACATCATATCATTCGTTTTGATGAGAGCAATAAAAAATTATTGCATAAATTATAGACCAATTTTGAAAAAAGTCCTTATAAGCAACGGAAAGACGATCCATGCGAAATTAATTTGGGAAAAAAAAAATTTCAACTTGGCTCTTTTTTCAACTATAAATACTAAGAGAGTAAGAAGGAACGACTGACGTAGAGATTCCTTCTGCGTGAGTTGTGACCGTAGGAATTCCTTTTTTTTTTTTTAGAGGTGTTTCTTTTTCTAAGCATTTTTTAGAGGTGTTTTTGTGAGGCGTAGCCAGAAATCTATATAAGTGGGGCACCTTTTGAACACATTTCAACCAAAAAAATTCATACCAAACAATGTTAGAATAATACATAATTAACGTTTGTGCTGAGAATTGAAAAACCTAACCTATTTATTAAGAAAGTAACATACATAAAATATAAAACAAACAAATTTGAATTGTCTTAGCGGATCAAGTCTAAGAGCGATTTACTACACAATATTTACCAATCTTGCTTCCATTGTTAATAATTCTAAAGTATAAAACCCATAGCCCATGGTTTAGGCACTTTTGAACTGTAGACATTATGCATTAGAGAGTTTCAAAGAGTAAGTGGCCACTATTATTTGCATTAGATATCTCATTTCGCAAGTGTAATGACATTATTCTAATATGTGAATGAATGATATTCGAAATGTCTTAGAGTGATTAAAAGTAAATTTATGAAATACCATTACCAAGACAAAATGCCAAATATAAATTTTTAAATTTTGAATTGAAAAAAAAATCAGCGGGGCCGCGTGACTCGTCCCTTACTCCCTCCGCCAGTGTGCGAGGTAGTCATTTAACAGGAGGGAAGCCTTCAAGGCGTTTTTGCGGATAAAAAAAAAAAAATTAACAGGAGGGAACAACCCGTTTCCACGGCTTCATTAGAATAACTCAGTAACGTGCACCTTCGGCATCTTTTAAAATATTTTAACGCAGTTTTGTTCTATTAATTATAGGAGCATGATGAAATCATCACTGAGTTCCTTTTACCGATTTAAGGACAACAAATACATGATCATGGCCCATGAAAAATGGGCATATCTGCTTTGAAAATTAAAAATGACCATTTCTTTGAGTTTGATGTGATGAAGTCACATGCTCACAATGATGCGAGCCGCTGAATATTTTTAAAATTTGTCTTGAGAGTCACTGTTAAAAATCAGCTCAGTTGGACATCAGTAGTGGCTTGATTAATTCTTTGCTCAATTTACAATTAACAAATTGGGCGTGAAATCGATCATGCCTCTACCAATATCTGACTGAGCTGATTTTTTTTACAACGATCCTTATTAAATAGTTTGAAACAAATAGAGCGACTCCGATTATTTGTGTGAATCCCTTGAAACACAGTGCACATTTGACGTACACCAAAATGGTGTACCCATAGTTTTATTGGTAAGCCAGCTCCCAAAATAATGCATTGAAAATACTACACGCATTCATGGAGTACATTGATTGGAATAAATGTACAGAACCTTAGAACTAACTCAGGAACAACATGGGTGATGACCTCATCCGAACCGTTCATACTCGATAATGGACGGTTCAGATTTCATCTCGGTTGAACGACGAAAATTTGTTTGGCCGAAATGAAATCTAAACTGTCCGTTACCGAGTATGAAAGGCTCAGATGGGAACAACACCCACATTGTCCCCCCTCCCAGACATCAAGATCCCCCCATTTCAGAACTAACCCGAAAAGAACACAAAACCCACAAATATTGGTCGAGATAGGACTCATGATTCTCGTGAACACAAAAGTGTACACGTGAACAACATGGACAAGCAATAGTGCTATCTAAGCTTGATTTGATTTGATTTGCTGGTCGGCAAGCGGAGTCCCCTCATCTTTGAGTACCTTTTATGGGGTATGTATCGATCGGAAATAGGAGGGGTGGTGGTGTCCCCCTTAGGTTTGTTTTTAATTTTTCGGTCATATTTTCGATCACATTTTGATGATCAATTTTGTTCATTTTGTAGAGCTCCACGAAAACATAAATCTTGCCAACAATTATGTTCATCCGACTTTAGTACGTATATTTGCACAGGTGAAAATCTTCTTGCAAATAGTAGTTTTATTTTGTAGCACATGATTGACAAACCCCGAGAGATTTGACCAAGCAACGTAAGATAGCAGCTAAATAGCCGGATTATTGGTTGTTGGCTATTCAACCTCCCAGAAAAATAAAGTGAGCATACTGATTTGGGCTATTTTTAGTTGGTTGGATTATTAGCCTTTTGACTTTCTTCCAAATAAGATAATATATTAATTCCAAAAATGCCCTTTACCGAGTTGAGGAATTTTGGTTTGCCTAGGGGTATTTTGGTCCCAAAAAATGGTGGTTTAAGTGTTGTTTTGAGCCCAAATGAGTAGGAATATTATGGCCATTCAATAAATCAATAATGCTACTCAAACTTTTTTGGCCATAACTAGCCCATAGTCTCCCTCATGCAAACATTGATTTTTCCCCCTCCCATAGATAGCGTTAGTACGTTAATGAGTTATACTAATCGCAGGTCAATGTTACTCTATCAATTTGAACATAAAACCTCTTTATACAACCACCTGGATTAGAGCATGTGTCGTATGCAAAAGAAGTACAGGGCTAAAATATCTGGATGAGATATTTATTCGGTGCCCTTGGACAATTAAGTTTGAGCAAAGTTCATTGGATCTGGTATAAATTTTCTGTGGACAGGTGTTTGATATGTATATATGGTATATACGAATTCTTAAATAAGCCGTAAGAATAGCAAAGAAAATTCTTCATTCTGTATAAATAAATAAATGTAGCTATCCCCCCGTTTAATGCATAAGTTGGGACTAATTGTTCCCTTTACCGCACATTGTGGAGGGTCCAAAAGGGCACTGAATAATCCATCATGGCCCATGGGTAGGATTTAGATAACAATCATTCTACGTACAACCATAAATACTTACACAAATACATTCACATTTGAACCCTTATACATTACACCTTCAGTGTGTGTGGGGCCCACCAAAATATGAGTGTGTGTATAAAGTGTTTGTGTATTTATTTGTGGTTGAATAATAACGATTTTGCTAACCTCTGCCTAGTGGGCGGAGGATAATAATATGCACATAATTTCAAATAAGTTCGGACATTAATGCATATTTCACGAATATTAATACACTTTTACAAATATTAATACATCTTTTTCGAATTTCAATGTACTTTTTATCTATTATCCTATACCCTTTACACGCAGGTTAGAATAATCCGAATAATAGTGCGTAATTGTTTAGATAACAATCTCTTCAAAAAAAAAAAAAAGAGTAGAAATATTAGATAAACATTTTATCCTGCGTGCCACTTTGAGTGGACGGTGGGAGGTTGGATTTTCTTACAAGAAAAATACTACACTCTGGTACTTCTTCTTTCTTGAGAGTTGGGCATCAAAGTAGTATTTAAATGCAAAACAGCATAAAATAACGGCCAACCATCAAATGAAAGGTACGGTGACCGTTGTCAAAAGTCCCTGCATTTTCGTGAAAGGTACAGCTTCTGAATATGGTTTGCTATTTCTGCATTTCTGCTATCTAGAACCGAATAAAATAATCCATTGCCGTAAAGGACTTTGGACAAGTGACCGGCCGTGATACTCATGATATGATGCATGTGTGAAGATAAGACACACCAAAATCATCATCTCTAAATCCCGGGTTAGCCTAGTGGTCAAGGTCGTCTGAGACACAAGGTATTTTCGTAGAAGTCCGCCTGAAACACAGGGTATTGTTTTTTTCTAAAGTTTCAGTTGGAAAACCTCTTAGATGCTATATATGGAGTAACTCATTTTGGGGTGATCAGTTCACACATAGCTTTGCTTTGACTTTAATTAATTGAAAACTTTGTAAGTGGGCAATGTGATTGATCTCTAAGATTAGTCAAGGGGCGGTAAATTGGTGGGATATATAACTAAAATAAAAACAATCAAAATGATCATCTCTAATTGATGCACATGCACCCATGACCCAGCCACCCACTGTCCTATTTTCCTTTGATCACAAGCTAACTCCCTAGCGCTTTATAATAATTCCTCAGCGTCAAAATGAAACAGTTATGACTCCCCATCATTTGAAAACTACGAAGTAAGCAAGGGCTGCTTGGCATGCATCATTTTCAGTTTTTGTGTTTCTGAAAATATACTACTGGAGTATATAAAAAACTTGCTGTGGAATTGTTAAGAGTTGCAGGGACTTGCTTTTTTTAGAATTATTCGAATACGGCACATTTTCAAATTAAACTCTTAACAGGTTTTTGAAGCTTCTGAAACAATGTATACTGAATGTACTTTACGTAATAGGTATTTTTTTGTAGAAAAAAAAGTTTTCTCTGTCTACGTGCGCATGCAGTGCATCGTTGTGATATTATTGTTTTCAATCGAAAACAGCTAAATTCACGTCACTCATTTGATCGGTTAAACAGTAAATGAACAGTACCCATATGTACAAATTACTAGACCCCATCGACCATTAATATTTTAGCCAAAAGAAAGAGAAAAATAGGCAAACTAAATCGGACTCCTTTTCGAATCCCGTGGAGGCCGTGTATGTATATGATAATGCAAATACATTTCTATGCGTATTTGAGTAAATTAAAGGAAAAATGGTTTATTTTTCTCCACCGCAGGTTCTCATGAAACTTGAACAAAATGGTATGGAAAATATGGAGTAATATTACAGCAGGGTGGGACAGATGATGGTGATCAGGTTTGTGGCAGCTTATATCAAAGTGGCACTTGTTGTAATACAAACAACTTGGGGTCCTTCTCCTCCTCCACCCCAGCCAGAGGTCACATACCCATGAAAGGGAAATTAAAAATTCAGTGTCGGTGGGTAACACGTGCTGCCCGCTCGAGAGAGAAAATGTTTGAGTAAAAGAAGAGAAAATGTTTGAATGTGCCGAGCGAGTACTACGTGGGATATACCCACCCGGCCATGAAAGAGTGACTCAAACAACACTCATCCACTTGTCCTATTCCTTTGTCTGGTTATAATAGAAAAGGACGTGATTGAGGAGTTTGCAACCAACGCGTGACAATCTTCTTTGAACGTAACCAAAAAAATTCATATCTGCTTTGGAATGGCCGAGCATCTCCCTGTTAGAGAGCCGTGCAGAGCAGCCGGTCCGTTCATCTTAACAATCGACGGCTCGGATCTTAACCAAGCAATGGACGGTTCAGATTTGCATGCGGTCAGATTCGATTCGAGTCGTTTGTACTGAGATGAACCGCTGAATCGACTGCTCTGCACTTGCCCGGCAGAGAGCTGCTGAGCATCATCCCTTGGTCTGCTTTCTTTAGACTCAAACAAGAGGGATCTAGACAAGGACAACAATATAAAAAATCCACATACGCTCGTAAAACGGGCTTGAGTCACAACTTTAATGACTTATTATTTGGGACACGTACAAGAGAGAATTACAATCACTTTGTTTGGTTTGGGGTTTTGAGAAATTTTTTTGATGTAGTGATCAATGGTAATAAGTGGAAAGTAAGATAAATAAACTTAATGAAAATCGTGCTCAGAGTAAAAAAAAATTCTCTAGACTTGTTAAGTGATGTAGTTATTGGATTGCAAATGTGTCATATTTGGAGATTTTTGTTTTATTGAAGCCATTCTTGCTTGGGGATGACTAGTTGATTTTGTTTACAAAAGATGCTATGCCTCACTTATTTTGTAAGCTTTAAGTGCTCATCTTAGCTAGCGCCGACGGGCAACACAACGAGAAGTTCATTTCACCTTTGTTTTTTTTTTTTGGAACTCTATTTTTTTCCATCTACACAACTACCTAGCTCAAGCTTGGCGGGTCGAGTCCTATGGTCATAACTCAAAGAGAAGACATCTATGTATTCCTTCAGAAAGCGGATCGGATGGGAGTTCTTCAGCCTCAACTTACGTCAACGAAGCGCTTGATGAACGTGGTTACAATTCGTGCATGCCTTAGTTCAGACACTCGTTGTTTTCGTACCTTCAAATGATTGCAATCATAGGCTCCTTTGGGTTGGGGTTTTTTTGGCTTTAGCTCATCCAAATCTTGCACAATGTAGCAGATCGAGTTATAACATACTACTATTGAATTGGAGATTCTGACTGGCTGGCCCTAAAATGTTGCTGTATACCCGTCCAGCCCCACTCCGTGTCACGCACATACCGTTCAAGCCCCATTTCAAGTGATGTTCCCAAAATATCCCACCTTCAGCGCTCTCCTTATAGATCTGCAACAGGATTGCCACTGCGATCTACTTCCATCGGCCGCTGCGATAGAGGCTATGCTGGAGGTGGCTCTGGAGATGAAAGCTCGATCCACCGGCGGAGGTTACGAGGTGGCTCTGGAGATGAAAACTCGATCCGACGGAGGAGGCTACGATGGTAGCGGCGGCGGGGACTACAGAGGCGGTGGTGGTTATGGTGGAAGAGGCGATGGACGTTACGGAGGCAGCGCCAAGTATATATCGATGCAGCTGTACGGCTGTATTTTTTACGGCGATGAGATTGGCGGCAACCTTCTTGTTAGCGACAGTGTTCTACTGTTCTTGCATGGCGGTAGTTTCGTCTAGATCGATGATCCAAAAGGCCCCTGAAGACGAACACGAAGCCAAAGACGGCAGAGGAGTTGCAGTCGAATAGAAGAGAGAGTATAGCGTTATTGATTTGTTTAGGGGATGTGAATTCTTACTTTATTAAAGGCTGTGTTGATTTTTTTCTAAGGAGTTTAGGGTTGTTTTTTTCTCTACAGTGAATTTAATGGTGTGAATTATAGTAATTTGGTGGTGCAAATTGTGCAGATGGGGTGTGAATTCACAACAAGAACTCACTCAAAATCACACCAAGAACTCGTCTAGAATTGTCACCCATAATTCAATCCAAAATTTACATCCAAAATTCACACTCTAAGAATTCACACCTCCAAAAAATTCTGAAAAATGACAAAATAAAAATTGTACAAACACCAAGAACTTGTCCAGAATTCACACCAACAATTCATACAAAAAATTCACCTAAAATCTACTTAAAATTCATAATAAAATGAGCTAAATTGTTTGTTTTCATATAAATTGAATTTTTCTTCAATATTATTTGCATTTGGATGTGAATTTTGTATTTATTGGTGTGAATTTACACCTCTTTTCAGAATTTACCCCAAGAATTCACACCCCCGAGAATGAAATAAGGTGTGAATTCTGGGGGTATGAATAGTGCGAAGAGGTGTGAATTCTGAAAAATGGTATGAATTCTTAGGGGTGCGAATTCTCGGGGGGTGTGAATTCTGGGAGGTGTGAATTCTTGAGAGATGTGAATTCTTGGGGTATGAAAAGTGATAGGAGCAAAATAGTAAAAGCATATTTAAAAAGGGTTTAGATGAGATAACACTTTAAAAAAGAGTTTGCACGGAACCCCGTATAAAATTTGGGACCGGCCAGGAATTTCCCGATTGAATTGAGCTATCTTTGGGCCAGGAAACACAGTCTATGTTGGTTTTGGATTTGGGTCAAGCCCATTGTTGGAGAGTCTGCCTCGACATGTGCAGTTGGCCTCGGAGACGGAGTCAGGATTCAAGCCGAGGAGGGCCGACTTAAAAGATATATATTTTTACCTGAAAATGCTTTCATTATTAATTTCTTATATATCTTATTAAAGAGTAATGGCAACGCCAACAAAAAAATAATAATAAAACAAGCGCAACGGTCACAGTTGCGAAAAAATGCAAGCAAATCCAGATTAGTTTGCAAGATCTATTGTCGAAGTCAAAATTTAACTTGTGAAAACATCAATATAGTAGCCCCGTGCAAAAATTCAAACGCTTCGTAGAGTTCGAGCTCGGCTCTTTTACTATACGAGTCAAAAACTTGAGCTCGAGCCTTAACGAGCCAAACTTAGTCATTTACTAAACGAGCCTCTTTAAGCGAGCTGAGCCTCCCTTAACGAGCCGATATTTTTGTCGAACTTATGTACTAAATGAGCCGAAAACTCGAGTTCGAGCTCAGCTCGTTTACTAAATGCGTCGAGCCAAGCCGAGCCGAGCGTTAACCAGCCGAGCTCGCAAGCTACTCGGTTTTCCTTTACAACCCTATCAACAAATGGATTTGTTGTGGCACCAACAACACCATCAATTAATGTTAATATTTAACCCTCATTTTTCTATATACCTGCTTTCAAGTCTCTTTAATCGAGTTGAGCCTCCTTTAATGAGCCGAGCTTTTGTCGAACTTACTAAACGAGTCGAAAACTCGAGTTCGAGCTCGGCTCGTTTACTAAACGTGTCGAACCAAGGGCCCCGGATCTCCTGTCCGAATTTCTCTGTCCCACTCCCCTGTCCCAGTCCTCTCCTTCTGCCACGTATCAGCTCCTTTTTTCCCTCTAACAACGTCAACTACTCCCATTCCTATTCCATTTTAATTTCAACCTCGTTTTTATATATATTATATAAAAAATATTGTTTAAACATTAAGTGTTCCAAATTTTAATCTGTTTCAACCGGTGAAAAGATTTTAGTTTTTTGATCATTTTATTCTAGATGTTCATAATTAAATTTTGACTCTAGGGCTCTCGTTGATTAATCCTAAGAAAGTCGTAGAATCAAATATCGCTTAGGGCTAATCAACGAGAGCCATAAAATCAAAATTTAATTATGACCATTTAGGATAAAATGATCAAAAAACTAAAATCTTTCTACCGATTCAAACGGATTGAAATTTGGAACAATTAATTTTTCAACCTCTTTATACATTTTATATATTGAAAAATATGGTTAAAAAATTAAATGTTCCAAATTTTAATCCGTTTGAATCGGTGGAAAGATTTTAGTTTTTTGATCATTTTATCCTAAATGTTCATAATTAAATTTTGACTCTAGGGCTCTCGTTGATTAACCCTAAGAAAGTCGTAGAATCAAATATCTCTTAAGGCTAATCAACGAAAGCCATAAAGTCAAATTTTAATTATGACCATTTAGGATAAAATGATCAAAAAACTGAAATCTTTCCACCGATTCAAACGGATTGAAATTTGGAACACTTAATTTTTTAACCATATTTTTCAATATATAAAATGTATAAAGAGGTTGAAAAATTAATTGTTCCAAATTTCAATCCGTTTGAATCGGTGGAAAGATTTTAGTTTTCTGATCATTTTATCCTAAATGGTCATAATTAAATTTTGACTTTATGGCTCTCGTTGATTAGCCCTAAGAGATATTTGATTCTACGACTTTCTTAGGGTTAATCAACGAGAGCCCTAGAGTCAAAATTTAATTATGAACATTTAGGATAAAATGATCAAAAAACTAAAATCTTTTCACCGGTTGAAACAGATTAAAATTTGGAACACTTAATGTTTAAACAATATTTTTTATATATAATATATATAAAAACGATGTTGAAATTAAAAATGGAATAGGAAAGGGAGTAGTTGACGCTGTTAAAGGGAAAAAAGGAGTTGATACGTGGCAGAAGTAGAGGACTGGGACAGGAGAATGAGACAGAGAAATTCGGACAGGAGATCCGGGGCACGAACCAAGCCAAGCGTTAACAAGCCAAGCTCGCAAGTTACTCGGTTCATTTACAACCCGGCACCAACAACACCATCAATGTTCTAAGACAATTAATATTAATTTAACCCTCACCATTCTATATATGTACCTGCTTTAACGTACTTTGTCCAATAATTGTTTGTTCTAAAGCTAGGCAGATGCAATAATAATATTGTTTGGGCTTGGCATGGCCACCCGACCAATTAATGCCATTGCCATTTGGGCACAATCAATTCAAGTCCACACATGAAAAAGAGGCAGCATGCCATGGTAATTATAAAGAGGGGACCCCAAAATAAATCATGTCTTCTTATGCACCACACATAACATAAACTTATCGTCAAAAAGGCAAAATTAAAGCACCCTTTAATCTTTGTAAATGCTACCTCTCCAAGACTAATAAAATTTCCTTTCTTTTGCCATTCAAAAGAAGAGGAAAAAAAAAAAAAAAAGAGGCGAAAAAGCATTCGAGTCATGTATATTAACACACACTCATTACCATTGCCTTAATATATCTCACCTTTTTCCCTACCTAAAGTCAAGATGCATATTCCTTTCTTCACAATCACATATAGAAATCCTACAAAAAGAAAAGCAAACCCCACAATTACGGCTGAGTTTTTTTTGGTTTAATTTTTTGTTCTTTGTTTTAGGGTTTATATATAGTATTGCATTATTATTATATATGTAAGCCAATATATTAATTAAAGGCGTGATAGTAGAAAACTCGGAGCTGATTGATCTGAATGGATCGAAGGAGAAAGCGAAAGACGCAATCTTTGGGCCACTAGAGCTAGGTTTGCCCGGTCACTAACTTTAAGACTTCGAAATTAGTCAAGATGTGGACAAGCTGGGCCGAATATCCGGTTATCAGAGGGTATAAAGGGAATGTCAATGTGGACTACAAGCTTCAAAGGTAAGTCTCCACCTCTCAAATTAATTAGTACCTTTGGCAATCAGATATTAGGAGTAGTAATGAAGATTAATGCTGGATTATGATTTATATATAGTATATTTAAGAAAGTGGATAAAGAAAAAGGAGGGATTCTTGTCCACGAGTGGGTCCACTTAATGGGGTATCTCAAACACGAAAAAAAGACCCTCCTAAAGTTTATCTCTGCAATCATTTAAATTGAAGGATCCAACGTTCGGAAATTGACCTTGGTCATTGCCTCTTATTCATTTCAAAACCCTAACGTACACTTCTTTTAGGGACTTTAATATTTACAATAAGAGAAATGAAATAGTATTGCTTTGTACACATTTCAATGTCCGGACACACATATTTAAAAAATAAATGTGTCCCTAGCTATATGATGTGATTAAATTACGCGAGCATTGAATGTAATCTACGTGCATTTATCGAATGATTTTGAACAAATCTATGTCTAGATATTTCTTTTTGTTGCACCGCTCTTCGTGCATATCATCACCAATGTTACGTGATATATCCACCACCATGCTCACCTACAACTGCCATTTTCTTTCTCGCCAAACATAAGTGACAATGACAATAGATATTTGGAATAATACGTAATTTGATGGAAGAGAAAGCCATATTGCAATCAAATTTTTATTATTGATGAGCCATATGTCATGTGTAATTAATCCCATATATGAAAAAATCGTCAATTTTATCTTGTCATGTGCACCATGTAATAAAATTTGGGGCATGCTTGACATAATAACTAACATAACAGTTATTTTTATAGATCGTGAATTAGTAAAAGAACTTATTGCGTGAAAAATAAATATGAAAATAAGTAGTAAATTTTATCATTGCCACTTTACTATCTATATATTCAAACCAAATTAGCTTAGGGAAAGTGGAAAAGAGAGTTAACTAGGGAACCAGCTCCTTTGCAGTGTTGGCCAGTTCATGGGCCTTTTCTGAACCTATTTTGGTAATCCAAACAATCTGTATTCTAGAGCTTGGCGAGAACATTGGTAATATAGAAAATTAAATTGATTAGATATCATTTGATATGATTTTGGAATGCATTTGATTTAGAACATAACAAAATTGCATTTTGAAATTTAACTCATTTATTCCAAAATTTTAGGAAATTGACTTCTACAATCCCCTTTTTACCACATACAGACCTTTTTTTTGTCTTTATTTGGTGTGAATTTACTATATTGTCCCTTAATGTGTAAAAAAGTGAACTTGTGAAAGGGTAAAAAAGTAAATTCACATAAATGGGGACAAAAAAGAGAGTGTATATGTGATAAAAAAAGGAAGTGTAAAAGTCAATTCCCTTTTATAAATCGTTGCCGATCAACATGATTTTTGACGTTGTTACTATTATCAATAAGCTATAAATTGTGAACAATTTGAATCATCAAAATAGGCTCGAAAAAGGCTCACAAAAAGACTAAACTAGTCTGTCCAGTTCATTTTATGGACTAGAGAGGATCCGGGGAGACAAAATGGATATATTTTTTTAAATTGTTTACTTGGTCACTGTTTCAGTGGTATTCGGAGAGTAGTCACTTTGTGTATATTGTCAAAAGTTAGGTCTATCTCCAATTCTCCCCCATCCATACCTCCAATGATTGAGGATTACATGGATTTTTTTATTTTTACTTGGTCAATATTGTATAGCACATATCACAACCTGACACACAGAAGGAAATACAGTAAAATGAAAATAAAAGTTTCTCGAGATTCGGAGTTCCATTTTTTAACTAGTTCTCCAAATGTTACGTATGATATAGGAGTATATTCGAATTGACATACATATCTTTTCCAAGCCTTTAATGGAGAGAGACTACAGTTCCCAACCGGAGATTCCTGACGCAGCGCCGGACCCATACCGGCCACCGGAAGGCTGATCGGAGCCGACCAAAAATTCTAAAAAAAAATCGAGTTGGTCTACGTGAGAATCAACGGCATCCGATGTGTGTAGGTGGTCGATCCAAGCACTCCATTTTTTTGTACACACAAAAAAATGGAGTGCTTGGATCGGCCACCTACACATATCGGATGCCGTTAGCAGAGTTCTTTGCACAAAAAAATAGAGTGTTTGGATCGGCCACCTACACACATCGGATGCCGTTGATTCCCGCAAAGACCCGCTCGATTTTTTTTATAGAATTTTTTGTTGACTCCGATCAGCCGTCCGGTGGCCGGAGTGGACCCAGCGCGGCGTCGGAAATCCCTGGTCGGGATGCTCAAACTTTCTGCATATTAAACTTTGAATAAATTGTCTGTTATTGTAATTCAACTTTTTAAGCCCCTAACTTTGGTCTGGATTATGTTCGGATTTAGTCCGATTTATATCCGGATTTAATCCGGTGGTTTTTGGTCATGTGTTTGATATTAGTTTTATTTTATGCGAACTTGATCACTCGAGGCGAGTTTGAAATAGAGTTACACATACTGTACTCTAGTTACCATCTCTAATAATTTGTCCAGTCTGTTAAATAAGGTTGCAAAGAATTGAAAGAATATGAAGGTAATCTACTATAATAGAAAAAGAAGGAAGAAAATAAAAGTTATCCTAACAAATGAGATTTCATCTCTAAATAAAGTAAGTTTAGCAAGAAAGAGATTAATCTACCAAATTACACACATATATTTATTTTTATATAATTATATGTATTAGTTCTAAATGGTACGGTTCTGTTCTAACCACGATTTTTTAATTGAGAACTAGTAACCGAACTAAAATCAAAGGTTCTTTTTTTTGAAACCATAACCTGACCACAGAACAGCAGAACCGGATCAAATAGAACGGTTCGGTCAGAATCAAACCTTTTTACGGTTCAAACGATTTTCTTGAACACCCATAACCACTACAATAGGCCTACTCTTTTGATTATGAATGCCGTGGTTTCGCCGTTCTTCATTCTTAAATCTTCCTCATGCCTTAATTTATGCAACCGCTTATAGGAGAGAAGGTCATACAACCAACATCATTGTCCATACCTACACACTCATGTAACTCAGGTGAGATGAGACCTTGCCGGCCAGTCCACCGTTTACAGGGTCCCACACAAAGACGAGAAGCCACTTGTCATAACCTCGTTTGATTTCACATGGAGAGACGGCCAAGTTAGGAAGAAGAACAATGCTACGGTGATCACATTTGGGTTCGATATTTTTGAATACTGATGTGTCACATTCTGCATCGGTGGAATACACATTACTACATGACATATGGAGCACATTCTACCAATATATTAGTAACGCAACACATGATACTGAAAAGGTAATCACCAAAGTATTTGTGCATGAAGAAATATAACATGCTCTTAAAGGAGGATTTGAGGATGTTGTAGTGCACCCCCGCTTTACAGCGTGTAGTGCGGCCGATTTGATTGTTTATTTTGTCACGGACAGCTCTGATTTAATTCAAACTCCCAAGTCCAAGCATTGTTGCGTGGATTTCCAATTCTCTAATCGTAGGCACAGTGAGACTTCATCTCCTCATAATCCTCCGTATCCCCTCTTGTGGCGCTCCAATTTCTAATCGTTGATCTCGTAGAACTTGTAGTAAAATTCATATGTCGTCGTCGAACATCTATAAATACAAAAACGTATAGCATTTCAATCATTCTATCTTCACACCCAAACATACACCTAATTACATACCCCCACTCATAATAGGGGTGGAGCCTGCACATACTATACATCCAGTGTGTATGAGATCCATCTCTATTGTGAGTGGAAGTATGTAAATGGGTGTGTGAATGGGCGCAGAGTTAGAATTTTCGATAGACCCACTTGTATATGAGAGGGATGTGATTGATGTGCCTTTGAGATGATGTGCCCCTGGCATTTTGGTTTTCGATAACCTTTTACTACTTGATAAGACAGACGGTTCAATTTACAACCACATTTACCTTTTATATTTTTGTGTCTTCAGAAAAATCCAATGAAACTAAACTTTTATACTGCACATTATGAATGAAATTCTATGCAATTTATGAGAGATGAGTGATTCAGACGTAGGCCTGGGAGCGGGGCCCACAAGAAAAATATTACTGGTCTGAAGTAACGAAGAGATGAATCTGAAGTCAAACCTAGTGACAGCAATTCAGTCAATCCACCGTTGCATTACTCTATTTCACCTGCAGTTATGCCAATTCAAAAAAAGGTCTTGCCAACCTCCGCTAATTAGACGGAGAATAATATGTCAATAATTTTTAAAAAGTTCGAATATCAATACATATTTTACGGATATCAATACATTTTCATGGATATCAATACAATTTTTTCGGTTATCAATACATCTTTTATTTTATTATCCTATACCATTTGGGCGGAGGTTATAATAATTTTTAAAAAAAATAAAAAAATCTTCTCTATTCTAAAAGCCGTTAAAAGTCATCCACCTCCGTTAGTTCCCCCATGAAATCTTTATTTTTGGTCCAACAAAGCAAGAAAACGGGACGTTTATGTCATCTCATCTGGGTTTTTTACTCTCTTTCTCTCTCTCTCTCTCGCATTTAATGGGACTCCAGTAGTAGAGTATTTTTGAAAGTCCATTCACAGCACACGAGAAGCTTGTTTCAACTTTCCAATTTTGAAGTTTCAGATCGGATCCAAAGCTAATCTACCCAAACCACCGATACTCATCCTCTTCCCTTCTTTTCGAATTTCCAAGACCCATTTTTTCCGCCGGCTGCAGTTTTTTTTTGTACTCCTCTCTCTCTCTAGAGGTAAGCTTCAATTCTACTAACTAGCACTGAAACACTCTGTTTCAGCTCAATTCGAGTTTCTTGTCCAAATTTGGAGCACAATGTTCATAAGTTGTTGACCAAACGACATAAATTCAAACCTAAAAAGCAGAGCAGAAAGCAGAGACATCTCTCTCTCTCTCTCTCTCTCTCTCTCTCTCTCTCTCTCTTATTTTTCTTTTCTTGATCAATGTTTCC
This sequence comes from Rhododendron vialii, assembly GCF_030253575.1. Lineage (NCBI taxonomy): Eukaryota > Viridiplantae > Streptophyta > Magnoliopsida > Ericales > Ericaceae > Rhododendron > Rhododendron vialii. The sequence continues at coordinate 1,015,148 of NC_080560.1, forward strand.
AATTATCGTTTTTGATAGCATGGTGGAGAAATTATTGGTAAACCCACAAATTCATCACTTAGCATTGAAAAACAGAGCAGAAACCAGCTATCTTGTTAAATGAATTGAATGGGTTTTTTTGGAACAGTGATCGTCGGGAAAAGGGAAGGGGGCGAAGAAAATGCCGCAAGAAAGCAATTACAACTCGGTATTCAGCCCACCAAGCAAGAACTTGAGAGGATTGAAGGGTTTGAATTCTCTTGTTAATAACAACAACAACAGTAATGGTGTCAGTGATGCTTCCTCGTATGCTGAAGAGATCATCAACGACCGTGAACTGGCCCAGAGGAGAGCCGGAGAAGCAGGTAACATTAAACTCCCATAAACCCTTGAAAAATTACTTCTTTGATTATACTGTATTACTGCGCTCTAACAGCATTAATCTCTCACTAAAACAATTTTTCATTCGGAGTTTAATTTCAGTAAAAACAATTGAAGTCAAAGTTGAATTTCACTAAAATAATTGAAGTCAGATTTGTGTGACAGCACTGTATTTAAAAAAAAAAAAAAAAAACCTCTTGGAAGAAGTTGCTACGGTTGTTCATTGCTCTGTTTGAAGTTGCAAAACAGTCTTGCTAACCCTTTCCACAATGCGGATGATAATATGTCAATAATTCTAAACAAGTTCGGATATCAATGCACATTTCACAGATATTTATACATTTTCACAAATACCACTACACATTTTTCGGACATCAATACACCTTTTATCTATTATCCTACAGGATCTACACCTTTTGAACGGAGGTTAAAATAATCCTTTTAATATTATGTTCGAGAGCAATTTACTTTTTAATTCATAAAATTACACGTTTTTTTCAAAAAGAAACTAAAATTATGAGACAGATGGAGCATCGATTTTAAATGAGGTCCGAGAATTCGCATAATTCAATGACGATGGTTGGTTGGATCCTTCTACGTGTACCCTGATAGTGTCTCCCTACGTTCATCTTGCTCTTCTGCGATCGTGCTTCACAATGTACCCCAGGATAGGAATTTTTAGGATGCACTTACAAGAATCCATTAGAGTAAATCATGTAATCAATGAGAAAATGCTTTAGACACAGAAATCGATACACAAAATATTCAGAACCACTAAAGTATCGCGTGAGATTCATTTGCATCAAAAGGTCTTAGACACATTTATATTTGAGTCTGTGTCCGTAAAATTGCACTAACCATATGCTCGGACACACCTCCATTACTTTTAGAGAGGACGCGAGAGAGGGTCGGCCACACCTTCATTGTTTACGTAAAAAAAAGAAAAAGGTGGTTTTACTATACTACCATACGTTCTTAACTTTTGGGGGAAGCACCTAAACACAACCCTCAATAGTGGGAGTTCCAACTTAATTAAGAAGCAAAAGCACCCCAATGAGTAATGTACAGCAACCCCTCCAGAATGGGGCCTGTCCAAAGATATTCCTTAGCAGCAAAGTGGACGGGAGAAAAGTATTAAGTGCTTGACCATGTATGAAGTCATATATTCAAATTCCCCGGAGGTCATTCCAAATATTGCGGTCACTAGAGATTATGTGATATCGTTAATTTCAGCCTTCAGAACCTTGAAATAAGTCGAGTTGAGACAAATTAACCCGAATATCCGATTATAAAAAAAAATAATAGTGTCAATCCTCTATATGGAGTGTAAAGTTGTTACTAGGAGGAGTTGGTGAGTTGCATTGCGGGAATTAAGTTCAAAAAGGAGAAGAATTTAAGGAAAGATTATGCCGGAAGTGATGATGATGTTGCGCAGAGTTAGTTGTGGTAGGCCGATCCATCCACAAGTATTCAAAAGAAATTGGGGGAATCCTGCTCCTGGTACTGTACCCCTGCCCGGCCCCACTAGTTTTTTAAAGTTTGAGAAGACATGGGTCCAGGCCCTCCAGGGTTTGAAGTGGCGGGTCCCAGTCTGTGGCCCTATTTTTGCTACACGTCCGAAGAACTTACTTATTTATCAGAGCACTTCGAAACAGGACCATTTTGATCATGCAGACCACTAGCACCTCACTCGCTCTCTCTCTCTCTCTCTCTCTCTCTGTTTATGAAATGCTAATAGTATTAGGCATTCAGCGAAAAAGAAACATGGTTGGGTTGGAATGGTTGGAAATTTCTCACATGTGGTACTGGAAATTTTTTTGCGTGCGGACCCAATTAATCTATAACCACACGCACAAACTCCTCTCACGCGTGTGGGCCCCACTCTTCATGTGAGAGGAGTTTGTGTGTTTGTTTGTGGTTGTAGAAGAGTTGTTCTTCACCACACATTGTTGAGAGGCCTAAAAGAAAGTTTAGGTTAACTCATCACAACGTGTGGCGAAAAAGCGATATGAGGCATTATGTGACGGTGTCCAGAAGCACTGAATTATAAATTTACTGAATCTCGCCTAAGTTTTACTGTTTTGATTTCGAGATTCCCGTTCGTCGGTGGGCTGCCTTGCCTAAGTTGTGACTTGACAATTTTATTAACTAAGTCTCATAACATTGGTGCACAAATGTGAAGGGAAGCGGAAGCAAGAGTTTCAGAAATATTACAATCCATATAACAGGGATTGAAAGCGAAAGTGTAGAACGATGAGAATTTAACTTAATGCGTAAAAATATACACATGTATAACTTGTTTATCAATCGAACCGATATTGAATACTTCAAATTTTCAAATATATACACAATACAAGCTATATTAGTTTAAATTTAATTCAAGAGCTTAATAGAGTTCGAATTTAAGTAGCTTTGACTCTTTTATACTTGAGTAGATCTCCGTCATTAACCAAGGGGTTAGCCGAGGACTTTGCTCCTTCGTTGGGTGTCAAGTTTAAAAACTTTTTAAGTACTACTACTATCAACTGTTTTCAGTCAGTCTGTCTATTGAATCAAAAAACACTATGAGCAGAGACAATTCGCAGAGAACCATGCAGAGACAAATGCGTTTGATCCCATTTCGGATCCCAAAAAAATCTAGAAAAATATTCATAAATTTTTGAAGTTCGCCCCTACGAATTAAAAAATAATATTTACCGATATCCACTGGAGCTGATTTTTTACAGGGTCCATAAAATAATATTCAAAAATCTATGGATATTTTTTTAAATTTTTTTGAAACCCGAAATGGGGCCAAACGCGTTTGTCTCTGCGTGGTTCTCTGCGAATTGTCTCTGCTGTTAGCAAAGCTGGTCTCGACTCTAATTGGGTCCAGGATTTTTCTGCTAGTGAACGATAAATTCATCCTCCAGAATTACTGTCATAAATTGGTTAGTTTAAAAGAAAGAAAGAAACAGTAGTAGATCTTTGTCATTTTCCCCCTTTCACAAACCCCTCCTCAAATAACTGCTCCAGATTACCACCATTCCTCACCGGCGTATAAGAAAGAGATGCAAAACCCAAGGCAAGGAGTTGGCTTGGGAGTTATGAATTTGCTTCCTACCAAGAATTTCAGTTTTGATTCTCTTTGTTAAGCAATTCTTGGGCCACTTCACCTCACATTTAAGCATGTGAAAAGCTATGGGATGGATGTAGAGAATAGCACGAGATATGTTTAAGCTTGTCCGAGACACATGAACTGAGACACATGAACTAAAAAAGAAAAAGAAAAAATGAAAGAGATGCAGTCCTCTCACGTGAATAGCATATTTCGTTCTTCTCCTCACTGTCTTTACGGTGTGTTTCAGCTTCAAGGAGGTACCAAGCAGCAGAATGGCTACGCCAAATGGACCACTGTGCCTCCGACTTACTCTCCAAACGCCCCTCCGAAGAAGACTTCTGCCTCTCTCTCCGCAACGGCCTCATCCTCTGCAACGTCCTCAACAAAGTCAATCCCGGCGCCGTACACAAAGTAATTACTCTTCCACTTCACTAACTGTGTGTTGCGATTATATTCATTCGTCAATTTCAAGAATTGAATTATGCAAAAGTTGAGATTTTGATCAATGGGTAAACAAAATTAGGTGGTGGAGAATCCGATTATCGATGTTCAGGCGACGGAGGCTGCGGCCCAGTCCGCAATTCAGTATTTCGAGAACATGAGGAATTTCCTTGTCGCTGTTGGCAACATGAAGCTCTTGACTTTCGAAGCATCTGATTTGGAAAAGGTTTTTGAACTTTTTCAACAGTTTTCACTACCTTCGTTTGAAATTCGTTGAAGCCAATTGAATACTAGTATGTTAACAATGCCCATGTGGCCATGTCCCGGACACCTGAATTATCCAAAAACCAAAAACAAAAACTATGCCCATGTCAATTCAATTCAACTCAAGAAAGAAAGTAAAGTTCATTTATTGGGATTGAGAGGAACTGGAATTTACAATTTAGTACACAGTGGTTGCTTTTCTGAATTCCTAAATGTACTCATCAAGTGTCACCAATGTGGTAGACCCGTGATTTCTAAATGTCCGTTTGGGTGGCCGAATTGAACAAGGGATGGGTTTGCACATTGGTAAGATTGCATTTCTGCATTTGGATGCAGTAATTAGTGGGTTACATATCCTTAAGATTGCACTTCTGAATTCGACTCCCAAGTCCCATTCGCTTGCTAGCATTTCCTGTGTTGGGGGGCCAGATAGAGTTATCAAAACGAAAACTGAATGAATGATCACATGCCCCTTGGCCCTCATTAGCAGTCCAGCCAATCAGCGGGTCTAGGGATCCTATTTTGGTTAGGAATCTCCTCACCTATGAAGTATCATGGAAAACACACTGGTCACTGAGAGTCATTCAGATTCAGTTTCCATGGTACAATCAGCACCCTCAATTACTGGCATGATGGACATCTTTCTTCATGCACCTGTCTATGAAACTAAATCTGGGAAGGGGCAAAGGTTGTGTTTTTGAATCTTGTATTTTCCCTTCACTTTTATAGCCCTCTGCATATCCAAGATCCAAGCACAGGCAGAATGAATGCAGCAGGAACAAGTTCATGAAAACGATGCTTGTTTAGTACTGAGAGTTTAGTTACACCATGCAATATGTTTACCTAGAAATTTCTGGTTACTTGAGGGCCTCCAGAAGTCTTTTGAAGCACGGGTTTTCCCTCTATTTGGTACAAATGATTAGACTAATTCCTTGCTTTGGCACCTGGTAGTTCTATTTTTCTTGCAGCATTGCCCTTTCTTGAATTTGGCGAACATGGTTTTACAGGGAGGCTCATCAAATAAGGTCGTGGACTGCATTCTCTGTTTAAAAGGTTATTATGAGTGGAAGCAAGCCGGTGGAATTGGGGTTTGGAGGTACGGTGGAACTGTGAGGATCACATCTTTTCCAAAGGAGTCACCATCTTCATTAATCGGAAGTGACAGTACTGATGAATCTGTGGATGAATCTGAAGCATCCCAATATGAACAGTTATTGGACTTTCTCCATCTTTCAAGTGAGGTCTCGGATGAAGAATCCAAGGCTGCTAATGCACTGACCTTCCTTTTTGAGGCTTTTGGGCTTGGAATGCTACAGGCTTATCTGACAGAAAGTAATGGAACTGAAGATTTTCCTTTGAATGCAATGGTAGGTAAGACCTGTTCCTTTTTTTTTTGTTGGTATTAATCTAGTTTGTACATTTTTTGCATTCAGCCTAAATGGGATGGTGTAGAATATCCTAGGAATATGAAGTAAGACCATTAGAATTTTGATGTTATAGGCCCAAAACAGATGTGTATAAACTCTGAAATTTATTTTATTAGGATCATAAAAGGGTCTTTGTGGTTGAAACTGACAAGTCCCTGACAAGGTGATGGCACAAGAATCAAATGATAAATATTTTTATGATCATCTTTACACATGCCCAACATACGTAGGTATTTTCAGTGATCTGGTCAAAGATAATGCCTAAGTGGGCTAATGTTAATCAAATTTTGGTTCACAATATATGGTAGGATGATGAGCAAATTTTGTACATTTATAAAGAGTTGTCCATGCTCTATGCACAACTTAGCACTTATTATGCCTCAACACTTGGTATAATTCTCCTTCAAAGTGTATTTTCTCTTGCAGTCTGGATGCTCATGAGGTAATGGTTTTGTATTATATTTAGGTTGTGGATTTTTTTTCTCCTTAAAATTTACGTTCTGGAATTTTA